>NC_086175.1:139523489-139839739 GCF_023053635.1 Elgaria multicarinata webbii
CCTGGAGGAAGGCCTCCGCTAGCAGCCAGTATTTCTGCCCCAACTCTCACCAGTGGTGAAAAACTCCCACAGGGAGAACAAAATGGCACACGAGTAGGAGATACAGGCCAGTAGGGGGACTGAGCAAGCCGCAAAAATAAAGCTGGAGATGATGGGCTCATATTTCCGTATTTCTTCCTCAGTCAGCAAAATAGCAAGCCCCGTGCTTTGCATTTCAAAATGCGCTAGAAGCAGGCTTTCCCTCGAGTGTTCAGAGTTGGAGCGCCAGGGCCTTCCACCTCTCCACGTAACGCCCAGGACAATGTTTTCACTGGCAATCAGGGACAAAGCAGAGGTCAACCCTCCTGTAATTGTTCAGGGGCTTCTTCCCACTCACTATCAAATTGCTTCAGGTAATTATCTAAACAAATAAATTAAAATAGACGCTCTCGCATTTTTAAGTTCTGCCAGTGATGCAGTTCCATGCAAGATCTTCATAGATGTAGACCAGAGGTTCCCAAAGTAGAAGGGATTGCATAGGGGGATGTTAAGAGGCAAGGGGGCAGCAGGGGGGCGCTAAGAGGCAAAGGGATGGCGGGGGGCACTCGAGGTGGTCTTTTCCGTACCGGGAGTTTTGGTTACAGAAGGAAATTTCTGATCGCTCTCCTGCACTATGGAGAGTGGTTCAGAAGCTCCTGGTTGCATTTCCAACATCATATTTGGTGGAATGTGGTTTTAGTGTGGTCTGCCTACTTCTCTCCAAGCAACGAAATCCACTCCAGATTACTCAACGTGGTGATTTAAGACTCATGTTAAGTGACTTTAAACCAGACATTGGGAAACTGGTATCACTTCATCAAGCCCACCCATCACATTAAGAATTTACAGAATAGTGAGGTTCTCTACACTGGTTACTAAATGTGATATCGAATATTCTTGCTAAATGACTATCAGACTTTGAAAAGATGATATCACTGGATCAAGTTTAATTGAATAAACTAAAAAAATGCAATTGGATTTTGAATAAATATTCAATTAATTGTTACTCTTTTGAATTTTATTGTTATTATCTTCCTTAGTGGGTCGTTGAAAACCGCTGTTCTGAATAATGATTTTTATAGTGTAGGGTAGGGGGCACTGGGCATGAGTTTGTGGAACCAAGGGGGCGGTGACCTGAAAAAGTTTGGGAACCACTGATGTAGACCTTTTCCCAGCTACTGAGTCCATGGCCATAGCTAGACCTAAGGTTTATCCCTGGATCGTCCAGGGGTCAAACCTGTTCATCTAGGTGACACACAGGGGATCCAGTGCTCAGGCAGGGGCGAACCCTGGATGATCCCAGGATAAACCTTAGGTCTAGCTGTGGCCCATGTCTGTTGTCTCAGATCCATTTAAAAACATGGATTACTGGTTCCTCCTGCCCAAAACCTGCCAGCTGCCACCTTGTTTGACAAGCATCGCCCGCAAAGAAATCTCGTTTCTGATTCTATTAATCAGAATGTATTAATCTATTAATCGTTTCTGATTCTATCTCTATTAATGATACAAGGGTAGAGCAAGTGGGAATTCTCTCTCTTTCTCTTTCTCCCTTGAGCTTTCTCTTACGGCAGCCTTCCTCAACCTGGGGCGCTCCAGATGTGTTGGACTGCACCTCCCAGAATGCCCCAGCTGGCTGGGGCACTCTGGGAGTTGTAGTCCAACACATCTGGAGCGCCCCAGGTTGAGGAAGGCTGTCCTACGGGGAGAAGGTCTGCATTATTCTGGCTCCTATTTTCATCAGAAAAAGCAGACACGCTAGTTACAGCATCGTTCACACTTTTAGAGAAGCAGATTCCAAGGTCCCAGTGACTTTGTCACCCACAGTTCAAGAATGAAGACCATAGTGGTCGTCTATGATCAGGCTGAACATACTTCTGAAGGCTATTTTGCCATACTGACGTTCTCAGACCTCCACCATGTCAGTGTTCGAGCATGCACACTTTTGGAGGTTCATCAGATGAGCGTTGCATCGCACACTCGCTACTGCCCACTTAGAGGCGGGTGCGCGTCCTTCAGACGATGCCCGCCTCCCGCGTGCCTCCTGCTCCTTCCGCTTGTTTTTCCGTAGCAAAATAGACCTCTTTTAATCCGTCTTTTTTTTTTAAAAAAAATGGAATGTACCAAAATCTCTTGCTGCGTGCAGGAAAAGCAGCGCGATTAAAAAAAAAACCCATGTAGGCTTTGTTTACTTCCCCTTGCCCTCCGGGAAGAATGAGGGCATGCAGAGAAGGAAACACAATTTCCCCCCATGTGATGACGCTCTTGAACAGGAAGCAAATATTTTAAAAATCGTCGCTCTCAAATTCTTTTTCATGGCACAGCATGGAGACGTACCCATATTTGTGATGAGTCAATGTGCAAATTTTGTTCACAGAAAGGGTCCTAACTAACCTTATTTGCAGACAATGTTTTTCCCAAGTCATGTTTGCTCAGAGGCAAAGTCCTGGGTTGCTTTCCCTTGTGTTTTTTTCTCTGTGTTCCAGCTGGGCTCTTTCAGAATGGCCTAGATTGGCTGATAAGGACGTTAAGAGAAGACTTGCTGGACCAAAGCAAAGATCTGCCCAACTGAGTGGCCAGTGTCTAACAGTGGCCAGCCAGATGTTTCTGTTAACTCACAAGCCAGGCACAAAAGTGTTGTCATCCTTTGACTGCACCCAGAAGGTTGCTATCCTATGCAATCCAAAGCCCTATGAAGAGAGACTGAAAGAACTGGGCATGTTTAGCCTGGAGAAGAGAAGATTGAGGGGAGACATGAGAGCACTCTTCAAAGACTTAAAAGGTTGTCACACAGAGGAGGGCCAGGATCTCTTCTCGATCCTCCCAGAGTGCAGGACACGGAATAAGTTCCACTGAGAGATTGCTAGTTCGGACTAGATGGAGGGTCCCTTGCTCCACATTGCCTTTGGTCTTGTGCAAGCAAGGGGAGTGAGACGAGGCTCTTCTTTGCCGTGTACACAGCAGAACACCACTCGGCTTTGCTGCTGCAGGTGTATCCCAGTCGCTTCTTGATTCCAAGGCTGCCAAAGGCACGCAACGCCCTGCTGAAAGGTGGCAGAGCAGAAACCGCAAATCACCGGCCTGTTCATCTTTCTCCGCAGGCTGAGCCTGTTCAGAGCATCTGCAGCCGGGCGCTGGGCCGCAGGGCCGGCTGCCAAAGAAAGCCTGCTCAAAGCAACTTCCTAGAAACACCAGGAATGACTCCAAGGGAGCTGGCAAGTGCTGGTGCCGGCTGGGATGTAAACAGAAGGAAATGAACGCCACAATTCGATCCAGATGCCCGGGTCGCAAACAAGCAGCGGCAAGGTGACAGGCAGAGCGAAAACAAACAAAACCAAAACGCCCAGAGCCATTCCATCCGGTCATTTAAATAACGAAGAGCGCCGCGAGCTCTCGGGGGATCCGCTTGCTTTCCTCTCCCTTCCACCGACTCTTCTCAGGTCCAAGCCACGCTGACAAGGGATACGCCTTTTCCTCCTCTTCATAGGATTTCAAAAGCTTCATAAAGCAACAGTACCAAAGCACAGCTCTCGTTCAAAGTCCCGTCCTCCCCATTGCTCGAGCCAAACTGGGTTCCTCTTAGGGATGTGCTCTGCTTCTCCTTGGACTGGAGAAGCAGGAGCAGATTGGGGGGTGAAGGCGAAGAGGATAGGGGGAGCTGCGGAGCGGATCGAGGTGAAGGCAGATCCTTCGCCTCAATCCGGAGCTCTGCAAAAAAGGTAAGGGGGGGTTTACTTGGCCCTGCCGCTGTTGCTGCCGCCCATGCGGCGACGGCGGCAGAGCCAGGTAAGGGGGAGGGGGGGTCTTACCTGCATCCGTCCGCAGTCCCGCGGCTGCTTCAACTGAGCCCGAGGACTCAGACAGGAAGACTAGGCCGCAACTGCGACCTGGTCTTCCTGTTTGGGTCCTCGGGCTCAGTTGAAGCAGCCACAGGACCATGGACGGATGCAGGTAAGGGAGAGGAGCAAGGGGGGGTTACCTGGCCCAGCCGCTGCCGCCGCCCGTGTGACAATGGCGGCAGAGCCAGGTAAGGGGGAGGGGGGTCTTACCTGCGTCTGTCACGGCCTGTCGCCACCTTCACTAGAGCCTGCGGCTCAACCAGGAAGTGTAGGCCGCAATCGGGGCCTACAGTTCCTGGTTGAGCCACGAGCTCTAGTGAAGCTGGGATGGGCCGGGATGGACACAGGTAAGGGGGAGGAGGGCCTTACCTGGTGCCACTCCCTGCCACTGCGGAGCTCCAATTCGGAGCCGGAGCTCCGCAGTGGAGCGGAGCGGCCCCTAGGCGGATCAAGGCAGGGCGGAGCGGGCCTGATCCGCAATTTGCGGATCGGGCGCGAAGAGGAACGGGGGGTACGTGCACACCCCTAGTTCCTCTTAAAGCAGAGATCAGCCGGGGACCACGAGCTGCATCCAGCCGTCACAACGATTCTCTGCCCCCAACCTGCCCATTCCCCTCCTTTGTAAGGACACCAGAAAGCACAGGACACGGAATAAAGGGCTCAAGTTAAAGGAAGCCAGATTCTGGCTGGACATCAGGAAAAACTTCCTGACTGTTAGAGCAGTACAACAATGGAACGAGTTACCTAGAGAGGTGGTGGGCTCTCCCACCCTAGAGGCCTTCAAGAGGCAGCTGGACAACCACCTGTCAGGGATGCTTTAGGGTGGATTCCTGCACTGAGCAGGGATTTGGACTGGATGGCCTTGTAGGCCCCTTCCAACTCTGCTATTCTATGATTCTAAGATCACACCAAGGTGGGTCTGCCAACACTACCTGTTGTCAACAGCGCAAGAGCCCTGCTCTGCCGCTTGTCTCCAGTAACTGGCATTTAGAGATAAGCTGCCTCAGAATATGGAAGCTCCATATATTTACTTTTACTTATTTATTTATTTATTTACAACATTTGTACACCGCTCCACATTTAAACAGTTTGTGCTGCCTGCGGAAAGGCATGCTAATGAACCACATTGTTCTGATCGTGGTCCACGATGAGTCAAATCACCCCAGGAGGGTCTACCCTTGAACCACAACCCAGAACAATGTGTTTACGAGTCAGACAAGGAACTTCCCCCAGACTGCACAGCTCCTCTGTGGGTTTGTGGGTTGGTTTGTTGGTTTGTTTGTTTTAAAAAAAGAAAACTTCACTCTGGTTAAAGGCCTACGGGTGTTGCTATGTTTCCTCTGTTATTAGTGCTAATTTCTTTTAAAATCTGCTATTGAATATTTTACAGCCTTAGACTGCCTTGAGTAGTTCCTTTTTTCTTTTTAATGCAAAGGCAATTAGTAGATTTTAAACCAGGCGAGTAGAGCTGCAAATTCATTCAGTAAATTAGGTTGAAAACAAAAAACAGCAGCAGCAGCAGCCGCCACCACCACCCTAGGGCTCCACTCCTATGACCCAGGCTACAGCTAGACCTAAGGTTTATCCTGGGATCATCCAGGGTTCGCCCCTGCCTGAGCACTGGATCCCCTGTGTGTCACCTAAATGAACAGGTTTGACCCCTGGACGATCCAGGGATAAACCTTAGGTCTAGCGATGGCCCAAGTCTCCTGGGAGTAAGCCCAGTGGAGGCTGGTGGCTCCGACGTCCGTGGGGCAGTGAATCCGTTTCGGGTTTCAGTCAAAACCAGTCCGTACTCTAAAGGAGCTTCTCCACGCTGCTTTGCTGTGCACCCTGGATGCCTCCTTTAGAATTTTGACTAAAACCAAGAGCCACCGGCCTTGACTGAGAAAGCCCCACTGGCCTCAATGGGGCGTGCTTTCTTTTTATTAGATATGTACAAGACTGCAAAGTCAGCTAATTAATTGGAAAGGAGGATTTTTAATTGGCAATAGCGAGAGTGAAAGGCACACTGTCTTTTCACTCGTGCCCCAATAGGGAAATTAAAGTCACTTTCAGCCTTCTAATGAATCATAGAATCGTAGAGTTGGAAGGGGCCTCTAAGGCCATCGAGTCCAACCCCCTGCTCAATGTAGGAGTCCACCCTAAAGCATCCCTGACAGGTGGTTGTCCAGCTGCCTCTTGAAGGCCTCTAGTGTGGGAGAGCCCACAACCTCCCTAGGTAACTGATTCCATCGTCGTACTGCTCTAACAGTCAGGAAGTTTTTCCTGATGTCCGGCCAGAAAACATCACTCCAAAATACTATGAATGACAACAGGCAACAATATATTATTCTCGAGGCATATTCAAGGAAGCTCAGAGGGGACAGGAAGTCTGAGAGGAGGAGATAACACAAGCATCCCTGCTAATCAAGAAGGGCTGGTGCCGTGTCCCTCGTGCCACTACTCCAGTGTATGTATGTGTAGAAAAGGTTTTCCCCAACATCAGAAGCAATTTCTCAGAGCACGCAGGGCTTTGCTGAGAATGTCACTGGCCCAAGCAACCCCAGGGATGGCGTTACACAGCTGGTCTGACACGGGGGTCCCAGAATCTTTAGCAAGATGAAACACTGAGATGAGGCTTTTCATTTGCCCAGCCATATGGAGCCTCACCTCTCTGGTGGTAGAGGCAAATGGAACCTCACGCAGAGAGATTACGTGGCAAAAGCAAGCGTGGCAAGCATGTTGCATTAGTGGAAAGAAATAGGTTTAGTGTTAAGGGCGCACAGAGGCCTGGTACATGCTATCAAAGTGAGGCCATTGAGCATACCAAGAGGATGTAGAGATGGGTCCCAAATTAAGATAGTGGATGGAAGCTAGCACATCTGGGCACCAAGAATCTGCAGTGAGCAACCAAGCTAAATTCTCTCCCACCCTAGAGGCCTTCAAGAGGCAGCTGGACAACCATCTGTCAGGAATGCTTTAGGGTGGATTCCTGCATTGAGCAGGGGGTTGGACTCGATGGCCTTGTAGGCCCCTTCCAACTCTGCTATTCTGTGATTCTATGATTCTATGATAAAGGATAGGGTGTTTTCCGTTGTGATCCCATCCACCCCACTACCATCCAAGATCACCCCTGCTCCAAGACCAGCAATGAAATGGAAACTCACCCCTGTGCATAATGAGATGCACCTGTACAAATACAGCAAGGCAAAAATCGACAGAATACAACAGGCGCTCTGCAGTGTTCTAAAACCAGTGGGAGACCACAGTCAGCCCGGGGGCTGCTTCTGCCCCCCCCCCCCCGATGCTATTTCACCTAACCCTGGTGGCCATTCCCCATTTTAAACCAGGGTAGTGTAAAAAGTGAGTCGTTGCTTTCACTCATCCGGGAAAGAAAGTCAGAAAGAGGCCATACTTTAATGTAATATCTCCCTCCTCTCTCTCTCTCTCTCTCTCTGTGTGAGATTTCGTATGCAACACTTCAGCTATGCTCATGGGCGCATACACTCCATAACTGTGAAGCACCTTAGTTCTAGATGGCACCAACATTATTATAGCACCCAACCACTTCCTGACTGTTAGAGCAGTACGACAATGGAACCAGTTACCCAGGGAGGCGGTGGGCTCTCCCACCCTAGAGGCCTTAAGAGGCAGCTGGACAACCATCTATCAGGGATGCTGTAGGGTGGATTCCTGCATTGAGCAGGGGGTTGGACTCGATGGCCTTGTAGGCCCCTTCCAACTCTGCTATTTTATGATTCTATGAGGGGAGTCAGCTCGTCTGGTTTCAAAGGGTGAGGGTGAGAATGGAAATTAGAGTGTATGTCCCCCAGCTGTATCTATTCATTTATTGAATAGATTTCTATCCCGTCTTTTATTTATTTATTTATTTATTTATTTATTTATTTATTTTAAACACTTATATCCCGCCCTCTATCACTAAGATCTCAGGGCAGCATACAGATAAAAGCATACAGTATAAAAACAGTAAATATACACAGCTAAAAACAAATTAAACCATAAACAAAGTTAAAACACTATATAATTTAAAAGCAGTAAAACTATTAAAACAGTTAAAACAATGTTAAAACCATTAAAAGCTTTGTTAAAAAGCCATGTTTTCTTTTAGAGTATTCTCTCTCCCCAAGGCTGCTTACAAACCCACTGGTAACAGCTACAAAATAAATGTTCTACATGTGCAAAACCACCACTTGGTGTTCACCAGGTAGCCAAGGCCATCTCTCTCTCTCTAAGGCCATAGCTAGGCCTAAGGTTTATCCTTGGATCGTCCAGGGGTCAAACCTGTTCATCTAGGTGACACACAGGGGATCCAGCGCTCAGGCAGGGGCGAACCCTGGATGATCCCAGGATAAACCTTAGGTCTAGCTGTGGCCTAAGACACCTCCCGAAGGAGTGGTTGCTGAAATGCCTCGTGCCAATGAGGCCCAAAGCGGATGCGATGTGTTCATGGGTTTGCTCCATTCACTGCTAAAGGAGTGGGGCGGAGCCTAACGGATGCGTGGATGAAGGCCACTGAATGTCCCCCGCCCCCTCTCGCGCTCTGTGCCTGCCAGGACTTTCCTCCCATCCTGGCAGGTGCGCCAGAAAACAGCACCTGCAGCAACAGAATGCAGGCAGGTAAGGTGGACCAGGAAGGCGGGGAGCAGGAGTTCACCTCCCCTCACCTGTGCACCTGTAGGTCCTCCCCACCCCCTGCTTTAGACTTGAAAAAAGCAGACAAGCACTCAACAAATGTGTCTTCTCCACCCCATCACATGACAGGGGCTGTGCCTCAATGGTAGAGCGCATGCTGTGCATTTACTTGTTTACTGATTTTTTTTTGTTCGTTTATGATATGTCTCTAACCGCCCATTAGCAGAAGCTCTCTTTGCATGCAGAAGGGGCCCGGTTCAATCCCCGGCATCAGCTCCAAGTAGGGCTGGAAAAAACCCGGCCTGAAACCCTGGAGAGCCGCGGCTGCCAGTCAGGGTCCGCAATGCTGGGCTAGCTTCCTATGCTCTTAAATTTGCCCTGTCATGCAGGTAGGACTCCTGACAGGCACAAAGCACCTCAGCGATTCAGAGTCTTAAGCGCAAATTCAGCTCCACTCTGAATCACTGTAAACCCACCACAGCCAGACCTACGGGATACTGGTCTTACGAAACGTACTGGTCTCAGGGCATGTGGTGATGTTGGGTCTGCAGCCTCGCTTTGACCGCTGCACCATATGCTCCGTTTCCTCTCCGGTTTATGCTCTCCTCAGCCCCAGCAGGGGCCAATTGTAGGGTGACCCTATGAAAAGGGGGACCGGGCTCCTGCATCTTTAACAGCTGCATAGAAAAGGGAATTTCAGCAGGTGTCATTTGTATATTTGGAGAACCCGGCGAAGGAGGGCCAGGATCTCTTCTCGATCCTCCCAGAGTGCAGGACACGGAATAATGGGCTCAAGTTAAAGGAAGCCAGATTCCGGCTGGACATCAGGAAAAACTTCCTGACTGTTAGAGCAGTGCGACGGCGGAATCAGTTACCTAGGGAGGTTGTGGGCTCTCCCACACTAGAGGCATTCAAGAGGCAGCTGGACAACCATCTGTCAGGGATGCTTTAGGGTGGATTCCTGCATTGAGCAGGGGGTTGGACTAGATGGCCTTGTAGGTCCCTTCCAACTCTGCTATTCTATGATTCATCACAACAGTTAAAGCTGCCCTCTTTTAAATCTGGTCACTCTGGAATAGCTCCTGCAGCTTTAACTGTTGTGATGAAGAGGGAATTTCCCCAGGTTCTCCATATATACAAACAACACCTGCTGAAATTCCCTTTTCTATGCAGCTGTTAAAGATACAGGAGCCCTGTCCTCCTTTTCATAGGGTCACCCTAGCCAACCGTCCCTCTCTTGCAAGAGGGGAGCAGCAGGTGCGTTGCATCAAAGGCGAGGGGGACCCCAACGTTCAAACAGGCAAAGTGCAGCATTCCGCAAAGCATGCAGAACCCCGAAGGAGGGGACAACAAAAGCCAGTACCTGCATTTGTAGGGCGCCATCGTGTTACGACTGGGAAACAGAAGACAGAAGAGTCATCAAAACCTCAGCAGCTAAACAAGAATTCTAAGGTGTTTCCGCCTGTTACGTTCACCACCACAACAGAGACCAGTGGCAAATGGAGAAAGACATAGCTGTTTCATGCAGTGATTCATCTTGGGAAGAAACCCCACCCCACCCCACCATTGATTCCCTCCAAGGTCTGATTTGCTCCCAACTCAGGTGGTGGATCAGGCAGAAATGATCTGGAAAGCTCTTCAGCATCCTTCCCCAACCTGGTGCCCTCTGGATGTGTTGGACTGCAACTCCCATCATTCCCAGCCAGCATGGTCAATGATGGGAGTTGCAGTCCAACTCATTTGGAGGGCTCCAGGTCAGAAAGGCTGGTCTACAAAGTCTCTCTCACATGAAACCCTGAAAAAATCAGAGATTCTTAGGAAGTGTTCCTGCAGAACCAACAGAATAGTTGTGCTTACAAAACACTGGATCAACTCAGGGGTACGGAGTGCTAGCAGGGGAGATGCTCAAACTGTCCCAAAATGCAGGCAGCAATGTTGACCCATGTCCACATGGATTTGTGTGTGTGTGTGTGTGTGTGTGTGTGTGCGTGTAGCATAATGCCCACTTAATTACGATGACCTGACAGTCATAGTATAGTGAGCTGGCAAGCTCCTCTCTCATCTCACACTATTGCCCCGCTCGTGCTCTCCGCTCCTCTGATGCCATGCTTCTCGCCTGCCCAAGGGCCTCTACTTCCCTTACTCGGCTTCATCCTTTTTCTTCTGCTGCCCCTTACGCCTGGAACGCTCTTCCAGAACACTTGAGAACTACCAACTCAATCACAGCTTTTAAAACTCAGCTAAAAACTTTTCTTTTCCCTATAGCTTTTAAATATTGAGTTTGTTCTGACCCTATACTTTCAGCTTCACCCTACCCAGTGCCTGTTTACACTTCCCTGTGCCTGTTTGCATTCTCTTTCCCTCCTTATTGTTTACTACAACTTTATTAGATTGTAAGCCTATGCGGCAGGGTCTTGCTATTTACTGTGTAATCTGTACAGCACCATGTACATTGATGGTGCTATATAAATAAATAATAATAATAATAAATAAAAGGGGGGTTCAGAGGAGGGCAATGAGGATAATCGGGGGTCTGGAAACAAAGCCCTATGAGGAGAGACTGAAAGAACTGGGCATGTTTAGCCTGGAGAAGAGAAGATTGAGGGGAGACATGATAGCACTCTTCAAATACTTGAAGGGTTGTCACACAGAGGAAGGCCAGGATCTCTTCTCGATCCTCCCAGAGTGTAGGACACGGAATCATAGGCTTAAGTTACAGGAAGTCAGATTCCGGCTGGACATCAGGAAAAACGTCCTGACTGTTAGAGCAGTACGACAATGGAGCCAATGACCTAGGGAGGTGGTGAGCTCTCCCACACTAGAGGCCTTCAAGAGGCAGCTGGACAACCATCTGTCAGGGATGCTTTAGGGTGGATTCCTGCATGGAGCGGGGTGGGGTGGGGTTGTACTTGGTGGCCTTATAGGCCCCTTCCAACTCTACTATTCTATGATTCTATGATTCTAATGATGCAGACAAGCTGGAAGGGGTTCAAAGGAAAGCAACGAGGATGATCAGGGGTCTGGAAGCAAAGCCCTATGAGGAGAGACTGAAACAACTGGGCATGTTCAGCCTGGAGAAGAGAAGGCTGAGGGGAGACATGGTAGCACTCTTCAAGGACTTGAAAGGTTGTCACTCAGAGGAGGGCCAGGATCTCTTCTCGATCCTCTCAGAGTGCAGGACACAGAATAAGGGGCTCAAGTTACAGGAAGCCAGATTCCAGCTGGACATCAGGAAAAACTTCCTGACTGTTAGAGAAGTACGACAATGGAACCAGTTACCTAGGGAGGTTGTTGGCTCTCCCACACTAGTAGGGTGACCATATGAAAAGGACAGGGCTCCTGTATCTTTAACAGTTGTATTGAAAAGGGAATTTCTGCAGGTGTCATTTGTATATATGGAGAACCTGGTGAAATTTCCTCTTCATCACAACAGTTAAGGCTGCAGGTGCCCTGCCCTCTTTTAAAATGGTCACTCTAGTATAGCTCCTGCAGCTTTAACTGTTGTGATGAAGTGGGAATTTCCCCAGGTTCTCCATATATACAAATGACACCTGCTGAAATTCTCTTTTCTATGCAACTGTTAAAGATACATGAGCCCTGTCCTCCTTTTCATATGGTCACCCTACACACTAGAGGCCTTCAAGAGGCAGCTGGACAACCATCTGTCAGGGATGCGTTAAGGTGGATTCCTGCATGGTGCGGGGGGGGGGGGGTTGGACTCAATGGCCTTGTAGGCCCCTTCCAACTCTACTATTCTATGATTCTAAGGATGCAGGCAAGCTGGAGGGGGTTCAAAGGAGGGCAACAAGGATGATCAGGGGTCTGGAAGCAAAGCCCTATGAAGAGAGACTGAAAGAACTGGGCATGTTCAGCCTGGAGAAGAGAAGATTGAGGGGAGACATGACAGCACTCTTCAAAGTCTTGAAGGGTTGTCACAATTCCCAACCTGACCTTCTCAGAAGCAAAAGGCTTCTCAGAAGCAAAAGGCACCCCAACATATGTTTGCTTTGCTAAAGTGAAAAGCAGCCTCAGAAAGCTGTGATTTTCAGCAGTGGAAGTGAAGGGGTGTATAACCCTTTCACTGCTGCAATTTCCCCATCTGCTTTAAGGTGTTTTTTTAATGGCTGTTTTGTACTGTTTTTGGATGTTCGCAAGTACATTTGACTTTGCTGTTGTCAGCCACTTGAAATATTGCTGAAACAGAAAATCAGTATGTAAGTGTTTGTTAATAAATAAATAAAAAATCCTCTCCGTCCCGCTGCAACCCCCAAAGTTGCTTTCCTTCTGGTTGTTCCAGACGGATGTTCGCGTCACGGATCCAGGTTTGTCCCAGAGACTGAGGCCGTAGCTAGACCTAAGGTTTATCCCAGGATTGTCCTGGGGTCAAACCTGTTCATCTAAGTGCCACACAGTGGCAATCCTAATTAAGAGTAGCTGCCTTCAAGTCTTATTGTTCAACATCTATGTCCCTCCAATTACATGCAATTATGGCAAAAAGGCCCAATGGGAAGAACTAGAACAGTATATTACTCATACTGAGGCAAAGTTTCCATCAGCACAGGTCTTTATGGCCGGTGACTTCAATGCCCGGATTGGCCCCGATGATAATATGTTAGCAGAATCTCGACATCTTAAAGGAATTGATCACACAATAGGGAAATCTCCATATACCAGACATTCTAAAGATGCTGCAATACATTTTGCTGGCACATGTCTAGCTCTTCTTGCATGCCGACATAATAAAATTATCTTGAATGGAAGCACTCCAGGCGATACAATGGGTGAGTTTACCTTCAGTTCTTTGTTAGGGAGTAGTGTGGTTGACTATGTCCTCATTACCCAGTCATTTAGAAGGGCAGTTCAAGCTTTTTATGTTGCTGATTATACAGACAGTGATCACTATCCTTTAGTGACATTAATTAACCCTCCCTCAAAGATTCACTTGCCTATTGGACCTCCATTATTGGACTCCTCTCTGTCTTGTGTGAGAAGGATTAAATGGACTAATAGGACAGAGGGTAAGTTCGTCTCTTTTATAAAATCCTCTGCCTGTCTTCAATTATTTGAAAATATTCTAGCCTCTACTGGTGAAGGAAAGCTCTATCATTATGAGGTGCTTGTTTCTGATATCCAAAGGAATCTAGGGACAGATAGTTCTCTGGCTAGTGCTAGATATTACAGGAATAAGACCTGGTTCGACCATGATTGTATGTTGCTCAAGAAAAAGATTAGCCAGGTTTAGTCTATATACCGTAATAGGGGTGATAAATGTCTTCCTGAAGTGTATTATAAACTGAAACGAGAATATAAAGCACTTATTCTTCTAAAGAAAAGAGCTAAAGAGAGAGAGAAATAGAATGAATATGCTACACAAAGGAAGGATAGCAAAATATTCTGGCAAATTGTCACAGGGACTCTGTCAGAGCGACAAGAACATCCTGCTTGTTGTATCTCCAACTGTGAGTGGGAAAGATACTTTTCTGCAATTCTCCAGGATCCAAATAATTTCTTAGCGTCCAGTTTCCAACTGTCCCCTGATGTCCCAGAGCGGCAATCTGTCACTCATTGTGAAATTGTCAATTTGATCACTGAACTTAAATCTGGTAAAGCTCCAGGCCCAGATTCTATACCCCCTGATCTTTTAAAATTTAATCCAGAATGGTGGGCTCCCCTATTAGCAGCTCTATTCACTTTTATTCATAATTCTGGAAAGATCCCAGGTATCTGGAGTAAAGCAATTATAGTCCCCATTTTTAAAAGAGGTGGCAGGACCAATCCAGCAAATTATCGTCCTATCAGCGTTCTCTCGATCATTGGGAAACTTTATGCCAGGTATTTAAAATGTAAGCTTCTAAATTGGGTGGAGGATAATAATATAATAAGTGAGGAACAGATTGGGTTTAAAGCTGGCTGCTCACCTGGCAGAGAAATATACCTCATTTCCTGATGGTAAGCTTTTTACTGCCTTCATCCATCTTAAGTCTGCCTTCGACTTAGGCCGTTGCTAGATGAGGGTTTAGCCCAGTGCGAGGCCCGGGCTCCCTGCTGTGCGTGCAGATGACGCACAGGGGATCCCGGGGTCAGGCCGGGCTAAACCCTCCCTTGACCCGGGATAACTGGATCCACTTTTGGGACGGTTTTTCCCGCGGTCCCAGCCTTAGGTCTGGCTGAGGGTGGAACCGCGGGCGTGTGGACCGTTCCGCTGCTTTTCCTGGCTACTGCACTTACGTGCAAGTAGCCGGGAAAAGCGGCGGATGGGCCACAACGCTCTTGCCCCCCCGTCCCCCAATTCCCCCCACCTCCCCTGGCCTTCGATCCCCCCCTCTCCCCATGTCCCCACCTGCTATTTGCGGCAAATAGGTGGGGACATGGGGGGGAGAGGGGGGGATCGAAGGCCAGGGGAGGTGGGGGCGCTTTTTTTTTTTTAACTTACCTGGTCGTTGGTGCGCTCCTGCGCACGCAGCCGCTTTAAGGCGGAGGGGAAATGGAGGACGTGACGGGGCTTCCCTCGGCCCCGTCACGCCTCAGGTGTAGACGGGGCCGACAGGCCGCGCTACTTCTAGCACGGCCTGGCCCGTCCTCACCGCCGGATTCGGTAGGTCTAGCAAGGCCCTTAGTTTCAAGGGAACTGCTATGGTCCAAATTATACAAAAGTTCTATGGACAAGCACCTACTGTTTCTCATTAGATGTCTGTATAATCAGACCTCTAGTCAAGTCAGATGTGGGCAGCAGGGACAACTTTCCAATTCAATCCTGGTTACAAGAGGTGTAAGACAGGGCTGTATTTTGGCCCCTTTTCTTTTTAATCTGTTTTTAAATGATTTGGCTTCTTATCTTTGTAATGTTGATTCCCATGCTCCCAAATTGTCCAACGCCAAGGTGCCTTTACTTCTGTATGCTGATGATGCTGAACTGTTATCACTTTCTAGAATTGGGCTAAAACGATTACTCTCTGCATTTGGGACCTATTGCTCTGAGAATAGTTTGACTATCAATTATAGCAAGTCGAAAGTTTTGGTGTTCTCTAAAGCTCGGAAGCAATACAGATGGACTTTAAATGGTAATATCATTGAGCAAGCTGCCCATATAAAATATCTAGGCATACAAATGCAGAGCACTGGAGCTTGGTCTGAACAAAGAAGGCAGACAATTAATTCAGCAAATTCTAGTCAGCAGCTGATCCGAAGATTCTTTTTCATGCAAGGTGGTCAATTCATCCCTTCTGCAATTCAAATTTACAAAGCTAATACTCTGGCCCAACTTACTTACGGTATTCCTATTTGGATACTGGAATTTAATACCCAAATTGAAATAGTCCAATCCGTATTTCTTGGAAAACTCTTCCTGTGTGGGGAACACAGCTATTTATCTGGAAGTGGGTATTAGATCAGTTGAATGCAAGGCATGGATCGAGGCCTTTAAATGGTGGCTACAGCTACACTTCCTTGCAGCTCCTGGTAGCTATCTCTCTTTACTGCTCTCAGGTTCCTATGTCACTCATTGGATGAAAGAGAAGAGAAGATTGAGGGGAGACATGAGAGCACTCTTCAAATACTTCAAAGGTTGTCACACAGAGGAGGGCCAGGATCTCTTCTCGATCCTCCCAGAGTGCAGGACACGGAATAAAGGGCTCAAGTTAAAGGAAGCCAGATTCCAGCTGGACATCAGGAAAAACTTCCTGACTGTTAGAGCAGTACGACAATGGAACCAGTTACCTAGGGAGGTTGTGGGCTCTCCCACCCTAGAGGCCTTCAAGAGGCAGCTGGACAACCCTCTGTCAGGGATGCTTTAGGGTGGATTCCTGCATTGAGCAGGGGGTTGGACTTGATGGCCTTGTAGGCCCCTTCCAACTCTGCTATTCTATGATTCTATGATTCTATGAAGAAGCTACTTAGGCTGGGCTTCTCTGTGGAAGCTGAGGGCAACTATGTGCTCCAGAAGGCCCAATCTCTTGTTGCTCAAAGACTAATAGATCTAGATCTACAGCATTTAAGAACTGCTACTAACAAATCTTGCTCTCTGCTGCTCTACAGTAATTTCAATAACTATGGGCTCACTGCAGCTTCATGACTGTATGCTTTAACCATTCCCAAGTATAGGAGAGCATTTACCCTCGCTCGCTTTAATGTGTTGCCATCAGCATTACTAGAAGCACGATTTAGTAAGATCCCGGTTAATGAACGATTATGTCCCTGTGGTTCTGGAGCAACAGAATCTGTTGAACATGCCATTTTGCACTGTAACATGTATGAGGAATGCAGAGAAAAGTTAATCTTTCCTTTATCAACAGCCTTTTCCGGATGCAGCCCCACAACGTTGGTATTAATCTGTTTAAGGGATGTGTCCTCCCATATTACTGAAAGGGTCTCCCAGTTTCTCATGACCTCAATGCAAATTAGAAAAATAACATTGCAATCCTTCTGAGAGAAGCAACTCACCAAGCTGTATTTTGGTTTTATGTCACTTTTTATCTATCCCTTGTATGTTTTGGTGTTGATTTTGCTGGTCTGTGACCGTAATAAATAAGAATGAATGAAAGTGCCACACAGGGCATCCAGCGCTCAGGCAGGGACGAACCCAGGGTGACCCTGGGATAAACCTTAGGTCTAGCTATGGCCCCAGTGGCATGTGGCAAAGAAGCATGTCTTATGTTCTCACTTCTTCTGTTCGTATAAGGGGGTTGGATAAATTCCTGGAGGAGAAGGCTATCCATGGCTACTAGCCCTGATGGGTGTGTGCAACCTCCAGTATCCAAGGCAGTAAGCCTGTGTGCACCAGTTGCTGGGGAACATGGGCAGGAGGGTGCTGTTGCACCATGTCCTGCTTGTGGGATCTCTCCTCTCTCCTCACACTATTTCCCCGCTCGTGCTCTTCGCTCCTCTGATGCCATGTTTCTCGCCTGCCCAAGGGTCTCTACTTCCCTTGCTCGGCTTCGTCCATTTTCTTCTGCTGCCCCTTATGCCTGGAACGCTCTTCCAGAACATTTGAGAACTACAAGTTCAACCGCAGCTTTTAAAGCTCAGCTAAAAACTTTTCTTTTTCCTAAAGCTTTTAAAACCTGATTTTGTTCTGACTTTATACTGTTAGTTTTACCCTACCCAGTGCCTGTTTACCCTACCCTGTACCTGTTTGCATTCTCTTCCCCTCCTTATTGTTTCATTATGATTTTATTAGAATGTAAGCCTATGCGGCAGGGTCTTGCTATTTACTATTCTACTCTGTACAGCACCATGTACATTGATGGTGCTATATAAATAAATAAATAAATAAATAAATAAATAATGTGGGTCCCTGGCTGATGGCTGGTTGGCCCCTGTATGAACAGAGTGCTGGACTAGATGGAACCTTGGTCTGATCCAGCCTCAGGGCACTTCTGATGTTCTTCTTATCACCGTATCGGACACAGGATCTTCCGGCATGATGTGGACCGCCGAAACCCCTGCCCTGGAGTTTGCCTGATCGTTGGCTTAATGAAACCACTGACAGGTGCATATTGATCTCCATCAGATCCATACCAGGGATTTCCCCGGAGAGGTACCGTTCGTTTTGGCTGGCAAAAAAAAAGCAGCAACGGCTCATTCTGGGCTACTCAGTCAACAGACTCTTCTTACAGCACACAGCTATGTGTGAGTGTGTGTGTGAGAGAGGGGGGGCAGGGGAGGGAGTGGCGCTGGGCAGGAGAAACACGAGTGAGAAATTTAATCTGCTTTACTCTTAATCCACTTTGAAGTAAATCTGCATTAATACATTGTCTGGGAACAAACACTCCCCTCTGGCCAACTCCACGTTCATTTTCTGCTTTGCCTCCATTTCCCAAGTTCGTTTGCTTAGATAACGGCCTGTCAATTTCACCGCAGGCCTCTAAACTCTGCAGTGGCCAAAGCCTGAATGCTGTGTCAGTTCTGCCAGAGTCTCTGTGTCTGTCTCTCATCAGTCAGGTTTTTTTCTGGCTTTTCAGCTTACATCAGCTGCAGCATTCTTTTATAGACAATGCAGCTGCATCATAATTGATATCATTTTTGCAGTGGTTTCATGGCTCGCCTTCGGGAATGCGGGCTCCCCAAGGCAGCCTGGTGGTGGTGGTGGTGGTGGTGGTGGTGGTGGGCCTGCACAAATCCATCCCCTCCTTGTTTTGGGCAGCAAAAAGGCCTGCAACAAAACCATGAGGTTTACCTTGGTGTGGTGGCGAAAGTATTGGACTGGGAGTTGGAAGATCTGGGTTCTAGTCCCCACTCGGCCATGGAAGCCCACTGGGTGACTTTGGGCCAGCCACAGTGTTTTACTCTGTACAGCACCATGTACATTGATGGTGCTATATAAATAAATAAATAAATAATAATAATAATCTCAGCCCAGCCTACCTCACAGGGTTGTTGTGAGGATAAAATGGAGAGGAGGAGGGTTATTATGTACACCGCCTTGGGTTCCTTGGAGCAAAAACGCGGGATATAAATGCAATAACAATAAATATTTTGTGCAGCATTTCCCAACCGGGTGTCCTCCGGAGGTGTTGGACTTCAACACCTAGCAACCCCAGCCCAGCCTTTCCCAACCAGGTGTCCTCCGGAGGTGTTGGACTTCAACACCTCTGGAGGACACCCGGTTGGGAGAGGCTGGCTTAGCAAAACCCAAGTTGTGTAGCCTTTCCAACATAAGTAGTAATTGAAGACGCTCTGGGCCTACTCCTTGCAAGCCACGCATTGTCCCGAGAGAAGGCTGGACTTGCCACAGCACAGTCTCATGTTCCCCTCCAGATCCAACCCTCCCCACAGCCTTTCCTAGTAGCATCCACAGAGCTCATCCATCAAGCCAGGTCCAGGCAGACTTTGGGGGACCTTGCCTGTCTCCCTGGGGAAGGAGGCTAAAGCAGAGGCAGCAGCTGCGCTTTTAAGCAGCCTGCCTCTGCCCCCCCCCCCCAAGCACTTAGGCCATCCGCCTGGAGAGCCTCCATCTGTTCTGCCGGAGGGAACCGGCTTTCACCTCCTTAATCCACTTATTGTCATGAAACTTAACTGGGAGGATCACGGCAGGGGCCGTGACAATGGGCACCCTAGCCTCCCTCGAGGGGAAGGAAGACGGCCGAGGCTTCAGGAATTGCTCTTGGAATTGGCCAGCAACTGGCTACCGATTTGGAGTCCGAGCTGCCAGGGAGAGGAAGCCAGAGCCTAGGGAAACATTTATTTATAATTTATTTATTTATTGCATTTATATTCAAAGTGCTGGTTTTGACCTATAACGCCTTACACGGCTTGGGGCCACAATACATGACGGAACGCCTCTCCCGACGTGAATATACCCGGTCACTTTTATTTATTTATTTATTTATTTATTTATTTATTACATTTCTATACCGCCCAATAGCCGGAGCTCTCTGGGCGGTTCACAAAAATTAAAAACATTCAAAGTATAAAACAACAGTATAAAACCATAATATAAAATACAATATAAAAGCTCAACATCTAAGGTCCTCCTCCGGGTGCCTACTCCAAGAGAGGCTCAGAGTGTGGCAACGAGGGACGGGGCCTTTTCGGTGGTGGCCCCCAGACTGTGGAATGATCTCCCTGACGAGGCTCGCCTGGCACCAACGGTGCTATCTTTCCGGCGCCAGGTTAAGACTTTCCTCTTTGCCCAGGCATATGGCAGCACATCTTAATCACCCACATGTTTATTTTTAACGGTTTTTAATGCTTCATGTATGTATGTTCTGTGTTTTAGAATTTTAAATTTTGTATACTCATTTTTATCTTAATTTTTTAGAATTTCTGTAAACCACCCAGAGAGCCCTGGCTATGGGGGCAGTATATAAGTGTAATAAATAAATAAATAAATTATATACCGCCCCATAGCCGAAGCTCTCTGGGCAGTTTACAAAGATTAAAACACGGGACGTTAAAAACAAACAGACAAATTTTAAAAGCATAAAAACAGACAATATTCATTTAAAACAACTATTCTGGAGTCTGTTTTAAAAAAAAAACTCAGCGTACTCTATTAAGTGCCCAGGAGAAGGGAAAAGATAGTATTGTTGGCACCAGGCAAGCCTCGTTGGGGAGATCGTTTCTTAATTGAGGGGCCACCACTGAAAAGTCCCTCTCTCCGAGCTTCCCTCGGAATAGGCACCTGGAGGAGGATCTTAGATGTTGAGCGTAGTTGCCCACCTGACTTCCTGGTACCACCTCGAACGGGTGAAGACAGAAAGATGTTCCACCTGCAGTGACCCTAACAGGCTGCACAGAGGGAAACAGGCCTATTCCACCAGCCTGCTCAAACACTATTCTCCTTTTCACGAAATTCAAATATATAAACATTTCAAATATATAAATAAATATATAAATAAATATTATATATATATATATATATATATATATATATATAAAATAAATATATAAATATAAATAAATATATATATAAATTCAAATATATAAACATATATAATCAATTGAAAGAGAATTTAATGCTGAATTCAATACAAAAAAACAGAATGCAAATATCTGCAGTACAAAAGAAGTTATGCTTACTTTAGCCTAAAAACAAACACAGGTGTGACTGAGTGAAGACACAGATTGGAATTGCAAACCCTACTGGCCAATCACAGTCCTTGTTCCGGGGACCGATCACGTGGCAGTAGCTGCGCTACATCCTGTTTCAAATCTGGGAAAGTCAGTTTTGCTGTTTGTTCTGTAACTGAAGCGCCATTGGAGATGGTGTGAATATTTGAAGTACTTCTCAAATTAAACGTGTACGTCGGTACATCATAAATAGAGCCATGGCACCAAAGAAAAGAGTTGATTGGACACCCAGGAAGAGAAGCTGGACGGTTGTATTATGTGAATCAGGTCTTTCAATTGATATATACACATTTGAATTCTGTGAAACAGAACACTTTCTATAAGCATGCAAAATTGCAAAACACGAAAATTTCAAAAAGTGTCCACAATTTTGGCCATCACTGTAAGTGCCTTCTGTCCCATCTGCCTAAAATACAAAAGTTAAAGCAATTGCACCACACCTAAGGAAAGAATTTCCCCTTCTATATCATGCCTACTAGTGTGGGGCAGAACGTAGGAGGGTGCGTGTGCGCACATGTGCGCGCACGCACGCACACACACCTCTATAGCCCTCCAAAGTGTCCATTGCAATTCCACTTACAGCCATAGAGCAAGGGCTGGGTAATGCTATTTATTTATTTATTTTTATTTATTTATTACATTTTTATACCGCCCAATAGCCGAAGCTCTCTGGGCGGTTCACAAAAATTAAAACCATTAAAAACATAATAAAACATCCAACATTATTCCGTATCCTGCACTCTGGGAGGATCGAGAAGAGATCCTGGCCATCCTCTGTGTGACAACCTTTTACGTATTTGAAGAGTGCTATCATGTCTCCCCTCAATGTCTCCCCTCAATGTTGCAGAGGTACAACCAGTAACACAGCCCCCCCTCCCGCAGGATTTCCACACCTCGTGTGGGTGCCATTGAATCAGTGGCTGCTACCTCTGCTGCTCTGCAGACAACCCAACAGTCCATACATCATTTATTGCGTTCGTGGCGCACTTGCAAAATTTTAGGTTTCTCCAATCCTGGGATTTGGGCTCCTGGCCGCGATACAACAAAGGGCTTGCAAGGAGTCTTTTGATCTCCCCATTTCCCTTTCTTTATAATGCTATCAAGTCCCTTCCCTGGCTGTAAGCCACAAATAATTGCATCTCCGTAGATAAGCTGTCCTGGCATTTAAATTCTATTAATGCTATCTCCGAAGATTACGTACAGCGGTTCAGGCTGGGGAAAACAATCAAATCTGGAGAGTTGTCTGTGGCTTGCTCCAATGGCACGGCTCTTACCGGGCCAGCAAGGACGGCATCAAGACCATTTTATGTGTTTTATTAATTTACTGGTTACACTTATATGCTGCCATTCCTCCAAAGGGGACCCCAAGGTGGTGTACACAATCATATTCCTCTCCATTTGATCTTCACAGCAACCCTCTGAGGTAGGTTCAGCTGGGAGAGTCAGTGGCTGGACCAAAGTCACACAGTGTGCTTCAGGCCAAGGCAGGATTAGAACCTGGGGTTCCCCCAGTCCTAGTCCAACGTTCTAACCACTACACCACCACTGCCTCCCCAGGGCCTCAGCCAAGCAATCCAGGAGTTGCATCCTACGCCACAAGGGATCGCCTGGGATGGCAGCTTCGCTTCGCTGGCATCCTCAAAACGACCATCACCTCAGGCAACCAGTTGGGTGCTCATGCCGTCGGGCTGGCTGGGGAAAGGGGAACACTCGCCATTCTTTTCTCAGCTGAACAAACAGCTGCCCACAAAAGGTCGAGATGCATCACAAGCAACTCACTGCAGGCAGCGGCTCCAGCCTCTCCGAAGCACAAAGAGTCCCTCCGTGTCGGCATGGCAACCCAAAGCCTCTCTGAAGTGCTGGATGGGCCTCAAAGGCCAATCCCCTACCAGGGCGAGAGGCCTTCGCCTTCAGCCATATTATTTTTGTTGTTGATATTATGATCATGGAATCGTAGAGCTGGAAGGGGCCTCTAAGGCCATCGAGTCCAACCCCCTGCTCATTGCAGGAATCTACCTTAAAGCATCCCTGACAGGTGGTTGTCCAGCTGCCTCTTGAAGGCCTCTAGTGTGGGAGACCCTAACCTTAACCACTTCCCTAGGTCATGGGTTCCATTGTCGTACTGCTCTAACAGTCAGGACATTTTTCCTGATGTCCAGCCGGAGAATGTTGTATTTGCAGCGAGTTAATAGCAGCTATTCTGTGGAATGATCTTCCCAATGAGGCTCGTCTGGCGCCAACATTGTTATCTTTTCGGTGCCAGGTCAAGACTTTTCTCTTCTCCCAGGCATTTTAACAGCAGTTAACAACATTAAGTTTGTTTTTAATGGACCCCAGAATTGTTGTTTTTAAATGGAAACTGTTGTTTTTATATTGTTTTTATGTTTTTTAAAATTTTGTATACTTTTAATGTTTACTATTTTTAATTGTTGTAAACCGCCCAGAGAGCTTCGGCTGTGGGGCGGTATATAAATATAATAAAATAAATAAATAAATATTCCTAACCTAGGGCCCTCCAATTTCATTGGACTGCAACTCCCAGAATCCCCCAGCCAGCTGGCTGGGGGATTCTGGGAGTTGCAGTCTAACACATCTGATTGAACAGGCTGGTTACTACCAATGAATTTGCAGTCAAATGCCCAGAACCTATTCAGTGCCATATTGCTATCCACAATACAAGAAGGACGCAGACAAGCTGGAGCGGGTTCAGAGGAGGGCAACCAGGATGATCAGGGGTCTGGAAACAAAGCCCTATGAAGAGAGACTGAAAGAACTGGGCAGGTTTAGCCTGGAGAAGAGAAGATGGAGGGGATCTCTTCTCGATCCTCCCAGAGTGCAGGACACGGAATAACAGGCTCAAGTTAAAGGAAGCCAGATTCCAGCTGGACATCAGGAAAAGCTTCCTGACTGTTAGAGCAGTATGACAATGGAAGCAGTTACCTAGGGAGGTGGTGGGCTCTCCCACCCGAGAGGCCTTCAAGAGGCAGCTGGACAACCACCTGTCAGGGATGCTTTAGGGTGGATTCCTGCATTGAGCAGGTAGTTGGACTCGATGGCCTTGTGGGCCCCTTCCAACTCTGCTATTCTATGATTCTATGATTTCTACCTTGTGGAATCTCTGTACGTTTATGCTGACTAGGAATTTCTTCTTGTTGATACTGTTGCCAAAATTGCTTGCTGTTAATTACCAAGCGTGTGGGTGTCATTAATTACAGGTTGTGTATGCCTCTTAATAAGCAAAAGCAAAATAAACAGACGGGATGGATGATCAGAGATTTATGACATCTGTGACCCCATGATTGCCGACTCCTCTATGAGAGACAATGTGGTGCATTGGTTAGAGCGTTGGGCTTGAAACAGGGACCCAGGGTTGGACCCTTGTTCAGCCCTGATGCCATCAGCTTCTCTTTCAGGAGACGTGGCAAAAAGTAGTAGCAGAGTGCCTCAATCAGACCTACACACTTCTCCTGTTGACCTACAAAGCTTTTCACTGTCTAGCTCCTTCCTATCTCTCCTCTCTCATCTCACACTATTGCCCCGCTCGTGCTCTTCGCTCCTCTGATGCCATGTTTCTCGCCTGCCCAAGGGTCTCTACTTCCCTTGCTCGGCTTCGTCCATTTTCGTCTGCTGCCCCTTACACCTGGAACGCTCTTCCAGAACACTTGAGAACTACAAACTCAATCACAGCTTTTAAAACTCAGCTAAAAACTTTTCTTTTCCCTATAGCTTTTAAATATTGAGTTTGTTCTGACCCTATACTGTCAGCTTCACCCTACCCGGTGCCTGTTTACCCTACCCTGTGCCTGTTTGCATTCTCTTCCCCGCCTTATTATTTTATTATGATTTTATTAGAATGTAAGCCTATGCGGCAGGGTCTTGCTATTTACTGTTTTACTCTGTACAGCACCATGTACATTGATGGTGCTATATAAATAAATAATAATAATAATAATTAATGGTGTGCTGCTTTTAATGATGCACTGGTTTTAAACGTTTGAATTAGTTTTAAGTATTTTATGGTGTTTTTATTTGTGTTGTACCCCGCCTCGATCCAGAGAGAGAGGTGGGCAACAAATAAATAAATATATTATTATTAGTAGTAGTAGTATTAGTATTATCCCTGTCAGATGGCTGTCCAGCTGCCTCTTGAATGCTGCTAGTGTGGGAGAACCCACAACCACCCTAGGTAACTGGTTCCATTGTCGTACTGCTCTAACAGTCAGGAAGTTTTTCCTGATGTCCAGCTGGAATCTGGCTTCCTTTAACTTGAGCCCATTATTCTGTGTCCTGCACTCTGGGAGGATCGAGAAGAGATCCTGGCCCTCCTCTGTGTGACAACCTTTTAAGTATTTGCACAACCTGCACATTCATGCTTTTTACAAGAGGAACGCAGAGTTCTAGGGAAGCCTTTGCAACCCCAGATCCTTTTAAGGCAGATCCCCGGGGCTCAACCAGCCCTCCCCACCCCACAGGCAAACCGAGAGCTCTTCCACTGAGCTGCTGGCCTGAACCATCCGGCAGCCCTTTCCAGCGGATTCCACAAGTGATGCTCCTGCCCATACATCAAGTGAAACAACTAGGAGAGAAATTGTTGTTGTTTATTCGTTCAGTCGCTTCTGACTCTTCATGATTTCATGGACCAGCCCACGCCAGAGCTTTCTGTCGGCCGTTGCCACCCCCAGCTCCCCCAAGGTCAAGTCTGTCACCTCCAGAAGACCATCCATCCGTCTTGCCCTTGGTCAGCCCCTCTTCCTTTTGCCTTCCACTTTCCACTTTCCCACCAGCATCTTCAGTCACGTCACTCCTCCCAGGCCTTCTTTCCTTGGAGATGCAGCCCTTCAAAGGAGGCAAGGAGGAAGAGGAGGCGGCGTGGAGGACATGGCAGGGGAGGACGGAAGACCGTTGGAAGCAGGCTGGTGGCATCTGAACCTCCCTTCCTCCAGCGGAAGAAGGCGGCACACTTGACCCCACGGTAACGGCACGGGAAGGAAGGCAAGTGTCCATAAACTCTCGGCTGGGTGCGTAAACAGTTTGCACGGATCGCAAGTCCATCTTCCAGGCTCATTCATGGCCTTGTGGGGAAGGGGGGTGTTTCTGGAAAGTGCTCCTAATCACGCAGCCCTTCTCTCGAGTTTAAGAGGATAAAGGCAGGCAGGCGGGGAAGGCGCAAATCTTGCTACTCAAGGATGTGAGTGCAAAAAGAACAAGAACACCCTCAGCTGATCTCGGGCACAGGGTGTTCTAGGGGCTGCCTGCTTTTTCCCCTCCACCCACTAAACCTTTCTAAACGCGTGAGCTGAAAAGCAAGTCACCCCACATGGCATTTGTTTCTTATTTCGGGTGGGGAAAGACATGGGGAGGGAGAGACCCAACTTCAGGGGAAAAGCACCACCTCTGCACAAAGAAGGTCCCAAGTTCAATCCCAGGCCGGCACCCTACCCTGTGCCTGCTTACCCTACCCTGTACCTGTTTGCATTCTCTTCCCCTCCTTATTGTTTTACTATGATTTTATTAGATTGTAAGCCTATGCGGCAGGGTCTTGCTATTTACTGTTTTACTCTGTACAGCACCATGTACACTGATGGTGCTATATAAATAAATAAATAATAATAATAATAATAATAATAATAATAATAATAATAATAATAATAATAATAATCAAAGGACCAGGTAGCAGTCAGTGATGGGAAACAACCCTCTCCTATCTGAGACAACCCTGGAGTGACGTTGCCAGTCAAAGTAGGCAATCCTGGGCCAGATGAACAAGCAGACAGACCTGGCATAAGGCTTCCTATGTTCCTAAAGTGGTACATGTGCAAACTTTGGAAATGTCTTTGGATCGGGACACAACATTGGAACAGCCCAGAAAGATTTGAAAAAAGGTCATTTTGGGATGCACTCAAAACATGGAGCAAATTCACTTGGCCATTTATGGGCTACCAAGGTACAGCAACAAAGCAAGGAGCCATTCAAAGGGGGATATATATCAGATCATAAGAAGGGTCATGCTGGATCCCACTGCTGACACCATATGTTGTCAGTTTAACCTTGCTTACGAAGTTCAGGATGCTTTATAATGGGGTCAATGCATCTCCCTGGATGGGCTCTTAACTCAAAGCTAGGATCTGTTTTCATGGCGCTGGGTTGGCGCTGCCTCCCTCCGAAACCCTGCAGTTTCCCTCTCCTAGGGTGGAGTCAGGTAATCCTAACGCCAAGGAGTGATCGCGGGGTTTCCTGCAGCCATCTGGGTCCCGGAGCTGCCCCTGCTCTCTTCCTAGTGGAAGGTTACAAAAATCACCAGGCACCTTTCACCAGGCACCGCCCCATATTGGCACCGGAGTGACATGAGATGGCGAAAGAGCTGTACTGACGTCGCTCCAATTGAAAAAGTTGAGGTAACTCCCCAATTTTTTCAAACCGCAGCTTCACGAGAAAGCTCCACGGTGGCTGCAAAGCTGTGCCTGCATCGTATAACTGACACAGCACAGATCCACAGCCACTGTGGGACTTTTCCCGCATATCAAAAAACCTCTACAGAAAGGTTTTCTCATAATCTAAGGGAAAGCAATGTGCATACTTAAAAAGGGACAGTACTATTAATTCACTGTGCCCGAACACGAAGAGTGGCATCCCAGAGTGCAGGACACGGAATAATGTGCTCGGAGTGTGGCAACGAGGGACGGGGCCTTTTCGGTGGTGGCCCCCAGACTGTGGAACGATCTCCCTGATGAGGCTCGCCTGGCGCCAACGCTGCTATCTTTCCGGCGCCAGGTTAAGACTCTCCTCTTTGCCCAGGCATATGGCGGCACATCTTAATCACCCACAAGTTTATTTTTTAAACAGTTTTTAATGCTTTATGTGTGTATGTTCTGTGTTTTAAAATTTTAAATTTTGTATACTTGTTTTTATCTCAATTTTAGAATTTCTGTAAACCGCCCAGAGAGCTTTGGCTATGGGGGCAGTATATAAGTGTAATAAATTAATTAATTAATTAGCGTTGTGACCAAAACACCGATTTTAGCTTTACCATGCACGGAGTTAAGTCAGGAAAGCACGTGCATGCTCTTTAAGACAAATTCACAAGGTTACGTTTTTCCGGTCAATGAGAAAAGATCCCCCAAATTCTCAACAGTTAGGGAAATATGTAGCCCCTGACAGTTAAACACAGGACACATTGCGTAAGACTGGAAAAAAGTCAGACCTCATCCAGAGCAGGGTACGCCAAAGAAGCAAAATCTTCCAAGCTGTCAACATCCCGACCTGAACATGTTGGTTCAGAAACGTGTTAGGTAACAGCAGCCCTCAAGGTTTGGGAAAGTTTTTTTTTTTAATGTCTTACTGTTTTCTCTCAGGGATAGACAGATCGGAGGGGCAGGGCGAGGGAGATGTCAGCTAGGGCAGCCTACATATTCAGCAGCTGCACTCATTTTTACACCAGAAAAAGAATAGAAAGAAAGCAGATGGCATTCCAGAGAAAACGAGAAACAGAGCAAATCCGGGCAAACGCTGCTTTTTCACTGGATTAATTAGGGTGCAAAATACTAGAAAGGAGCTTTTCAGTTAAACAGAACTGTTCTTCACCCTGCCCCAGGAGGAGGGAAGGTTTTTGAAGTATAAAATTAAAAGAAAAAGTTCTACATTTATTTATTTATTACATTTATGTGAGGGGAGACATGATAGCACTCTTCAAATACTTGAAAGGTTGTCACACAGAGGAGGGCCAGGATCTCTTCTCGATCCTCCCAGAGTGCAGGACACGGAATAAGGGGCTCAAGTTAAAGGAAGCCAGATTCCGGCTGGACAACAGGAAAAACTTCCTAGCTGTTAGAGCAGTACGACAATGGAACCAGTTACCTAGGGAGGTTGTGGCCTCTCCCACACTAGAGGCCTTCAAGAGGCAGCTGGACAAGCATCTGTCAGGGATGCTTTAGGGTGGATTCCTGCATTGAGCAGGGGGTTGGACTCGATGGCCCTGTAGGCCCCTTCCAACTCTGCTATTCTATGATTCTATGATTCTATATCTTGCCTTTTTTCTCCAAGGAACCCAAGGCAGTGTACATAATCCTCCTCTTCCTCTCCATTTTATCTTCACTAGGGGTGTGCACAGACCCCCCCGATCCGCTTCTTTTCCAGATCCGCAACTTCCAGATCGGAGCTCTGCTTCCCCCCCCCCATAGGCTTGTATTGATATCCAAAAAAGCCTACAACTTTTTTTCTGTTAACGTTAGAAACCTCAAATTTGGCACCATGACACCTCATGCACGTATACACATGCATGCCAAGCCTCAAGCCAATCCAAGCCTCCCCTGATTTTTGGGGACATTTTGAAAATCGGACACCCCATTTTCAGACATGGGCTTTTCTCCGACATTTTGACAGATAAAAACTTGGAAGCAGGCACATCCACATTCATGGCAAGTTTCAAGCAAATTCCATCATCCCCTGATTTGGGGTTTTTTTTTAACCTCTAACGCAGCACCCCTAACCCCAATTCACACCCCTTTCGATATCTCCGTCAATTTTCATGTTAGAAACCTCAAGTTAGGCACCATGACACCTCATGCACGTATACACATGCATGCCAAGCCTCAAGCCAATCCAAGACTCCCTTGATTTTTGGGGAATTTTTGAAAATCGGACACCCCATTTTCAGACATGGGCTTTTCTCCGACATTTTGACAGATAAAAACATGGAAGCAGGCACATCCACATTCATGGCAAGTTTCAAGCAAATTCCATCATCCCCTGATTTGGGGGGGCGTTTAACCTCTAACGCAGCACCCCTAACCCCAATTCACACCCCTTTCGATATCTCCGTCAATTTTCACGTTAGAAACCTCAAGTTAGGCACCATGACACCTCATGCACGTATACACATGCATGCCAAGCCTCAAGCCAATCCAAGACTCCCCTGATTTTTGGGGAATTTTTGAAAATCGGACACCCCAGTATCTCAGGGATTCACAACAACCCTGTGAGGTAGGTTGGGCTGAGAGCCTGTGAGTGGCCCAAAGTCACCCAGTGGGTTTCCATGGCCGAGTGGAGACTAGAACTCAGATCTCCCAACTCCCAGTCCAACACTTTAGCCACTACACTGGCCTCTGGGATGGTTTTGAACCTTAGTTTTTTTTCCCCAGAGGCAGGCAGCTTTAAACAATGGCTTTGGGCAGAATCCAATGTGAACATTTGCCGAAAATGTTCCACTGTAGTGATGGGCAATACATAAGAGTGTGATCCCATCCTCTGGCACATCTCTTATTCATTTCAAAGGGGGTTGTGCTAGGAATGTACCATGTGCTAAATCAGCCTTCCCCAACCTGGGGCCCTCCAGATGTGTTATAGTCCAACACATCTGGATTGCCTCAGATTCGGGAAAGCTACTAAATGTATGTATTAAAAATTCTCCACAAAGCAGAGTTCTTTAACCTGTACAAAATTACACAATTTTTTAAAATCTGCATTTTCCCCATTATTCCTACTTAAATTGTCTTCCTAATTTTGGCAAGCATTACCCAAATTTATTTATTTATTTTATTTATTTATTACATTTTTATACCGCCCAATAGCCGGAGCTCTCTGGGCGGTTCACAAAAATTAAAACCATAATAAAACCACCAACAGGTTAAAAGCACAAATACAAAATACAGTATAAAAAGCACAACCAGGATAAAACCAGGCAGCAAAATTGATATAAGATTAAATTGATATAAGATGCTTTACAAGACTGATCTTCACACCTACCAAGGTCAGATACTTTATTTATTTGTACAAATGTATATACCGCTGAACAATAATAATAATAATAATAATAATAATAATAATAATAGCATAGCAGTGGACAAGATAAAAAATGACCACAGTAAAAAATGCATACCAAAAAATAAACAATACTTAAAACTCCCCCCACAAAAAAAAAAATCTGGGGCCATAGCTAGACCTAAGGTTTATCCCTGGATCATCGAGGGGTCAAACCTGTTCATCTAGGTCAGCCTTCCTCAACTTGGGGCGCTCCAGATGTGTTGGACTGCATCTCCCAGGGGCATTCTGGGAGTTGTAGTCCAACACATCTGGAGCACCCCAGGTTGAGGAAGGCTGATCTAGGTGACACACAGGGGATCCAGTGCTCAGGCAGGGGCGAACCCTGGATGATCCCAGGATAAACCTTAGGTCTAGCTGTGGCCACAGTCACTTAATTAATTGGTTACTAGCCCTCTTGGCCCATTAAGTCTCAAATGGCTACAAACTATATATAACTGAGCAGGTACCAAATCGAATTAGAGGTTTGAGGGGCATTTCATTGCTTTTAAAACCAGAAAAGAGTAGTGTGCGATTATAAGGGATATAAGAATTTGCGTGCTTCATTTGATAGTTCCATTCCACACAGTCTTGCTTTCCTTGTGATTTACTGGTGTGCCATTTCCCAGATATCTGGTCTGGTATTCCGACACAAGAAAGCCCTGCAGGAATTTCTACAGCCATTCGTTCATGTTATAAACAGGACAGAAATAGCAAATTACTTTTCCCAGAAAAGTCCAGCTTAGCTCTCAAAGCACAAGCAAACGCTTAGCAAAGCTGATGGGCTGCCATTCGGCATCTCCCAAGCCATAAACTGTTAAGGTTACGAAGATCCCCCGAGGGATGGGTCTGAAAAGTTCATCACCACCCCAAAACACCAAGGTCAGCTCTGTCAGAGCTAAGAGCTTCTTCCCTTGGAACATTCCCTGGATGGCAGCCAACAACGGGACCCGCTACGTGAACTTCAGAAAGTGATGAGTGTGAGGCACTGACACACAAAAGGCAGAGCCCTGCAGCGCGCCAAGGATTTCAACATGCAGAACCTCAGCCCCTAATGAAGAGAGACTGAAAGAACTGGGCCTGTTTAGCCTGGAGAAGAGAAGGTGGAGGGGAGACATGAGAGCACTCTTTAAGGACTTGAAGGGTTGTCCCACAGAGGAGGGCCAGGATCTCTTCTCCATCATCCCAGAGTGCAGGACACGGAATCATGGGCTCAAGGTACTGGAAGCCAGATTCCATCTGGACATCAGGAAGAACTTCCTGAGTGTTAGAGCAGTCCGACAATGGAACCAATGACCTAGGGAGGTCATGGGTTCTCCCACACTAGAATCATAGAATCATAGAATAGCAGAGTTGGAAGGGGCCTACAAGGCCATCGAGTCCAACCCCCTGCTCAATGCAGGAATCCACCCTAAAGCAGCCCTGACAGATGCTTGTCCAGCTGTCTCTTGAAGGCCTCTAGTGTGGGAGAGCCCACCACCTCCCTAGGTAGCTGATTCCATTGTCGCACTGCTCTAATAGTCAGGAAGTTTTTCCTGATGTCCAGCTGGAATCTGGCTTCCTTTAACTTGAGCCCATTATTCCGTGTCCTGCACTCTGGGAGGATCGAGAAAAGATCCTGGCCCTCCTCTGTGTGACAACTTTTTAAGTCTTTGAAGAGTGCTATCATGTCTCCCCTCCATCTTCTCTTCTCCAGGCTAAACATGCCCAGTTCTTTCAGTCTCTCTTCATAGGGCTTTGTTTCTGGACCCCTGATCATCCTGGTTGCCCTCCTCTGAACACGCTCCAGCTTGTCTGCGACCTTCTTGAATTGTGGAGCCCAGAACTGGACGCAATACTCTAGATGAGGCCTAACCAGGGCCGAATAGAGAGGAACCAGGACCTCACGTGATTTGGAAGCTATACTTCTATTAATGCAGCCCAAAATAGCATTTGCCTTTCTTGCAGCCATATCGCACTGTTGGCTCATATTCGGCCTTCAAGAGGCAGCTGGTCTGTCAGGGATCCTTTGAGGTGGATTCCTGCATTGAGCAGGGGGTTGGACTCGATGGCCTTATAGGCCCCTTCCAACTTTACTATTCTATGATTCTATAATAGCTGCTCCGAGCACACATGAAAGCCCCGTCCACCACCCCACACGTGCTCTTCCTGTCTGGCTACCTCTCAAGCCCTGCTTGATGGGATCCACAGCCCACAACCGGTAGCAGTGGCCGGCCAGATGGCTTCAAGCCTTGCTTATTGGCTTCCCAGAACCAGCGCCGGCCCTGCCGTTGGACAGCGTGAGGTGGCAAACTCACATGTAATTTATTATTGCTCCAGGTTTAATTGCAGGGAAAGGCACAGAAGAATTTATTATTGCTCCAGGTTTAATTGCAGGGAAAGGCACAGAAGAATTTATTATTGCTCCAGGTTTAATTGCAGGGAAAGGCACTTGTAGGAATTTCTGTCTCAAGTGCCAAAGTAATTGGAATGGGTTTGGGTGCCCTGCACCTTGACTTGGGACTGGGGTTGTGTGTTGCTGTACCTCAGGAAGAAAAATGTCTTGGGTGAGAGTTTATCCCCAGCATTTGAAATTCAGAGATCTCAGAACGTGCTCTTGCCTCTGAATTATGGGGTTCCACTTAGATAGTATAGCTAATAGATTTGTTATGAATTGGTCCGATCTTAACAAATCCTACCCCCCAAAAAATCCACCCACGTTTACAACTCCAATATTTTTAGGTGATGCATGCTGGATCAAGCCAAGGGTTCATCGAGTCCAGCCTTCCTCAACCTGGGGCGCTCCAGCTGTGTTGGACTACAACTCCCAGAATGCCCCAGCCAGTCCAACACAACTGGAGCGTCCCAGGTTGAGGAAGGCTGATCTAGTCCAACGTTCTGTTCACACAGTGACCAAGCAGCTGCTCACGAGAAACCCACACACAGCACATCAGCGCAAAGGCACCCTCCCACCCATGTTCCCCAGAGCATAATTAAAACCGAATGAGTGAGCCCCCCAAAACACTCCCAAGGTTCTTCAAGATGGCCTCCAGTACTACCTATCAAAATGTCAGCACTCGCCCCCTGGAGGGCTCCTTGAGAATTCTGCCTGAAACCAGAAGTGGAGTCACCGCCCCACTGACATCAGAGCCACTAGGCTCCACTGGAAAGGCTCTGCCTGGAACCCCAGACAGCTGTTGTTGCCAGTCCGAGCAGGCAAGACTGAGCTAGGAGTCCCGGCCCCGAATAAGGTGACACCCTTGGTTCCGAGGCTTGGGGGACCTTGAGCGAGACACCCTTGTCAGACCTCCTGGACTGTCCCTCGGCCTCCCCAAATTGCCCCACTGCCCAGAGGGAGAGAATCAAACCCAGAAGAATAGCAGGCAGCAAACCCATTGGTTCCGCTCTGCAAATCGGAGCGGATCGTTCGGGATGATGGGGAGAACGCTGGAAGGCCCACAAGACTTGGTCAACTGGAAGACTCCCGTGGCCGTAGCCAATGATCGCCAACCAACGCAGAGCAAGGAGGCTGGGAAAGAGGGGCTTCGGGTGTTTCCCGCTCCGCTTGCCCTCTAGCCACAGGAAGGGAAGCGCCAGTGCTTCGGTCCCCACGGCTCATTGCCCCAGAGGCCGCCGGTGGCCTTGCGGGCCTGCCCGCCAGCTTCTCGGCTCCAGATCCAGCAGAGACAAACCTGTGAGAGCAGGGATGACGCACTTCCAAACCCGCCTCGGGCCCAGCGCGCTTACTCAGAAGCTCTCAAACCGAGACAAGAATGTCACTAAACATCCAGCTGTACTGGAAGGAGCCACAAATGCCTCACAGGGCGATGCTCCCCGCCCCGCCCCCCCGCCCATGAGAGATGAGAGCTGCAGCACTTCCCAGAGTTAGTTAACAGAGAGAAAAGCATCACGGGGGGGGGGGATCAATGCGCTTCACTTTCCGTTCTCTGAAGAAAGCCGCGCTCGACGTTTCTCGGCTTTCGCAGCCAAAGCCCAACGTGACCTTTTGTTCCCCAGTTGTGCGGCGGAGGATGGGAAGTGGGCAGCGAGGCTCCCTTTTCCACACATAAAATTTTGCCTGGCCCAAAAAACCCCAAAGACAGAAGCCCCTTTCCTTTCAAAGATCTATGCAAATAATGATACAATTCCTAAACAGCTTAGAAATGAGCTTGGCACAGACATGCGGGCAGCCACTTACGAATCACCAAAAGAGAGCACAGCGCTTTGCATAAAATTTGTATTTAGAAAGAATTACTAGAGTTTAATTAGAAATGGCGAATATCTTACTGTAGTGTGGAAGGCTGCGCCCACGTGACCCACGGGCCGGCCTGCTCCTAATGGTGGATGGTTCAGAGAGTTCCTTATTTATAAACTGGCAATGGATCAGTGTCCTCTGTAAAAGGCCTTGGGCTGCCTGCAAGGAGATGTTTTAAAGCAGCCTTCCCCAACCTGTTGCCATCCAGGTGTCCTGTACTACAACCCCCATAGGCCACAGCCATGCTGGCAGGGGATGATAGGAGTTAGGCTCCAACACAAGGGAGGGCTCTGGGTTTTGGGAAAGCTGCTTTAAAACATGGGAGGTGGGGGGGGGGCAGAAAGCAGATTCCTGCCACCTTTAAAATACATTCCTTTTATCAACTTTAATGACTAGAATCATAGAATCATAGACTCAGAAGGAGCCACTAAGGCCATCGAGTCCAACCCCCAGCTCAATGCAGGAATCCACCTTCAAGCATCCCTGACAGGTGGCTGTCCAGCTGCCTCTTGAAGGCCTCTAGGGTGGGAGAGCCCACCACCTCCCTAGGTAACTGGATCCATTGTCGTACTGCTCTAACAGTCAGGAAGTTTTTCTTGATGTCCAGCCAGAATCTGCTTCCTGTAGCTATGATCATTAAAGGCGATAAAAGGTGCACGTTTAAATAGGGCTACCTTCAGTGCATTAAATGAATTTTGGAGTGTACACCTTCAGAGGGCAATGAGTTCATCTTCATTTAAACACATCTGGAAAGGTTCTCCTCTTACAATGTGTATCACAGAATCATAGAATAGTAGATCACATTACGCCAGTCCTTTTACAACTTCATTGGCTGCCTGTCCAGGTCCGGGCCCGATTCAAAGTGCTGGTATTGACATTTAAAGCCCTAAACGGTTTGGGGCCAGGTTATTTGAAGGAATGCCTCCTCCCATATGTACCTGCCCGGACCTTAAGATCATCTACAGGGGCCCTTCTCCATGAGCCCCTGCCAAAGGAAGTGAAGCAGGTGGCTACTAGGAGCAGGGCCTTCTCCGCTGTGGCACCCCGGTTGTGGAATGAGCTCCCCAGAGAGGTCCGCCTGGTGCCTACACTGTACTCCTTTCGTCGTCAGCTGAAGACCTTTTTATTCTCTCAGTATTATAACACTTAATTTTAACTTAAATTTAAATTTTACTGTTCTAACTCTGTATTTTAATCTTATATCAATTTTGCTGCGTGGTTTTATCCTGGTTGTGCTTTTTCTACTGTATTTTGTATTTGTGCTTTTAACCTGTTGGTTGTTTTATTATGGTTTTAATTTTTGTGAACCGCCCAGAGAGCTTCAGTTATTGGGCGGTATAAAAATGTAATAAATAAATAAATAAATAAATAAATAGAGTTGGGAGGGGCCTATAATGCGTACTCAAGACATGCATAGGTTAGACATCAATAAGAGAATGACATGCCTGAATGGTCTCATATTCAGACATGAAATTAGCAGGTCAGGCTGATGGCTAGGAGTATGTCTCCTCAAGTTGCCCACCTTCAGTTTAGGGCAAGGGTGGGGAACCTTTGGCCTATGGGCTGGATTTGCTGAGCCAGGCTTACCCATCTGGCCCAGAGGCCCGCCCCCTGGAGACTAGCAGGGACGGGCATCCACACAGTTATCTCCAAGCACTGATCAGAGATAACAGCGTGGATTTCTCTACCTTCTAGTTTCACCTGTTCTGATCCTCACTGTGGGGCAGGTGTTGCAGGCCTAATTGAGGTTCCTGCTGGGGGACAGAGTCCATCTCCATCCTTCCAGCCGCATCCAGGCTTAACAGACATTTCCGAGCATCCTTCAGGCTCATGAAAACCCACGACGATGGATGAAAATCCATTCTGTGCTGCTACAGCGTTGCATTCACTGCATCATTGGTGCAATACTTTTGATGTTGTGTTTAATGTTTTTTAGGGAATCCAGAGGATGGGACATCCCTGCTCCATTGGAAAAGATGGGGGGGGGAATACACCTTGACCTCTTCCTGGGCTACCTGGGCAAGTATCTTGGCATCAGAAGAGGCATCCTGCATTGCTCCAGCCTGAACCCCCTGTAACGCATGCCTGGGTCTTCACCGTCAGCAGCGTCAGTGTTTTCGTCGAGGAGCACGTGCCAGAGTAACGGCCACTTTATTGAGCAGCTGGTAATTGAGTGCCATTTGCTTGGTCTTTGTTTCAGAGATTTATGGGGGATTTTATTTCTCTCGTCTGTGGCAAGAGTACAATATTAGAGCAATAGCATTGATTTCCTTTGAGCACTGGACGGTGCAGAATATCTCGCCTGCTCCCATTTGCAATGTGCTCTGGCAGGTAAGAACTGGGGTTGCTGGTCATCCAGGCTAAAGGGAGGGGGGAACGGACAATGGGGGAGAGGATCGGGGGGGAGTGATGGCAAAAAAGCCACAGAGGATCATGGGACACTGATTTACACATGGTCGCCCTCAAAGTTAGCCCAATGTCAGCAAGAAATGGAGAACTAAAACAAGCAGAGCTAATCTTCCACGCTGAGCCTATTTGCAGTTTTTCATAGAATCATAGAATAGCAGAGTTGGAAGGGGCCTACAAGGCCTTCTCATGCCAATGCACCTTCCCATGACCCTGCTGGCTGAGAATGATGGGAGTTGCAGTCCAACACACCTGGACGGCACCAAGTTGGGGACAGTTGTGCTAGACAGTAACCAAGGAAGTCCAAAACAGCTTGACCCCGTTCAGAGCACCTGGGAGAAAAGGGGCAGTTTTTCACACCTGTGAGAGATAACTGACCCCACACCCCAACCTCCAGGTTGCAGGGCTAGAAGGAAACATCCACTCTATGAGAAGAGACTGAAAGAACTGGGCCTGTTTAGCCTGGAGAAGAGAAGATGGAGGGGAGACATGAAAGCACTCTTCAGGGACTCGAAAGGTTGTCACACAGAGGAGGGCCAGGATCTCTTCTCGATTCTCCCAGAGTGCAGGACACGGAATAACGGGCTCAAGTGACAGGAAGCCAGATTCCGGCTGGACATCAGGAAAACCTTCCTGACTGTTAGAGCAGTACGACAATGGAACCTTAGAGAGGTTGTGGCCTCTCCCACCCTAGAGGCCTTCAAGCGGCATCTGGACAACCCTCTGTCAGGGATGCTTTAGGGTGGATTGATGCATTGAGCAGGGAGTTGGACTCGATGGCCTTGTAGGCCCCTTCCAACTCTACGATTCTATGATCATCCTGATCCTAATCATTGGCCAATATCAACAGCCACTGGGGGCCGGCTTCTCAGATGAGCCCACAAGCAAACTGCTCCCCTCTCCCCACTCCCCACACATGTGCCCATGGAAATGCCAAGTCAAGCAAGCCCAGCACTTGCTAGGTTCCAGGAACCTGGTGGTGGCACAGAGCTGTTGTTTGAGTCCTTGGAGAAGGACAACGGGTGCCACTTCTCGCTGCCTGGCCCAGTCCACATCAAGCTTCTCCTCCCATCCTTCGGTATAGAATTAGCAAGAACCAAGATAGAATCCCAAGCGGAATACTTCACACTCTACCCTCGCCAGTTTCATGCACGCCATGGCTTTGTCGCAACGTGCCAGCTCCTTTATGCAACACGGACTGCACGAGCAAGCAGGGTAGCTGCTCACTGCAAGCCTCCTCCGTTGCACACCCGAGTTTTAAAACATGGGTACCAGCGATCTCGGATCTTGGTTTGTTTTCCTCATTGTTGGGTGGGCTGCTAGGATGCTACAGAACACACACAGGCTGCTGGACGGGTCAAGGCAGGCAAAGTTTACAAAAGCTGTAAATAGTTAGAAAGAGCATCCGGCTGTGTTTACTGCTTCGCTGCAAAGGGACATTGGCAACGAAGCTAGAAGAAGAAGCACTTGGACATTCTGGTTCCATGGAAAAGAGTCTCCCATAGAATAGCAGAGTTGGAAGGGGCCTACAAGGCCATCGAGTCCAACCCCCTGCTTAATGCAGGAATCCACCCTAAAGCATCCCTGACAGGTGGCTGCCCGGCTGCCTCTTGAAGGCCTCTAGTGTGGGAGAGCCCACAACCTCACCAGGCAACTGATTCCATTGTCGTACTGCTCTAACAGTCAGGAAGTTTTACCAGGTGTCCAGCCGGAATCTGGCTCCCTTTAACTTGATCCCATTATACTGTGTCCTGCACTCTGGGAGGATTGAGAAGAGATCCTGGCCCTCCTCTGTGTGACAACTTTTTAAGTATTTGAAGAGTGCTATCATGTCTCCCCTCAACCTTCTCCTCTCCAGGCTAAACAGGCCCAGTTCTTTCAGTCTCTCTTCATAGGGCTTTGTTTCCAGACCCCTGATGACCCTGGTTACCCTCCTCTGAACATGTTCCAGCTTGTCTGCGTCCTTCTTGAATTGTGGAGCCCAGAACTGGACGCAATACTCTAGATGAGGCCTAACCAGGGCCGAATAGAGAGGAACCAGGACCTCACGTGATTTGGAAGCCCCACCATGGACTCAGGTTACATCATGCCCCTGCAGAGTTCTGGATCTCCCCCACGTATGTGCAAATTCTGGTCTTCAGGTGACCGGAAAGAGATTGAACAAAAGGTTTAGCTCAGCAGTACAAGAACGGCGAAGGATTACCAAGGCATGCAGCCAATCCGATTAACACAAGAAAGGTAGCAATTTCTGAAATGACAGAAAGAATATCAAAGAAAAGAACGGGTCCTAGAAGCACCCATCTGCTACCGTTCCTCTGCATGAGTTGCTGCTCTGGACTTGCCACCAACTCACGCAGAAACACAAGGGTCGACCCTCCAAAAGCAGGTAATCCTTACACCTGAAAAGTAGCAAAAATGAGATATGGATTTCAACAGGGGCTGAAAAATGAACCTGTCTTGCAAACATGGGTGTGAAGCCTTGTGGGGATGAAAAAATTGTTTTTTTAAAAAAAAGAAGGTGGGGGAGAGGATTGGGGAATCCATGGCAAAGGGGTTGCTGCAGAGTTGTGCCCACCCCACGGGCTTTAAAGTTGGCACTGAGCGGGGCGCCCTGGTTGCCAGATGGAGCTGGAAGCCAACTGCTATCAAGGCCGGATTAACCATTAACGTAAGTACTCTGCACAGAGCAGAATTCAGCCAAGCTGCATCCATGTCTGAGGTTTAAGGTTTGGAAGCTTGGCAGGGTGAGAAGCAGCCATTTTGTCCCCTGCCCAGAGTTCATAGAATCATAGAATAGCAGAGTTGGAAGGGGCCTACAAGGCCATTGAGTCCAACCCCCTGCTCAATGCAGGAATCCACCCTAAAGCATCCCTGACAGATGCTTGTCCAGCTGCCTCTTGAATGCCTCTAGTGTGGGAGAGCCCACAACCTCACCAGGCAACTGATTCCATTGTCGTACTGCTCTAACAGTCAGGAAGTTTTTCCTGATGTCCAGCTGGAATCTGGCTTCCTTTAACTTGAGCCTGTTATTCCATGTCCTGCACTCTGGGAGGATCGAGAAGAGATCCTGGCCCTCCTCTGTGTGACAATCTTTTAAGTATTTGAAGAGAGCTATCATGTCTCCCCTCCATCTTCTCTTCTCCAGGCTAAACATGCCCAGTTCTTTCAGTCTCTCTTCATAACAGTTTCATAACTATTTCCCCCTTTAGCTCTGGCTTGAGGCAAATGCAAACTTACAATAGCCCAGGAGCCGTAAGACGTCAACGAAAGCGTGGGAGTGGGGTGGGTGGGTTTCTTGGCAGGAGTACTAGAGAGAAGCATCTATAGATCGATCTGTCCTCCTTACGCACATCTGTCTATGGATATTGAGAAGGTGATGCACATACTTGATGGGTATCTTCACACACATACGTACAATTCAACATATTCTGGTCCAGTCTGGAGGGCAGCTGTTTGGGGAAAGTTGATCCAGTCCAATTACAAACATAACCAACATCTGGACTTCTTCTGTGCCGAAAAGCCGGCAAGAAATGTTTCAAATAAATGAATTAAACAATGGATTGGATAGTCATAGAATCATAGAATAGCAGAGTTGGAAGGGGCCTACAAGGCCATCCAGTCCAACCCCCTGCTCAATGCAGGAATCCACCCTAAAGCATCCCTGACAGATGGTTGTCCAGCTGCCTCTTGGAGGCCTCTGGTGTGGGAGAGCCCACCACCTCCCTAGGTAACTGGTTCCATTGTTGTATTGTTCTAACAGTCAGGAAGTTTTTCCTGATGTCCAGCTGGAATCTGGCTTCCTTTAACTTGAGCCCGTTCTTCCGTGTCCTGCACTCTGGGAGGATCGAGAAGAGATCCTGGCCCTCCTTTGGGTTGGACCCGATGGCCTTATGGGCCCCTTCCAACTCTACTATTCTATGATTCTATGATCCTGCAGGGCTCTGCTGATGATGACCTTTGGAGGACGCTAAAGCAGGATCCATTCCAAAGGGTTCTGAGTTGCAACGCTGGCTTTGTGCACTGTAGTGCATGACCCAAGGTGGGAAGCGCATGCTCTTTTGGGCAGCCAAGTGCTCTCTCTCTCTCTCTCTCTCTCTCCATCCATGCATGCCTGAGGTGATGTCGCTGGCCGGCCAGCCCTCACATGGAGCGTGTCCGCTCCTGGACCTGGTAACCTGGCTGTGGCAAGCACGCAGGAAGCCAGTAAAATGGAACTGAAAAAATGTGCTGATCCTTAAAAAAAAGAAAAGCGCATTTAATTCTTTGTCAAAGCTGGCCAGGTGGTAATCCCTTGTCCCTCAGCCTCTGGCTCAGTTCAGACAACACATTTCTCAATGGTGGTTTTAGAACTCCACGGTGGGGTTTTTGCACCACCGTTGAGGAACATGTTGTCTGGGGGAAAACTCCACCCCGTTAAAAACACACACACACTCCATGCAGAATATCCACACTGTGCAGAGGAGAGTTCCTGCACAACGGTTGTGTGGTGGGCTCCGTGGAGTTTTCCGCTGCGTTGCGTTGACTTTTCCCACTGGCTACAGGGTTCCCTGGCAAGAGCGGCGAAAGGAGCGAGTGCCGCTCTAGAAGAGCCGCTGGGATTGTGTGGTTGTTTTTCCAGCAATGGCTGATGGGATACCATCGGGAGGACCGGGGGAGGGGAGAGGGTGAACGAACTGTCAATCAAACGTCGCGATGGATTTTGCTCAACTCCACGGGAGCCCACAGTCACACAACGGTGGATTTAGAACAGGTCGTGCGGGGAGAACCCCCTAAAAACTCAACCGTTGAGTGCCGTTTTCACACTGCGTTGACTAACGTGCAGTCTGAACTAAGCCACCTGTAAAATAGGAGTATCCATTGGATTCCCTTTACCAGGTCTTTGGTGCAACTCTGCTCGCCAGATTTAGAACCTGTGTGCTAGAATCCAGGCTGCAGTAACTCAAGAGGTGGCTTTTACTTTTTTAACAAGGGGATGCGGGTTCTCCCGGCAGATGGGTCACGGAGTGCAAGAGGTAGCTCGCTCCACCCCTCAAGCTGACATTTTGCATCTGGCCCTGGACCTGGAGCCTTTGGGTACCAGTAAAGTCAGTCCTGCAAGGCTGGTGCCGGTAAACCCAGCCTAAAGCTTAGCTCCTCAAGTAAGATGCCAGGTAAATCAGCCTCTCTCTCTCCTGCTCTGGTGCCCCCGTCATTGGCAATGACGCCCCCCCCCCCCCATTCCACTCCCAACTGCAGTTAATCAGAACACAATGCAGATCACAATGCTAAGAGTAGTGAACGGCTTAGAGGTTACCCCTGCTGTCACGGACATTTCGTGCCTCCCCCTCCCCTGAAATAATAGATAGTCGGGCACTTCAACGGAGGGGCAAGGAAGCACGTAATAGAGTTCTGTGGATTAGGTTCCAAAAGTCAAAACTTTGAGTAAGTCATGCAGAAAGATTAAGGTGGTACATTTTGCATGCTCCTTGAGCCTGTTGCTGGCACTCCGCCTGCAAGGGGGGTGGGGGAGAGGGAGAGAGATTGCACAGGCAGCGGTAAGAGAATCTGATGGCCCTCCATCAGCGTGGCCAGTTGGCACAGGCTGAAAGACCCTGGGCAACAAGCTACTTCAGCCGTCTCCTTCTTTCTTGCCTGGGCAACAAGGATGACCAGGGTCTGGAAACAAAGCCCTATGAGGAGAAACTGAAACGACTGGGCATGTTTAGCCTGGAGAAGAGAAGATTGAGGGGAGACATGATGGCACTCTTAAAACACACAGAGGATCATAGAATCATAGAACAGCAGAGTTGGAAGGGGCCTACAAGGCCATCGAGTCCAAACCCTTGCTCAATGCAGGAATCCACCCTGCATTGAGTGGAGAGCCAGGATCTCTTCTCGATCCTCCCAGAGTGCAGGACACGGAATAACGGGCTCAAGTTACAGGAAGCCAGATTCCGGCTGGACATCAGGAAAAACTTCCTGATGGTTAGAGCAGTACGACAATGGAACCAGTGACCTAGGGAGGTTGTGGGCTCTCCCATAGTAGAGGCCTTCAAAGGCAGCTGGACAACCATCTATCAGGGATGCTTTAGGGTGGATTCCTGCATTGAGCAGGGGGTTGGACTCGATGACCTTACAGGCCCCTTCCAACTCTACTATTCTATGATTCTATGATTCTCTCTGCCTGCCCCACTCCTGTGCAGCTTTCCCCCGCTCCTTCCAATTAGCTGCATTTTAATAGCCTCTCCAGAAGTGATGGCAGGGCTGCAGCACAACCAGCCCTTCCGAGAGGAAATCTGGAATCCGCCACTACCACCAGCCGAGGGGGTGGGTGTGTCTTGCAGAAGGAGATCCTCTGTAGATCACACACAAAATCAAGTTGCAGTCCCCGAGCTCAAAACATCCCCCTTCTTCAATACAACAGCGTTCAGCCAAAAGGACGAGGTCGTCGCAGCCTCTATCATGCCATTTCCTTTTTATAAACCAAATTATAAACCAATCGCACCCGTGTAAGCACGACCCGTACCGAAAAATACAATTGGAAAGGAGAAGCCCGCTTACTTGGAAGATCGCAGTCAACTCAGAAATCTCATTGTTGAGAGCGCATGTCCAGAAGCACAACACAGACGCACAGATGCACAAACTCCACTCAAGTTCAGGATTCCACTTGAAGAATCAGAGGGGTCAAAGGGACCATCCGGCCCAACTCCGGATGGGAAAGGGCCACCGCTCAGCTTCGTAGGCAGAAGGTCCCCCGGCAGCATCTCCAGGTAGGACTAGAAAAGACCGTCTCTGCCTAGGATTTTGGGGAAGTGCGTGATGTCCAGTTGAAAGAAGAGATGGATCAGCTGACCAGTGGGGCTTTCAGCACAGGATCTGGAGGCAGAGTTACAGGGACCCCCCCACTCAGAATGGGCAGCGGGGCAAATGCCTAAACAACTTGGGACCAGGATACCTGAGAGAGCGCCTTCTCCCTTCCCAACCTGTCTGGTCACTGAGGTCATCCGAGGGCCTGCTCCTGGTGGTTCCACATAGATCCATCCTCCGATTGGAATCCACCAGGGGAAGAGCCTTCAGCGTGGTGGCCCCCCTCCTGTGGAACTCCCTGCCTCTCCCTGTACTCCTTTCGGCGCCTCCTGAAAACATCTTTATTCCAAGAAGCCTTTCTTTAACATGCAGCCTTGGATTACTGTTATTGCTTCTTTTAAATTTTGTTTTAACTGTTTTTATCCTGGTTTTTTTTTTTTTTCCATTTTACCATGTACACCGCTCCGAAATTTTTCAATCGGGAGCAGTATATAAATATTCTAAATAAATAATAAATAAATGCAGCACAGGCGCTGACCAAATTTTGAGATAAGCACAGCACCACTTGAGGAGCAGTGGGGGGCGGACAGACCAGTAAATCTAGAGTCTTAAAGCACCGCTGCATCTGACTCAAGATAAGCCTGCTCCTTTTAGCATTGAAAGCACAACACCACATCCCTATTCACAGTCAGGCTGTTGCCAAGCTATGCAATCCAGACACACACACACCCCAATGTGCTGGGAGCAGAGACCAGGCACCTCAGAAGAGGTGCTGACAGCACAGCCACGTGAGGATCGTGAAAGTGAGCCAAGGCAAAAACTGCGGGGGGGGGGGGAGGAGAGCGCCCCACCCACCCCCACCACTGCTCTATCAACTCCACAGTGTTCACATACTTTAAGCAGAAAGAGCCCCCAAACAACATCGGGGAAGTCTGTTTTGCAAGACATATCTGTTCACCCTGCGCAGTTGCAAGAGCGCTCTTCAATCTTCATCGCCTCTTGGGGTTCGCTCTGCATGAGTGACAGAGACGGCCACCTCTCACCGCCTCCGACAGGGGCGGGACGATGGGTGCCCAAGCTGGAACCGGCCACTGCACAAGTGAAAAGCAGAAACGGTACTTAAAATGTGCCAGGTTCAGGGCCCTCCTGTCCTCACAGCTGCAGAACCAATACTTAAAAGGTTGTCACACAGAGGAGGGCCAGGATCTCTTCTCGATCCTCCCAGAGTGCAGGACACAGAGTAACGGGCTCAAGTTAAAGGAAGCCAGATTCTGGCTGGACATCAGGAAAAACTTCCTGACTGTTAGAGCAGTACGACAATGGAACCAGTGACCTAGGGAGGTTGTGGGCTCTCCCACCCTAGAGGCCTTCAAGAGGCAGCTGGACAAGCATCTGTCGGGGATGCTTTAGGGTGGATTCCTGCATTGAGCAGGGGGTTGGACTCGATGGCCTTGTAGGCCCCTTCCAACTCTGCTATTCTATGATTCAAACCCTCGGGTTGAAATGAAATCAGCTGGCAACCTTTGATACTCCTATTTGTCTAACGGGTAAACCCCACCCCCACCCTCCTCTCTCTCAGTGGAGGCTGGTGGCTCCCATGTCAGTTGGGGCAGTGAATCCACTCCAGGATCCAGTCAGAACCTGTCAGAACTAAAGGAGCAAGGTGCGAAGCAAGATGGACCAATGTGAAGCACTTTGGAGAGCTCTCTTATTGCTCTGACTGGTTCTGAATGAAACCTGAAGCGGATTCACCGCTAGGGTGACCATATGAAAAGGAGGACAGGGCTCCTGTATCTTTAACAGTTGTATTGAAAAAGGAATTTCAGCAGGTGTCATTTGTATATATGGGAAACCTGGTGAAATTCCCTCTTCATGACACCACTTAAAGCTGCAGGTGCCCTGCTCTCTTTTAAATCTGGTCACTCTAGTATAGCTCCTGCACCTTTAACTGTTGTGATGAAGAGGAAATTTCACCAGGTTCTGCATATATACAAATGACACCTGCTGAAATTCCCTTTTCTATGCAACTGTTAAAGATACAGGAGCCCTGTCCTCCTTTCCATAGGGTCACCCTAATTTTAAGGAGGGCTGCATAAGACCATCTTTCTCCAGTGTAGGATCTCAAGCTTGCACAGTATTTTGCAACCTTTGAGGTGGCCTAATAAAGGCATTACAACGATACAGATTTTGGCAAGGCTAACTTTGGTTTTCGGAAGTTCAATTAGATGAACCTTGGTATGTCTGACTTACCCTCTGTTAGGGTGACCATATGAAAAGGACCGGGCTCCTGTATCTTTAACAGTTGTACTGAAAAGAAAATTTCAGGAGGTGTCATTTGTATATATGGAGAACCTGGTGAAATTCCCTTTTCATCACAGCAGTGAAAGCTGCAGGTGCCCTGCCCTCTTTTAAACCTGGTCACTCTAGTATAGCTCCTGCAGCTTTCACTGTTGTGATGAAGAGGAAATTTCACCAGGTTCTCTATATATACAAATGACACCTGCTGAAATTCCCTTTTCTATGTAACTGTTAAAGATACAGGAGCCCTGTCCTCCTTTTCATAGGGTCACCCTATTCACCGCCCCACTGACATTGGAGCCATCAGCCTCCTCCCTCCCTCTCTCTCTCTCTCTCTCTCTCTCTCTCTCTCTGATACACACACACACACACACACACACACACACTCTTCCCTTTCTGCCTCCTGCAAGGAGCAGCCTTTCACTCAGGGCTGTGTGTCTGCCACAATTCTGCAGCATGGTTCAGGGAAGAGGGAAACGTGGTACACCGGGCTGATTTCAGCTGCCTGAGGAGCTCAACTTCCATATTGCAAAACAGAGAATGCACAAGGGCCTAGCCCTCATTACTGCTGCATCGGTACACTGTCACGACACAGCCTCCCACACCAGGCCTTGACGCACACAAGCCCTCCTCAAGCCAAGCGCCACCACTTGAGCAGCCTGAGGGGTCGGGTAAAACACAACCTCTCCCTCCTATGAGAGGGTAATGGCTAGAATCTGGAAAGGTTTTACTGTGCATGTAATAAGCTGAAGGTTATATATAAGGTGTTCACTATAGTAACTGTAGAGCAGGTGATAAAGCCAAGCAGACACGTGGTTTGAGGTCACAAAACAAAATAAAACGTTTATTATTGTTTAACAGATCTTAGTTACTTCAAATTCAAGTTAAACTGCCTAATCTACTAGTTTTAATAAAGACAGTAATCTTAAGTCTCTTAAAATCGTATCTCCTTTAACTTTCCGCACCACAGACAATCCTGACACCCCCCACTCCCAACCTACTAACACCCCCAAGCACTAAACTCCCCCCATTTCACAATATTATCAGCTACACACACTCAGTGCAATATTGTGCACTCACTAGACATACAAAGTCAGACATAGAATCATAGAATAGTAGAGTTGGAAGGGGCCTATAAGACCATCCAGTCCAACCCCCTGCTCAGTGCAGGAATCCACCCTAAAGCATCCCTGACAGACGGTTGTCCAGCTGCCTCTTGAAGGCCTCTAGGGCAGGAGAGCCCACAACCTCCCTAGGTAACTGGTTCCATTGTTGTACTTCTCTAACCGTCAGGAAGTTTTTCCTGATGTCCAGCTGGAATCTGGCTTCCTGTAACTTGAGCCGGTTATTCCCCTTCCCGCACTCTGGAAGGATTGAGAAGAGATCCTGGCCCTCCTCTGTGTGACAACCTTTTAAGTATTTGAAGAGTGCTCTCATGTCTCCCCTCCATCTTCTCTTCTCCAGGCTAAACCTGCCCAGTTCTTTCAGTCTCTCTTCATAGGGCTTTGTTTCCAGACCCCTGATCATCCTGGTTGCCCTCCTCTGAACACGCTCCAGCTTGTCTGCGTCCTTCTTGAATTGTGGAGCCCAGACCCAAGGGAACACAACTGTGGGGTAATGCCACATACACCTGCAGGCTTGAGCTGGCAGAGTGAGATTTCCAGTGATTAACAGAAAGTTGGCAGTATGGGATGTCCAGTGATTACGCAAGAGGGGGGGCTTCAGTGTCCTACAGGTCTCCTTCCCACCCCCGTTAAGACTACGAAATCTGGAATCAAAGTAGTACCACGTGCAGGATGGTGCCAAATAAATGAAAACCTTTCTGCTTCCGCACACACCCCCTTTCTTTCTTCCTAGTCCCAAGCAGAAGTAACACACAGCTACAGCTACACCATGATCTTGGCCACTTTGCACCCCTGGGAAAAGCAACTATTCTGTTACATGGATTTACACGCAAGAAATGAAACTTCCCTGCAGTGGCTTTAAGGATGAAAAGACCAGAGTGGCAATTTAAAAAAAAAAAAATAGTTCCAAAAAAATAAAGAGTATGGTCATGTGAACACGCTCTAAAATAAATATTCCAGATTTCATCCTCTGGGTTTTCCCAAAGTAGCAAATGATCTCTACTGCTAACATACCGCATGGTCGAGACTTCGGCGCCCGCCCACCCTCGGTGCAATTTTATTTATTCTATTATTTATTTATTGCATTTATATCCCGCCTTTTTGCGGCGTACCTAATCCTCCTCCTCTCCATGTTATCCTCACAACAACAACCCTGTGAGGTAGGCTGGGCTGAGAGTCAGTGACTGGCCCAAAGTCACCCAGTGGGTTTCCATGGCCGAGTGGGGACTAGAACCCGGATCTCCCGACTCCCAGTCCAAACACTTTAGCTACAACACCACACTGGCAATTTGTCTTCAGTATAGATTGCCTTTGAAACTGGGGGTTCCATTTAGCTGGCAGGGCGAAGACCTGCTGATGGACTAAGCTGTTGCTGCTGGTTTTTGAACTTGCAGACATTTTAAAATCATCCCCCGAGATTGGCCATCCTGGCTGGGGTGATGGGTGCGCCAGTCCGTGAAGGCTGATTACTTCAATGTCAGTGGGGCAGTTAATCTGCTCTGTGTTTCTGTCAGAACCAGTCAGAACCTGTGTGCCCCAGCTGCTGGGGAACATGGATGGGAGGGTGCTGTTGCACCATGTCCTGCTTTGTTGGTCTCTGGCCGATGGCTGGTTGGCCATTGTATGAACAGCGTGCTGGACTAGATGGACCCTTGGTCTGATCCAGCATCAGGGCATTTCTTATGTTCTTGACTTATATGACAAAGCAGATATGTAACTTTGTAGGGATACGTGTCCCGAGCATGGGGAAATAGGCGAGGATTTGCACATCCTTGTTCTCAAAGAAAATCTCCACTAAGCAATTTTTTAGTTCTCATCGCTATGATTAAGCTTGAAAAGCTGACCACAGTGAGAGCAGAAACACACACACCGTCTCACCACCACCCCCTTGGCCCAATCCACACAAGCCCCAGCTATTTCCATTCCCCTCAGCTTGGCCTTGTTTCTCCCGTTCCAGAAGAAAAATGAATCATTGAATCATAGAATAGTAGAGTTGGAAGGGGCCTATAAGGGACCACAATACCTGACGGAACGCCTCTCCCGACATTATTATTATTATTATTATTATTATTATTATTATTATTTATTTATTTATAAAGCACCATCAATGTACATGGTGCTGTACAGAGTAAAACAGTAAATAGCAAGACCCTGCCGCATAGGCTTACAATCTAATAAAATCATAGTAAAACAATAAAGAGGGGAAGAGAATGCAAACAGGTACAGGGTAGGGTAAGCAGGCACAGGGTAGGGAAAAACTAACAGTAGAAAGTAACAGTAGAAGTCTGCACAACATCAAGTATTAAAAGCTTTAGGAAAAAGAAAAGTTTTTAGTTGAGCTTTAAAAGCTGCGGTTGAACTTGTAGTTCTCAAATGTTCTGGAAGAGCGTTCCAGGCGTAAGGGGCAGCAGACGAAAATGGACGAAGCCGAGCAAGGGAAGTAGAGGCCCTTGGGCAGGCGAGAAACATGGCATCAGAGGAGCGAAGAGCACGAGCGGGGCAATAGTGTGAGATGAGAGAGGAGAGATAGGAAGGAGCTAGACCATGAAAAGCTTTGAAGGTTAACAGGAGAAGTTTATATTGGATTCTGAAGTGAATTGGAAGCCAATGAAGAGATTTCAGAAGCAGAGTAACATGGTCGGAGCGGCGAGCCAAGAAGATGATCTTTGCGGCAGAGTGGTGAACAGAAACCAACGGACTGATGTGAGAAGAAGGAAGGCCAGAGAGAAGAAGGTTGCAGTAGTCCAACCGTGAAATAACCAGTGCATGAACAAGCATCTTGGCAGAAGAGACAGACAAAAATGATCGTACACTGCGCTCAACATCTAAGGTCCTCCTCCGAGTGCCTACTCCGAGGGAAGCTCGGAGGATGGCAACAAGGGAGAGAGCCTTCTCAGTGGTGGCCCCCCGACTGTGGAATGATCTTCCCGATGAGGCTCGCCTGGCGCAAACATTGTTATATTTTCGGCGCCAGGTCAAGACTTTTCTCTTCTCCCAGGCATTTTAACAGCATTTAACAACGTTAAGTTTGTTTTTAATGGACCCCAGAATTGTTGTTTTTAAATGGATACTGTTGTTTTATACTGTTTTTATGTTTTTTAAATTTTTGTATACTTTTAATGTTTACTATTTTTAATTGTTGTAAACCGCCCAGAGAGCTTCGGCTGTGGGGCAGTATATAAATGTAATAAAATAAATAAATAAATAAATAAATAAATAAATAAGGCCATCGAGTCCAACCCCCTGCAAGAGTTGGTCTTGCAGATAGATTAGCTGTCACATGGTAATAAAATGTTGATTTGGCACCCGGCTTGTGCCAGGTGCAGCACATAGCACAGAGGCAATACAGACACTTAAGGTTGCAATCTTACACACTTCAAAAAGGACGCAGACAAGCTGGAGCATGTTCAGGGGAGGGCAACCAGGATGATCAGGGGTCTGGAAACAAAGCCCTATAAAGAGAAACTGAAACAACTGGGCAGGTTTAGCCTGGAGAAGAGAAGATTGAGGGGAGACATGAGAGCACTCTTCAAGGACTTGAAAGCTTGTCACACAGAGGAGGGCCAGGATCTCTTCTCGATCCTCCCAGAGTGCAGGACACGGAATAACGGGCTCAAGTTACAGGAAACCAGATTCCAGCTGGACATCAGGAAAAACTTCCTGACTGTTAGAGCAGTACGACAATGGAACCAGTTACCTAGGGAGGTGGTGGGCTCTCCCACACTAGAGGCCTTCAAGAGGCAGCTGGACAACCATCTGTCAGGGATGCTTTAGGGTGGATTCCTGCATTAAGCAGGGGGTTGGACTCGATGGCCTTGTAGGCCCCTTCCAACTCTGCTATTCTATGATTAAGGGACAAAGTCTCATTAGACTGAACATCTTGGATTGCGCTGGAGATGATCTCGATCTCTCTCACTCACTCACACACACACACACACACACACACACACACACACACACTCCACATGCGTGTTGCTTTTGTTCAAGCCCAAATGCACTTGCTTGGTCACAGTCATGTTTACCGGAGAGGTGGGATAAAGAGGCCACAAGGGAGCAAATACGAATTAGGACAGCAGCACACACCAGTGAGCTCACATCTTTGCCAACTGGCATTTAGTGATTTCCCCACATGCCTCTCACAGAGAGCTGAGAAAACCTAGGTAAAAACAAACAGGGGAAAAAATGGACACCCCTCCTTCCTGGCATTTTCCCATTTCCCCCCACCCGAAGGAACATTTTTGGGCTTTTTTCTGAAAAATTGGAAACGTTTAACAATTATTTATTATAAAATATTTTCTTTTAGAACGATGAATAAAATGTCTAAGAGAAGGTGCACATATATTGCAACCCAGTCTTTAGCCACCTGCCGCCCAAATGATTTCTAAAATTACATCATAGCAAGACTTTTATAAGAAGACTACAGATACAACATTTCTGGAAATATTGACGCCACAGGGGAAGAAGGTTTTTTTAATCCCCTCTGTAAGATTACCTGCATAGTTATTTCTTCTGTTCCTTATTGATTTAACATGTCTTTTACCAATAGACATTTAGGGAAATTCCACATTATACTGAGTTTTCCCAAAATGTCACTATAGCTATTATATCATACTATGTGAAGAAAGTGTGCATTCTTGATAGTTTGGGTTTTGTTCTATTGAGGCCTGTATTTCTGGGTTTTTCTGGTTAGATGCTAAAGCAGTCAACTGTACATTTTCCCACAACTGACACCCCACACGACAAATCGCATGGGACAGGGTTTTCTCTGCAGTGGCCCCAGAGGCCTTTGGGAGAAGCTGACATTGTTGCTCCAGCACCGCATGCTTTTAGGATGGCCTTGAAAACATATTATTTTACCATAATCGTGATATGACTGCTGTTGTTGCTGTTTTCCCATTCTTGTTCTTGCTGGTTTTATTGTTGGCTTTCATTTTTGTTTTTATTGCTATTTTATTGTGTTTATAGAATCATAGAATCGTAGAATAGCAGAGTTGGAAGGGGCCTACAAGGCCATCAAGTCCAACCCCCTGCTCAGTGCAGGAATCCACCCTACAGCATCACTGACAGATGGTTGTCCAGCTGCCTCTTGAAGGCCTCTAGGGTGGGAGAGCCCACAACCTCCCTAGGTCACTGGTTCCATTGTCGTACTGCTCTAACCGTCAGGAAGTTTTTCCCGATGTCCAGCTGGAATCTGGCTTCCTTTAACTTGAGCCCGTTATTCCGTGTCCTGCACTCTGGGAGGATCGAGAAGAGATCCTGGCCCTCCTCTGTGTGACAACCTTTTAAGTCTTTGAAGAGTGCTATCATGTCTCTCCTCAATCTTCTCTTCTCCAGGCTAAACATGCCCAGTTCTTTCAGTCTCTCTTCATAGGGCTTTGTTTCCAGACCCCTGATCATCCTGGTTGCCCTCCTCTGAACACGCTCCATCTTGTCTGCATCCTTCTTGAATTGTGGAGCCCAGAACTGGACGCAATACTCTAGATGAGGCCTAACCAGGGCTGAATAGAGAGGAACCAGGACCTCACGTGATTTGGAAGCTATACTTCTCTTAATGCAGCCCAAAATAGCATTTGCCTTTCTTGCAGCCATATCGCACTGTTGGCTCATATTCAGCTTGTGATCTACAACAATTCCAAGATCCTTCTCGTTTGTAGTATTTTTACTTCTTTTAATATTTTAACTGCTTTTATGTATTTTATCGCTGTAAGCCGCCTTGGAGGGCTTCTGCCCTGACAGGCGGCCAAGAAAAGTTTTAAATAAATAAAATGAATAAATAACATGTGGGTTATCCCATCTTCCTTTTTTCTTTCTTTAAAAAATACCTTTCAGATTTGGGTGTCTGGAACTCACTGCCACAATCTGTAATGAAGTTCCCTATTAGACCTCGTTGCAAGGGAATACTGCCTCAGCTATGAAAACTTTAACCACAGCCATCAAAATAAAAGCTCCATGGTTTCTATAGCCTAGGCACAGCACCTTTCAACTTTTCAAAATGAACAAAAAGATGTTTAGTAAGAGAAATTATTTACAAATTGGAATAAAATGTTACTCTGAGACTGCCTAAGTGTTCTTCAATTAAGTGTGTGTTGCCACTCCTAAAAGGTAAGAGAATTTCCCCCAGCTAAACTAGCTCTCAATACCTTTTATATCGGATCAGATCGCCCTTAACACCACCTCACCCAATTGCTCACGAACAAGAACAGATGCTGTACACCAGACTTCCTCTGTTTCCATTTCTGCCTGCTTATTAGATTGTAAGCCTATGCGGCAGGGTCTTGCTATTTACTGTTTTACTCTGTACAGCACCATGTACATTGATGGTGCTATATAAATAAATAATAATAATAATAATGCTTCTCTTGGCTTCAAGGATGATTCAGATGTTTCAGGGACTACTTCTAAAGTTCTTAAAATATATGATGTTTACCTTGATTTGCTCATTCAAATATCAGGTTTGGTATATTACATTTAAAAGCATACTTTATTCAGACAGTAATTACAAATTTACCATGTTTAGTTTTAAATGTTTTCCATTTTAATGATAATTGCATGAGCAAACCAAGTTATATATAAGAACGTTTTATGTTCTTAAAGTAACAATGTGACTTTAGACCCATCAAGAGCACTAAAGAAATTACGGCATATTTTATTTTCCCCAAAATTTACGGGGCAGGAGGGAGCGATTGCAATGAACAGGAAAACCTGGGGGAGTTCCCATGCCTTCAACATTTCTGGAAATGTTTCAGATGTGGCCTCCCAATGCACTCTGGGCCTATTAGCTTAGATTAAAAACATATTTTCACCCCCCCTCCCCTTTAACACACCCAACACAAAGAGAGACAACCAGCTTCGGTGTTATGCAAGAAAAAGGCAGCGCACCAGAGATACCGTGAGCACCACAGAAACAGCTACATCCACACAAGCACAGGTTCACACATCGGAAGTTGCCTTGCAGGATCCCAAAGCTCTGTTTGCTCCCGGTTCAATCCCCCACCTGGGTCTGGCTCTCTTCATTGCTTGCCTCCGAGCATCCAACATTCAGAGGTAAAGTGGCCCTGGGCATGGAGGCTCCATTCAGCGATTGCAGCTAAAGCCCACGCAGAGAAAGCTTTGGAGGGCAAAAATGTGTCTCTTCCCTCTCCAAGGAAACTCTCAACTGGAAAACGGAGGGGTGGGGTGGGGGACAATGGAAGACAACACTCCTCACCTCAAAACAGACCTGCCTGCCACAAAACCGCCACAAATTGCAGCCACAAATTGCGGCCACAAATTCCTAACTAATGATATGCTGTGCAGAGTAACGGAAGGTCGTGGAAGACCTACCGCCCATCAATGCATTTGTAACCCTGATCTATTTTGTTCCAAGCCCCTCATCTTTGCAGGCTGCCACCCCGTCTGGGCAAAACCCACCCTCTGAGGAGTGGGGCTCAGCACCCCTTAGACCCGTTTCCATACCTTCGCCTCCCCGCCCCACATCACTTTTTGATTTCCAGAGCTCTGGTGCCTAAATATGGCTGCAGAAGGGAATATGTAGAAGAAATTTTTGGCACAGCACTATTGCACAATGGTTTCCCCCACCCTCCCCAAACCTGGGGCCCTCCAGATGTTTTGGATGACAACTGATGGGAGTGAAAGTCCAAAGCATCTGGAAGGCCCTGGGTGGAAGGGGGAAGCTGGCTCCCACGATCCCCAAGCGCCTGGAAAGTCCCAACACAGACATGCACCTACAGTCCCTTCACACTTTACATTTTTAAAGTGTGCACATTAGAATACCGTATTTGAGCGCGACAAAACGCACTGGTCGCACAGATACATCCGGAAAGGGAGCTGGGCTGGGGCAAACCCGCGTTAATGTGTGAAGGCATGCTGCGGAGGGCAGACAAAGCACGCGCGACGAGAGAGGAGGGGAGGCACCCTGCGAGTTGAAACACGAAAAGGCTGGCCTTTGCGGCTTCAGGGCGCGTGCGGGACCTCAAGGCGCGCTCGTCGGAACGCGGCCAGCCCGTCGCGCGGGGAGGAAGCGCGCCTCCCGGGCCCGTTTTCCCAAGCGGCCGCCTTCCCCGCGTCCAAGCCGGCCTCGCGGCGCGGAGCTCCGGTCCGCAGCTTCGGCCGCTGCCGCCGCCGCCCGGCCTCGCCCGGGGATGCGGCGCGGCAGAGGCGCCCCCAAAGCACCCCCGAGCCCCACCCCGGGCAACCCGCTGCGCCCCCGCCCCACCCGCTCCCCAGCACTGACCTGGTGCCTTTGTCGCCCATGGCCGGTGGCGGCTCCGCGGCGGCGCTGCGCTGCCCAGCCGCCTCGCCGAGAGATCCGGGCTCCGTGGGCAGCGGGCGGCGGCGCGGAGGCGGAGGCGGAGGCGGAGGCAGAGCCGGCGGGATGGCGAGGAGGCTCCTGCGACTGCCGCCCGGGGAGGAAGCAAGGGAGGGAGGGAGGAAGGAAGGAAGGAAGGAGGCTCAGCAGCGGCGCGGAGCAGCGGCCGGACGCAGCGAAGGGAGCCCGCCCTGCCTGCCTGCCTGCCTGCCTGCCTGCCTGCCTGCCGGGGGAGGCGGATGCGAGTGGCCGCCTGTCCGCCTTCACGGGCCGGGCTGCTGCTGCTGCTGCCGCCGCCGCCGCCCCATGCCCGGCGCCTGCCTCTGCCGCTCGCTCGCTCGCTCGCCCGCCCGCCGCTGCCGCTTCGCCTCCCCTGCCCAGATTGGACGCCCCAAGCGCAGCGAGCCCCGGCTGCCTGGCGCCTCGCTCGCTCGCTCGCTCACTCGCTCCTGCGGCCGGAGACCCGGCTGGCTCGCTCGCTCGCTCCCCTCCTGCTCCTCCTCCGTCCACACGTCACGCTCGCGCCCGCCCGCCCTTCCTCGACACGCGCCTGCCTTGGGAACGCGTTCACACAACAACGCCGCCCGTTCCTGCTGGAGAACAAGGGGAGGTGGTGGGTGGGATTCTTCCTCTGCAAAACCTTTTTTTAAACACACAGGCTTTCTGGATCAGCCTCCCCCCAACCTGGCGCCCGCCAGATGTGTTGGACGGGGGGAAGCAATCCAACACATCTGGAGGGCACCAGGTTGGGGGAGGCTGATCTGGATTAATTTCTTTTTAAAAAACAACAACAACGAACGGTGCGGGGGCTCAAGCCCACCTGAAAAGCTCTGCTAATTGCTGAAAAACGACGTTGTGGTACATTGTGGCACAACACGTGGTACATTTGCACCTGAAAAGAAATGCGGAAAACGCACCTGGGGTGGGGGTTCATGCCAGTGTTTCCTCCCAAGCCCCAGCGCCACTCCGTCCTGCAGTGGGCAGCTGAAAGGACAGGCCCTTCCTACAAGTGGGGTAGTCAAGCAGGGCTGGAAGGCTGCCATGTTCTCAGCAGGGACAATGACGCTCTCCCAGGGTGCTTGCAAATGCTCCACCTGCCACATAGGGAGACAAGACTAGGAAGAAACCCATGGCTTTGAACAGTCAGACTTTTCCTTTAAAATAAAATTTTAAAACCACGACACGGAATAATGGGCTCAAGTGACAGGAAGCCAGATTCCGGCTGGACATCAGGAAAAACCTCCTGACTGTTAGAGCGGTACGACAATGGAACCAGTTACCTAGGGAGGTTGTGGGCTCTCCCACACTAGAGGCCTTCAAGAGGCCGCTGGACAACCATCTGTCAGGGATGCTTTAGGGTGGATTCCTGCATTAAGCAGGGGGTTGGACTTGATGGCCTTGTAGGCCCCTTCCAACTCTGCTATTCTATGTCTTAATTGAAGTGTAGGAAGCCAAGGAGGCAAAAGGCTGACAGAGAGATGGGTGGACAATGAAAGACAGGTCTCTCGCACATGCTCTTCGGCTCCCTCACAGGTAAGCTCAAGTACCCTAAACCCAACCCATGAGAATGTCTCCAAAATTTTCTTCTCCTTTGAATTTCTTTTCAAAATCAATTTCTTTTTTATCAAATTGAATGAAAGTGCTGGGAATATGTAGAAGACACACACACACACACACACACACATACACACCAAGCCTTGGAGTCAAGGTGGGCTAAGTGAAGAACCAGAAATTCAAATCTGGTTCTTCACTGCCAGCTCTCTATACAAAAGAGTGGCATGCACAGCTTTGGTAACTAGCGGTAACCAGGATCTCTTTTCGATTATCCCAGAGTGCAGAACATGGAATCATGGGCTCAAGTGACAGGAAGCCCGATTCCGGCTGGACATCAGAAAAAACTTCCTGACTGTTAGAGCAGTACGATAATGGAACCAATGACCCAGGGAGGTGGTGGGCTCTCCCACACTAGAGGCCTTCAAGAGGCAGCTGGACAACCATCTGTCAGGGATGCTTTAGGGTGGATTCCTGCAATGAGCAGGGGGTTGGACTCAATGGCCTTAGAGGCCCCTTCCAGCTCTACTAGTCTATGATTCTAGGTGTTTGTTTGTTTGTTTGTTTGTTTAGGGCTGTTGTTTTAAGAGAAAGTTTGATCAGAGAAGAAATTGATACAGATTCTTGAACCTTTACTAAGGCCTCCCATCACACATGGGAAAACATGTTCCCTACTGTTGCTTCTCTGCTCCTGGTTTCGTTGCTCAGTTACTTCCTGTTTCAAAACAGGAAGTAAACAACGGGCACGAGGGACCCATTCAGTCGGGTGTTCTGATCACGCTGCTTCTCCCGCACACAGCAGGAGAGAGCAGCAGCTTCTGGCTTTAAAAATATTTCGGACTTTTTGAGGTTTGTCTTGCAGCACAAGGAAGGCCAGAAGGAGTGGAAGGCGCATGAGAAGCAGACGTCATGTGAGGGACCTGCAAAAAATCCGTGAGTGCCCAGGAACGAGCATGCAATAAAACACTCGTTGGATGGAGCTCTGCATCAAAGTGAACAAGACATTATTCTAGGGTACTTCGGACACACACACCATCCTCTATGGCAGCCTTCCTCAACCTGGGGTGCTCCAGATGTGTTGGACTACAACTCCCAGAATGCCCCAGCCGGCTGGGGCATTCTGGGAGTTGCAGTCCAACACATCTGGAGCACCCCAGGTTGAGGAAGGCTGCTCTATGGCAATGAAACAAGAGACCTATGGAATCCATCCTCAGTGGTACTTTAAATATTAAATTTATTAACATGTAAAGAATGACAACACTTGAAGAGTGAGTTCAAAGCAAGGGGAAAATATTCACTCTCTCTGTTCATCAGGATAAGTGCTTCAGTGGTTTCATCACAAGCGCATGATGGCCTGGCGTGGGTTCCATGAGCATTAAAACCATTCACTCCTCCAGGTCACCTGGGTGATGGACAATGGCTTGGACTTCGTTCAGATCTTCTAGAACCACCTGCAAATCCATCAGGCACCAGCTGTAAAAACCCAATCCAAAGACCAAATTCTTCATGGCAGCTATGAGTGTGTCAAATAAGTTAGGTGCGCCCAGCTCCTCTTTCATTAATGGATGATGATCCAGCCACGCAAGATGCCAGCACTGGAGCACCAGCAAGTCACAAAGCTGGTCCAGATAATTCAGGGTGCTCTTTGGTTCCATCTGCTCCAAGTCCTCTTGGATTCTGGTCAGATACTCCAAGAAGTTTTCTCCATCCCAACGGACTCCACCAGATTCCTCTAGGAAATGCTTCAGATACCAAAGAACATCATAGACCTTGCTTGGGGCAAGACAAAACAGCAGCTCACCGATGGGAGCCAGGGTGTCTTTGGTGAGTTCAGCAGCTTCAAAAACTTTCCACTCATAAGAGTTGAGTGAAATGGTCCTCAGTTCTCTTGCAGCTGCGGACAGCTCACCAAAAAGAGAGAAGAAGCCAGCGTCCACCAAGAACCCTAGTATGCTAGTCACCTTGGCCACAATGCCTGCTGCATAAGAGAGATTCCTTTCCTCTATGTTATCATTGATCAAGAACAGGTTGTCCAGGTGAGTTGCGGGCCCCATCTTGTTCAAGACATCCTGGAATGGGGCCAGGCTTTCAATGAAGGCTGGTTGCCACATCTCCTCAGGCTGGTTGACAAAGCAGGTCACCCTGAACTGGTGGTTCTGACCTTCCTCACTACTTGTGCTAGCCAGATGACGCAATTCCAGAGCTGGCAACGTCAGATCAAGGTTCTTCACTCCCAATTCTCCCTACAAGAATAGCGAGAGAGGGGGGAGAGGGATTTAGGTGACTCCATCTTGAACCCCCTTTTATGGAGGGTTGTCCCCCAACAGAAGTGCAACGTGGGCAGGAATCAGGAAAGGGCATTCCACAGCTTGCTAGGCAGTGCTCCATTTGCAAGGCTGATAAACGTCACCTCTGTGAAACATTGGAAGCAGCCTCCTCCCAAGTCAGAACATGGGTCCCTCTGGCTCAGAACTGTCCGCTCTGACTGGTAGCAGCTCAGGAAAAACAGGGTCTCAGGAAAAAGCCTTGCCCATCGCCAGGCCCTTTGAATAGTATAACCAGGGATTGGAGAACCTGGGACCAGCAACATGCAAAGTGGTCCCTCTCCCGCCCACCTCTGGCTTCCCCACCTCAGCGGTGTCAAAGTTAACCCCTTCCCTTGAACTTAACCTCTCTTCCAGCGGGCTGTATGGAGGGAGGTGAGGGAGACAGAGCAGGACAGGAGCAGTTCCACGGGCCCTCTCTCCCCTCCTCCCTCCTCCTTCTTTTTCCTTGCGTGTTGTTGTTGTGGCCTTTAAGCCTGTGGGGCAGTGTGTACACCTAGGATTGCTTGTTGCGTTACACTCCAGATCTAGTACTAACATTAATTATAGTACAGCAATCTTTGAATCCATTTCTTTCTTTTATATAAATTTCCAATCAAAATTCAAGCAGCAAAATATGTAAAAACAAGTAAAGTTGGATTTCCTAAGTAGTTCTTGTTGTTACAAAGGAGAATATTGCTGAACCTGTTTTGCTGACCAAGATGTCTCTGTAGATAATTGTCTGGCAATATCACAGGCAAGGAGCTTTGATATCAAAGAAACTATCTGGGCCCCAAAGCAGACCATATTTATACAATTTCTAAAATATTACCTCACAATATGTCCATACTAATTGCTACTTCATAAATCTAGGTTCACACTCTTGAGTTCTAAAAGAATCTTTCATGATCAAAACACACCTACAAAGCTTAAACATGCACCTTTCAAGTTAGATACAATTAATTTTTATATATGCCTTTGACAAAGCGGTTTCGTACTCAAAGTTTACTAATTAAACTTAAATGCATATTTCCCCCCCTCCTAGATATCTATATATCAGGCTTCGTAATATTTGTACCTTTCGCAATGGTTTTTGGTCATTAATTCACAAGCAAAAACATTTAAGTTCACTTTGAGCCTGAATAATAGAGTTTGACATCTCTCTGCCTCTCGTATTTCCCTTTTCATCTTTAGTGATGAGCTATAATAATTCAGCATTTTGGCTTTGGATATTAGCCAAAATGCTTTGCCAATTTCATTTCGATAACGATTGATAACCATCACCTAATGCTCACTGTGAACTCGCATAGTGGGCATGTTCAGACGAGCACAGGGGAGGGAAAGAACATTTCTGAACCACCCTGTGGGGAGGGGAAATGGCTCACTTACCCCCACCCGGTAACCATGTTCCCTCCGCTGACCTCCCACCACAACGGTGGCACATCCCAGTGGCCACCACAGCGGAAACGGGGTACCATCAGCCTGACTCAGCCACACCAGCTGCTGCTAAGCCATCTCAGCCATAGCAACCTGCCAAGCGGACTAGAGCCCTGGTGGCATTTCTGGGTCTTCTAGGCGGCCATCTCTACGGCCGGCCGCATTTTCCCATGGGGATCTCGCCATATGACATGGTAAGCCACGCTGGGGACCTTTACCATACTGCAAAGTGTGGCTTCCAAGCATGGGGACCAGACCCGTCTTGGGCAGGAAAACCACTCCACGCACAACATGCTAATCCCTCATGGATCATTTCCGGATGCTACCCACGAGGGGTGAGCATTTCATGCAAACCCAGCCCGTATCTTCCTTACTGGTACTAGTCAACTTTATTATTGATTTAATTCTGTGGATTCCTAATTACCTTTAATGCACCATGCTTAATTGCCCATGACGTGCAGCTCCCGGAGGAGAGAACTTTTGTTTTTGTTCGTAGGTGGGGAGATAGTCCCTTTCATCAGTGATCGTTTTTATTTATTATTGCATTTCTATCCCGCCTTTTTTCCTCCAAGGAACCCAAGGCGGCATACAAAATCCTCCTCCTCTCCATTTTATCTGCACAACAACAACAACCCTGTGAGGTAGGCTGGGCTGAGAGTCTAGGGGGTTGGACTCAATGGCCTTGTAGGCCCCTTCCAACTCTGCTATTCTATGATTCTATGGGCTCATCTACACCAAGCAGGATATTCCACTATGAAAGCGGTATATAAAAGGCAGGAGCCACACTACTGCTTTATGGAGGTATTGAAGTGCACTGACAACTGTTGGGGCCCACTGACACATCTACCCCAAGCAGGATATAATACTATGAAAGTGGTATGAAAGCGGTATATGGTCTGTGTCATGGGCCCCAACAGTTGTCCGTGCACTTCAGTATCACTGTAAAGCAGTAGTGTGACTCCTGCCTTTTATATACTGCTTTCATAGTGGAATATCCTGCTTGGTGTAGGTGAGCCCTGTGACTGGCCCAAAGTCACCCAGCGCATTTTCATGGCCGAGTGGGGACTTGAACCCGGACCTCCCAACTCCCAGTCCAATGCTCTAGCCACTACGCCACACTGAGCACATGAAGGATTACGCCACCAATAGGGGGGTCTGGTGTGGGGAAACCTGGAGCTCGTGGGGCTCAATGGATTTTCCAGAGCCACCAACTCAGTTTGCGTTCACATGCTGAGCCACGAGCCCCCCACCGGAACAGGTGGACTCTTACTGTGGCGGGCTGTTGTGCGCAAGTTTCTCCTTCCCGCTCCCTAGCTCCAGAAGGGAGAAGGAGAGGCTTGCGGAGAGCGTGGCCGGTAATGCCGACAACAGGGATGGAGGTCTGCAAACTGGCCCAACTCGACCTGTGTCAAGCCAGGCCTGCGCACGGACAAACAAGCCAGACTCTGGGAGTGTTAGGCTGCCAACATTTTGGTGGACTGGACTCTTCAGATGGATTCCTTCCTCACCCCTAGTCACCAACCTTAGTGGTACTGGCAGGACCATGACAGAAGACTGGCTTCTTTCAACATCCTTTTAGAACAGTCTTCCTCAACCTGGGGCGCTCCAGATGTGTTGGACTACAACTCCCAGGCTGGGGCATTCTGGGAGATGCAGTCCAACACATCTGGAGCGCCCCAGGTTGAGGAAGGCTCTTCTAGAACCTACCACCATACAAAAGGCACCGTGAGGGGAGAAGAGAGATCATAGAATCATAGAATGGTAGAGTTAGAAGGGATCTCTAAGGCCATCGAGTCCAACCCCCTGCTCAATGCAAGAATCCAACCTAAAGCATCCCTGACAGATGGTTGTCCAGCTGCCTCTTGAATGCCTCCAGTGTGGGAGAGCCCACCACCTCCCTAGGTAACTGATTCCATTGTCATACTGCTCTGTCAGGAAGTTTTTCCTGATGTCCAGCTGGAATCTGGCTTCTTGTAACTTGAGCCTGTTATTCCGTGTCCTGCACTCTGGGAGGATCGAGAAGAGATCCTGGCCCTCCTCTGTGTGACAACCTTTCAAGTATTTGAAGAGATCTCAGTTGTACTGCTCCAGAGAGGCAGAGAACCTGGATTTGTAAAACTGTTTTGTTCCAGAGGCTTCAGCTGCAACCTGAAATTAAGCATGGGCATGAAGTGATGGGGAAAGAATTCCTGCTGGTCAGGCTGTTATTAAGGGTACAGGTGCAATGCGCTAAGTCAACTGGCAGCCATGTGCATGAGAGGCTGCCTCTAGGGAGGCGCAAGTAAGCAAAATTTGAGCTCTCTAAAGTTCCCTGAATTCCATCTTGCCGTTCCTTCCAACTCAAGTTTGTATCAGATTGAGAGCTCTGTTATTTTTCCAGATGAAGATCCATTTGTGTTTCCATGCATAGTTTTCCTAAGGTACATGTCTGTTCTGCACATCGTTGAAATTCATTCCTTCTTAGAATCATAGAATCATAGAATCTTAGAGTTGGAAGGGGCCCATAAGGCCATCGAGTCCAACCCCCTGCTCCATGCAGGAATCCACCCTAAAGCATCCCTGACAGGTGGTTGTCCAGCTGCCTCTTGAATGACTCTAGTGTGGGAGAACCCACAACCTCCCTACGTAACTGATTCCATTGTCATACTGCTCTAACAGTCAGGAAGTTTTTCCTGATGTCCAGCTGGAATCTGGCTTCCTTTAACTTGAGCCCACTATTCCGTGTCCTGCACTCTGGGAGGATCGAGAAGAGATCCTGGCCCTGCTCTGTGTGACAACCTTTTAAGTATTTGAAGAGTGCTATCATGTCTCCCCTCAATCTTCTCTTCTCCAGGCTAAACATGCCCAGTTCTTTTAGTCTCTCTTCATAGGGCTTTGTTTCCAGACCCCTGATCATCCTGATTGCCCTCCTCCTCCAGCTTGTCTGCGTCCTTTTTGAATTGTGGAGCTCAATCTTCTCCCATTGATTAATGCCTATTTCTGCGTGTTTTTCAAAAGTACCCACTTTCAATGTCCTTTTTTCAAATGTACACACATGCTGTCGGACACAATATTTTTGGTCCGCAGATCACTTTGCAAATTCGGAAATGCGCAGACTTCAGCCACAGAGTGCACCTGAATACATGCTCTGTTCAGAAGAGGCAAACTGGGTAAACCTGGGTAAACCTCCTGACTGTTAGAGCAGTATGGCAGTGGAACCCATGACCTAAGGAGGTGGTGGGCTCTCCCACCCTAGAGGCAGCTGGACAACCATCTGTCAGGGAGGCTTTAAGATGGATTCCTGCATTGAGCAGGGGGTTGGACTTGATGGCCTTATAGGCCCCTTCCAACGTTACTATTCTATGATTCTATGAATTTATTGCAATACCCTCAGGCTGTGTCGATGCCGAGGTGGCTGAAGTGCACTGACAACTGTTGGGGCCCATGGACACATCTACACCAAGCAGGATATAACACTATGGAAGTGGTATGATAGCGGTGTATGGTCTGTGTCTATGGGCCCCAACAGTTGTCAGTGCACTTCAATACTGCTATAAAGCAGGAGTGTGGCTCCTGCCTTTTATATACCACTTTCATGCCACTTTCATAGTGGAATTTCCTGCTTGGTGTAAATGAGCCCCAAGAGAAGAACACCACTGGCTGTCACCTATACCGCCCCCAATTGAAACCATGGCAACGGATCATCCGTGAACTCCAGCCCATCTTCAGCACAGACACTTCTCTCACACACACAAGCCTTGGGAGGCAGACCAGGCCTCCAGACCACCTCCCAACCTGAAGCGGATGCTAACCAGCAACAGGACACAGGACAGAGACACAGACAGAGGGACCAGACTATGCAATAGAGCCAAGGGGCAGCTCTGCCCCCACATCTATTCAGGCAACACCATCACAGGACCCAACAACACCAGTCCCACCATCAAGGGCTCTTTCATCTGCATCCTTACGTAATCTGGGTTTCATGCCATCCCTGGCTTTGTCTATTGCTAAGTTCTTAATAAACATATACACGTAACAAGTGTCTTATTTTTTCCACATCTTTTTTCAACTGCACATTATCAGATTTCCAACTCAAGCCCAGACAAGACTGAGATGCTGCTGGTGGGTGGTTCCTCTGACCGGATGGGGGGTGTTCAACCGGTTCTGGATGGGGTTGCACTCCCCCTGAAGGAGCAGGTTCGTAGCTTGGGGGTTCTCCTAGAGCCATCTCTGTCTCTTGGGGCTCAGGTGGCCTCGGTGGCACCAAGTGCTTTCTACCAACTCCGGTTGGTGGCCCAGCTACGCCCCTATCTCGACAGGGATAGCTTCAGTTGCCCATACTCTGGTAACCTCCAAATTAGAGTACTGCAATGGCCTCTACATGGGGCAGCCTTTGAAGACAGTTCGGAAGCTGCAGCTTGTGCAGAATGCAGCGGCCAGATTGATAGCTGGAACAGGGAGCATATAACACCGATTCTGACCTGCTTGCATTGGCTGCCTATATGTTTCCGAGCCCAATTCAAGGTGCTGGTTTTAACCTATAAAGCCCTACATGGCTTGGGACCGCAATACCTGATGGAACGCCTCTCTCGACGTGAACCTACCTGTACACTGCGCTCAACATCTAAGGTCCTCCTCCGAGTGCCTACTCCGAGGGAAGCTTGGAGGATGGCAACAAGGGACAGGGCCTTTTCAGTGGTGGCCCCCCGACTGTGGAATGATCTCCCCGATGAGGCTCGCTTGGCGCCAACATTGTTATCTTTCAGGCGCCAGGTCAAGACCTTTCTCTTCTCCCGGGCATTTAACAGCATTGAACGCTAAGTGTTTTTTAATGGACCCCAGGATTGTTGTTTTAAATAGATGCTGCTGTTTTTATACTGTTGTTTTTATGTCTCTGATGGTTTTTAAATTTTGTATACTTTTAATGTTTACTGTTTTTAGCTTTTGTGAACCGCCCAGAGAGCTTCGGCTGTGGGGCGGTATATAAATGTAATAAAATAAATAAACTGCACATTTTCCCCAACTGCACATTTTGCGTCTGCCAAGTCACCAAGCTGTAAGGTAACAGCCAGCCAAGGGGAAAGCATCTCTCTAGGCGCCAGGAGGTGACACATAATATGTAACTGAGATGGACGGTGCGATACAGCTGTAGACAGAACATGGGCTCCTTCATCATCCCTGTCTCCCTGCTACTTCCAGCCAGCTCACGGGTGGGCTTTTTACTGCATTCTCCGTAAGTAGTAGTCCTATTAAGCCGGAAAAACTATTTACCACAATTTTCTGGTTTGTTGTTGAGTGGTTTGCAGTTTCCAGAATCCCATTCCTTTAATTCTGGGGTGCCGGACCAATGAGTTTCCTGTTTGCTACAGTTGTGGGCGGAAGTATTCCAGGAGCAAGGCTGGAAACATCTAGGAGTCAGAGATGGCACACCTCACCAGAAAGTGCTGCTTGACAAGCATCATCAAAATGTGGTTCATTTCAAGCGTTTTGCACAGGATAATTTCTGGGCAGATTGTGCCCGGAAAATGGAAGTCATAATAGCTACTGCTCCAATCCAATGACAGTATACATCCCCCAATCATACCCCACTAGTATGGAAAGTAGTATCTAATAGACTTCACTATGCAAAAATCTCAGTTGTCTTTTTTATATATATAAAAAAAGCAAGTTCCTAGCCCTCAAGAATAAGAAGATAGGCTTGGAAGGATGTCACAAATCATTGTGAAGTTTCAGAAACCAGAGCAGGGCTAAGATAGATTTCCTTTGCTCAGTTCAGGCTTCGCAACTCTTTTCCCCAGACCCTAGAATGAACAGATTAAATTATCCAAACTGCAAGTTTCCATAGTATCTACAGGCCACAGATCTTCACTTTTCTTAGAGGACACACCGTCCTCTAAGGTTATTTTCTGAAGCCAAGCCTCAGGAAAAAAAAATCTCACTCTACTGTGGATTAATTTTGGGGTTCCTTTCTGAAATTGAACCACTGGGAAAGAATTCAAAGGGAACTAGGAAATAAAGGGCTCAGAAGACAAAATTCAGAAGGAAAGTTTGAAAGGTTCTTTTGCCCAAAAGCTTTCTCAGATAGTGGGGCATAGCAAATTCACAGTGGCGCTAATATTAACGTCCAGGAGAATTAAATCCACAATGGCCAGAAAAGAGATGGGTTTCTAAGCTCATCACTTGTGACTGACATTTGGTTTACTTGGCAAAATAGACGTTGGTTCCCCCTCCTCCAAATACAGAAGTTTACCCTCCGTGGACCAAAAGATCTCTTATTTATTTTTAAAGCAACATGGTGTATCTGTTTGTTTGTTTTTGCAGTATCTTTTAATAGACCCCGTGAGCCTCGTGTGGCGCTGAGCGGAAAAGCAGCAGTTTCTGCAGCCGAAACTCCCCACCGCCTGAGTTCGATCCCAGCGGAAGCTGGTTTCAGGCAGCCGGCTCAGGTCGACTCTGCCTTCCATCCTCCCGAGGTCGGTAAAATGAGTACCCAGCTAGCTGGGGGAAAGGTAATAAAGGCCAGGGAAGGTAACGGCAAACCACCCCGCTATAAGGCCTGCCAAGAAAACGTCAGCGAAAGCTGGCGACCCTCCAAGAGTCAGTAATGACTCAGTGTTTGCACGAGAGGTTCCTTTCCTTTCCTTCTAATAGGCCCCAGGGGATCAGGCAGGCCACGATAAGCGTGCACAACACATTTCATCAGCGGGTGCATCCACGGATTATTGTTTTTTTAAAGGCAAACATTTCATAGAATCATAGAATAGCAGAGTTGGAAGGGGCCTACAAGGCCATTGAGTCCAACCCCCTGCTCAATGCAGGAATCCACCCTAAAGCATCCCTGAGGGTGGATTCCTGCATAGGGGGTTGGAGTATTTATTGAATACTCTATAAGTAAAGGATATTATTTTTATTCATTTATTTATTAAACGCGGTAAGCATTGATGCCTTACCCTGCATTCAGCTTGCCTGACCGTGGGAGGGTTGTTACAGATGGGAGTGGGATGAGGAGACGCAGACGAGGGGCTTACGAGACAATATTAGCCTCCGGGGCTCCTCTTCCTGGCCTCTGAAACATGGCAGAGAGGCTCCCAGCAGAGAAATCCCTTTTGGCTCCTTCAGCTGGGAGTAACGGAGTGCTGTTGGGGGCTGGGGCAACGGAGCAGCCAGAGGGCCATTCCTGTCACGTGGGTGACATGGAGGCATGGCGTGCGCCCTATATCAGTGGTTCCCAATTACCTAAGTACTGCGGGGCCCTTGTTTTTCAAATGCCAAGCCATGGACCCCCTCCTTTTGAAAATTTTGTTATCTGTATGGTAGTTACCTGTGCGAAGCAATTTTTTGGAGAAAATAAGGGGTAGCCCCTAATAAGCAAAGGATTTTAGGGCTACTAAAAAACAGACCATAAAATTTGTGATATTTGTGATATTACCACGCAAAAAATGACAAAGATGAATTTAATTTTACTAATGTCTAGTTTACAGTTGAACAAATTATGACCTGTGTAGCAGCTACTAAACCTAAACGTGATGGGAGAAATCATGCCTCTTTTTGTCCCGAACAATCCCTTCCACATCCGGTTCAATATTTCTTACTTTTAATCTCAAATCTGGATCAACATCAAGCCGATTTCTATGCCTGTTCTTCGTATAACAAAATGTCAAAAACGTTTGTTCACAAAGATATGTGGAACAAAAGGGAACTAGATGTTTCAAAGCTTTTTCACCTAACTTCTTATAATCAGGAAAAATCTTCACCCAGAATTGGTCCAGTCTTTGAAAAAATTTATTTGAAAAATGATTTCAATGAACCATCACAAGTCACGTCAACAAGTGCATCTTGCTCTTCCGCAAATATAGTTGTTAGTTGTACATCACCACATTCAAAAGGATTCCTTCTCCTTGAGTTTTCAGGATTAGGTGCAGGGAAGTAATCTCTGAAGCTAGTCGCTAAATCACGCAGGTGCTCAGGGATGTTATATTTTACTTCTGGTAGGAATTCGTCATCAGTGGACTCCAGAAATGAATGGTGAATATGTGAATGGTGCCACGGACCCCCTGGGTGGGTTACGTGGCCCCCCTGGGGTCCACAGACCACCAATTGGGAACCACTGCCCTGTATCATTTACACACACTTCTATTGGCATGAGGATGGTCCAGCAGAGTCCTAGCAGCTAAGGGGGTGCAGCTCCCGGCAGTGATTTCTTTTCGCTCCTGCTGCCAGGAGCGATGCCGTTCTCTAAAAGACAGTGGTTCTTCGGCACAGCAATGGAGCAGCCAGCGGGCCGTTCCCACTATGTTTGGACCCCCCCCCCTATGGATCCCTACTCAAAGGCCCCCTCAATTCACCGCTTCTTGCTTGAGACATTAGGGTGCGCCTAGGCACACCCGGCACACCCCTTGCGCACGCCTATGCCTGGGCACACCTGGCACACCCCTTGCGCACCCCTATGCCTGGGCACACCTGGCACACCCCTTTGCCTAGGCACACCTGGCACACCCCTTGCGCACGCCTATGCAGGGCACACAACCCAAGAGGGCAATAGAAAGCAACCTGTCCATTTCCTTGCCCTGGGCCTGCTGGCTGTATTGAAGAATCACGTAGCCTGCCAGCAGAGTATCTGAAAACATGTGCTCTGCCTCTTATGGGAGGCGCAGCTCAGGACTTCTTGCAGGGTTGCAATCCAGAAGTTGTGTTCCCAGCATCCTCTGCAAGGCTGCCAGACACTGCGAAAGGACTCTCTTATCACATGTGGTTGTTTCATTGATGACCCTAAGGATATCACTGCTTGGGTTGCAGTTGGACCGGTGCTATATTACCTTCACCGAGCAATCATTTATTCCCTCCAGTTCCCCCCAGCCCCTCAGAAGAAATCGATTATGGACAGCCGTTGTGTTTCTTTTTTCCGGTGTCGTGCAGCTTGGCTCACTCACTTGAGGCACCTGGACATTTCCATGTACAATAGCAGCACCATTTTGGCCAATGGCAGCTTCTAAATGGTTTAAATAAATAAAACAACCTATTTGCAGACAAAGCAAATAGTTTTCTCTTAACCTCAGTAAAGAGATCCGGGACGCGGGGCGCATTGGTCCTTTTTGGTTCATATCCAAACTGCTGGAGCCACAAAACGCAGTTTCAGGAACAAGCATAGTAAAGTTCTGTAGCCCAGCAAACACGCAGAGCTGCAAAAGGAATTTCTCTCTGTGCTACTGAAATCTGGAAAGGACACGCTTCCTTGGATTGGGCCCCTTTGCATAGCGCAGTTTGGGGGCGGAGGAGGACTTTTGTCAAGATATACCAACTGTGCCCTGATCTGGACGGAGATAGCCTAGCTACAGTGATCCATGCTCTGATAACCTCTCGTTTGGATTACTGCAATGCGTTATACATGGGGCTGCCTTTGAAAACGGTCCGGAAGCTTCATCTGGTACAAAACTGGGCAGCACGGTTACTAACAGGGACTGGCCGACGAGACCACATCACGCCAGTCCTTTTCCAGCTTCATTGGCTGCCAGTCCAGGTCTGGGCCCGATTCAAAGTGCTGGTATTAACATTTAAAGCTCTAAACGGCTTGGGGCCAGGCTATCTGAAGGAACGCCTCCTCCCGTATGTACCTGCCCGGACCGTAAGGTCATCCTCAGGGGTCTTTCTCCGCGAGCCCCTGCCAAAGGAAGTGAGGCAGGTGGCTACCAGGAGCAGGGCCTTCTCTGCTGTGGCACCCCAGCTGTGGAATGAGCTCCCTGAGGTTCGCTTGGCACCTACATTATATGCCTTTAGACGCCAGGTGAAGACCTTTTTATTCTCCCAGCATTTTAACAGTCTATAAATAAATTTTAACTTGGTGTTTTAAATTTGTAATTTTGCATTGCTGCTGTTTTTATCTGGTTGAGCTTTTATATTGTATTTTATATTATGGTTTTATACTGTTGTTTTATACTTTGAATGTTTTTAATTTTTGTGAACCGCCCGGAGAGCTTCGGCTATTGGGCGGTATAGAAATGTAGTAAATAAATAAATAACCCCCCTTACACACATCGGTGTGGCGGCCTGGTAGGACCCAGGCAGGCTCTCAGCTCAGCACCATCCTGCCTCCAGGGAACCCAGGATATTAAAAAGCACGGTGGGCAATTCATAAAACCTGCTTGCGCTAAAGGTGAGGTGTGCAGGAGGTCTCTTCAGGAGTGGCATTACAGGCCCAACAAAGACAGACGGGGACTGTCCTCCTGAGTCTAGCTCAGGCCTCGCTCCCTCCCTTAGGTCCCAGTCGGGACACTCACAAAGCCAACCCGGTGCAGGAAATATGGTGTTTAGACGCCCAGCTGTCTCATATGGAGTCACATTATTTATTGCTCCGTCCTGCCCAGCATTGCATTCCAGCCTCCCGCAACCTGGCGCTCTCGAGATGGTCCAGACTACAACTCCCATCATCCCCATTGGCTGAGGATGATGGGAGTTGTGTTCTGGACCATCTCGAGGGTGCCGGGTTGTGGGAGGCTGTTGTATATGGTGCGATATGGCTGCAAGAAAGGCAAATGCTATTTGGGGCTGCATTAATAGAAGTATAGCTTCCAAATCATGTGAGGTACTGGTTCCTCTCTATTCAGCCCTGGTTAGGCCTCATCTAGAGTATTGCGTCCAGTTCTGGGCTCCACAATTCAAGGACGCAGACAAGCTGAAGCGTGTTCAGAGGAGGGCAGCCAGGATGATCAGGGGTCTGGAAACAAAGCCCTATGAAGAGAGACTGAAAGAACTGGGCATGTTTAGCCTGGAGAAGAGAAGATTGAGGGGAGACATGAGAGCACTCTTCAAAGACTTAAAAGGTTGTCACACAGAGGAGGGCCAGGATCTCTTCTCAATCCTCCCAGAGTGCAGGACATGGAATAACGGGCTCAAGTTAAAGGAAGTCAGATTCCGGCTGGACATCAGGAAAAACTTCCTGACTGTTAGAGCAGTACGACAATGGAACCAGTTCCCCAGGGAGGTTGTGGGCTCTCCCACACTGGAGGCCTTCAAGAGGCAGCTGGACAACCCTCTGTCAGGAATGCTGTAGGGTGGATTCCTGCACTGAGCAGGGGGTTGGACTTGATGGCCTTGTAGGCTCCTTCCAATTCTGCTATTCTATGATTCTATACTCTGGGTGGTGGCAGCGGCTCTCCCAGTCACAGCCAAAAGATCTCTTGCAGCGCCGTCATGTGAAATTCTTTTTTGAACCAGAGACGTTGGACTCCTGCAGCCTTCCGAATGCCAAACAGGTGCTCTGGCACTGAGTTGCTGTGGCCACGTGCCGCTCGCTTATATGGAGTCAGGCCGGTGAGCCCAGGGGTGCCTGCTCTGACTGGCAGCATTTCTCCAAGCAGAGAGAGTTCCTTCAAGTCAGAAATCCCCAACCTTTTTTCACCTGTGGGCACATCTAGGCATATGAGAAATTGCTGTGGGCACCGCCACAAAATGGCTCCTTCTGTGGATGTGGCTACTCAAAAGTGGGACTGGCAAGGATAGAGGCCGGAAGGAAGGTAGAAACAGCAAGGCAAAAGAGGCGAAGGTGGCTAGAAAGTGTGAGGCTAGAAAGAGAAAGAAGACCGCTCTAACATTTTCCATGATTTTCTTCGAATATTTTTCTAAGGGGGCAGGAGGGGAGAGGTTTATGGGGGCAAGTGGAAGTCCCCGTGGAACCACCATGGTGGCCACTACATTGGAGACGCCTGCTTTAAGTTGAGGGACAAGGCACCAAACCCAGCGGGTTTCCTTGAGTTTTTATTTTATTTTATTTATTTATTGCATTTCTATACCGCCCAATAGCTGAAGCTCTCTTAAGTATTTGAAGAGTTATGCTTTTCTCAGCTGAAAGTCCTTTGTACACAGACCAAGCATGAACCTTTGTTTATGTCATTTTTTTTTTATCCCATCCATCTTTAAAGAAGACCAAGTCGGCCTACATCGGGGTGGGGACACTTTCTCACCGGGGGCCAATCCCCTCTTGAGACAGGAAGTCCCACAAGTTGTGGGTTCTACAAGGCGTGGTTCTCTTCTCTTCCCCTCCCCTCACTCACCCCCCAAGTATACAGGTTGACCCACCCGACCCAGAAAATTTATGAAGAGTTTTCAGCCAGTCCGGAAGCCGGGCAGAAGGACCTAAGGGCTGCCTTTGTGGATTGGTCGTGGGGCCCTCGAGTGCAGGATGACACCCACTAGCACGAGAGACACGGCTGGCTGAGCACCCCACTTGCAGCCCGTAATGGAAGGCAAGGCTGACCCTGGAGGTGGCGTCCGGCTGCGTCACCGGCTTGGATCAAAGACCCCTTGAATCCAGCACTCCATCTCCCCCGAAACATCCCAAGAAGAAGAGCAAAGAATGTGACATTTGTCCCCAACATCTGTTATTCAGATGTGCATGGAGGGGTCCAACTAAGCAAAAGAACCACAGGTAGACTCATCATTGTCTAAATCTTTTTAGACTCATCACTGTCTAAACCTCTGCTTGGCAGACGTTCTGGGCTGTCCGAGGCCTCTTTTCTCAGACCCGAAGGCCTCGGTTCTGCTCCTGCAAGGCCTGCATTGGAGAACCTTTCTTCTGTTTTGGTAGTGGCAGCTGGAGGACGGGTCTCAGCTCCTCCACCAGCATCTCACATTCCTGGACACTCTCAAGCCCAGCGAGCATGGGCAAAGGGCACAGGCCGGCCTGCCAGCCTGCAGAGACAAAACGAGAGCCCGTGGGCAAGGCACTCTGGAGCCGCGGCCCTCTGCGTGAACCCACGGCCAGGGCTATCTCCACAGGACCACCGTCTTGCTGCGGTCCACGCTGCCAATGTACGTGCCGGAGGGAATCCAGGCCACTGCGTTCACAGACGACCTGGAGGCAAAGGAGCAGAAGAAAGAGAGGGAATCAGTTCCCTAGGGAGGTGGTGGGCTCTCCCACACTAGAGGCCTTCAAGAGGCAGCTGGACAACCCTCTGTCAGGGATGCTTTAGGGTGGATTCCTGCATTAAGCAGGGGGTTGGACTCGATGGCCTTAGAGGCCCCTTCCAACTCTGCTATTCTATGATTCTATGATTCTATGATTTCTACCTTGTATTTCTACCAGACCAGGAATACTGGGAATTGTCATCCAATTATGTATTTTATGCTTGCTGTTGTTCCCCACCTTGATCCAATCGGAGAGGTGGGTAAGAAATATTATTATTATTATTATTATTATTATTATTATTATTATTATTATTATTATTATTACATCCCGAGGGCACCTGGTTGGGAAAGACTGCTTCTAAGTGCATTACAGTTAACTGAACGAAGGTCAAGTGATCTGCAGCGCTTTGTGCCGTTCCTCCTTCAACACGTGGATCCTTTGCTTTCCTCAACTGAGATATACCAGCCCTCGGGTTAAAAATACAGAAAGGAGAGGGAGGGGGTCGGGGGGGGGCGTCTCTTTCACATATCTCACAACTCTCTGACCCATAGAGGTCGGGTCTGAACCGGGATGCCTCAGCGACACGGCTCTGAGCTCTACCCCACACCTCGAACGAACGGAGAAGGTCCTCACCGATGCACTCCAGGCAGGCTGGTCTCCAGTTTCCCCGTCTCGATGTTCCAAAGGAAGAGGGTGCCGTCAGCGGATCCAACCAAAGCATAGCTCTTATCAGGGCTGGAACGGGGGAAAGGGAGTGGAGATCAGTCATGTGCGTGTGTGCTCCCTGCTGCCAGCCACCCCAGGGGAGGGATGTGCACAACCTGGGTGCGTACATCAAGAGAGCCAAGGTGCAGCCCCACAGGGCCACGGGGTGGCAAAACTAGGGTGACCCTATGGAAAAGGAAGACAGGGCTCCTGTGTCTTTAACAGTTGTACAGAAAAGGGAATTTCAGCAGGCGTCACTGGCGTGCATGCAGCACCTGGTGAAATCCCCTCTTCTCACAACTGTTAAAGCTATCTGGTCACTCTAGTATACCTCCTGCTGCTTTAACGGTTGTGATAAAGTGGGAATTTTAGCAGGTGCTGCACGCATACGAATGACACCTGCTGAAATTCCCTTTTCTACACAATTGTTAAAGATACAGGAGCCCTGTCCTCCTTTCCATAGGGCCAGCCTAGGCAAATCGTTACCCCCACAGTTCAGCTGAGGTCTCTGTTCCTTCTTCCTCCCCCATTCCTTTGTTTCTCCCGGCCCCTCCCCCTCTGGTCTGCTGCTTCCCTCCCACTCATCTGACCCCCCTCCCCTCTCCACGGGGTCTGTGCCGCCTTTTCTCCCCCCTTTCAGGACCTGTCCTGCCTCTGCCACCCCTCCCCTCCCCTTTCTAGGTGGTTTTGCCATCACCTGCACAGCCAGGGAGGGGGGGTGAAAGGCAGGGGAGCTAAGTGCTCAGAGAGAGCATTTGGGGTCGAGATGGCAGACGAGGGGACGGAGTAGGCTGAGGGTGCAAAAGTGCCGCTGGAGGGAAAGGGGAAAGAGGGCAGGCTGAAGCCGGGGCAGGCTGGAAGCTGCAGTCCTGCACATCAGGAGAGCACTAGGTCAGGGGAGGATGGTCTAAGGACAGAAGAGGCCAGGTGCTATTGGCAGGGCGGACAACCGAGGGGCGTTTGGAAACCGGCATTTCATTGATTCAGCAGATGCAGCCTCATCTCTGGCTGCATCAACGAGTTTCTCTCTTTGGGTTCTTCTTTCTGTTGTTTTACCCAGTACGTATTAGAATCATAGAATAGTAGAGCTGGAAGGGGCCTCTAAGGCCATCCAGTCCAACCCCCTGCTCAGTGCAGGAATTCACCTCAAAGCATCCCTGACCGGTGGCTGTCCAGCTGCCTCTTAAATGCCTCTAGTGAGGGAGAGCCCGTGACCTCTCTATGTCACTGGTTCCATTGTCGTACTGCTCTAACAGTCAGGAAGTTTTTCCTGCTGCCCAGCCGGAATCTGGCTTCCTGAAACTTGAGCCCGTTATTCCGTGTCCTGCACTCTGGGAGGATCGAGAAGAGATCCTGGCCCTCCTCTGTGTGACAACCTTTCAGGTCCTTGAAGAGCGCTATTTCGTCTCCCCTCAATCTTCTCTTCTCCAGGCTAAACAGGCCCAGTTCTTTCAGCCTCTCCTCATAGGGCTGTGTTTCCAGACCCCTGATCATCCTGGTCGCCCTCCTCTGAACACGCTCCAGTTTGTCTGCCTCCTTGAATTGTGGAGCCCAGAACTAGACACAATAATCAAGATGAGGCCTAATCAGCGCTGAATAGAGGGGAACCAGTACCTCGTGCAATTTGGAAGCTATACTTCTATCAATGCAGCCCAAAATAGCATTTGCTTTTTTTTTTTTTTGCAGCCACATCACACTGTTGGCTCGTGTTCAGCTTGTGATCTACAACAATCCCAAGATCCTTCTCGTTTGTAGTATTGCTGAGCCAGTATCCCCCTTCTTGTAACTGCATTTGGTTTCTTTTCCCCAGGTGTAGAACTTGGCATTTATCCCTATTAAAATTCATTCTGCTGTTTTCAGCAGAAAACATGCAGATAGCGAACAGGGGTGTTATGTACGGAGACGCAGAGTTTAGCTATGCCATTATGCTGTAGGATGTGATTTAGAAAAGGTCAGGCAGATATATCAGTCTAGTTGCTGGCTTATTCCTAGAATTGTGAACAATGAACATTGGCAAAAGCAGGTGAGGTACACAGCAAAAGCAGAAGTCAAACAGAGAATGACCAGATAGAAGACAGACTCCAGCAGTGAGAATCCAGCATAAGTAGTTTTCTCTGAATTGCCAGAGTCTCACCTGAACACGGCCTTAGTCCCATCAGAGCTGCACTTGAACCCTTCTGCCCTACAGGAAAAAAAAGAGGGTGACAGTGAACCAAGAACCTCCCTTTGCCCGCCCAGAGGGGTAAAGTCTTGTTCTACTTCCATTTCAATTGAGCCTCAAATATCAGGTTTTCATGGACAAATTTCATGGAACACCCCATACGCCAAAGATCTAAAAATCCCCGAATAGTGATGGGGAGGCCCAATCGTGGTTTGTATAAGCCTTGGCTCAAAAATAAGCTGAGCCACTTTTCCAAAACCTGGATATGCCAGGAATTCTTCTCTAGCTTGGAGGAAAAAGTGCAGTGGCTCCTAACACCTGCCTTTCTCTTGGACATGAGCACTGCAAGCTCCTGAGACTCATCCCTGAGCCCCGGATGAACACATCTCACTGCTTTGGGGTAGATTCCTGCATTGAGCGGGGGGTGGGACTTGATGGCCTGATAGGCCCCTTCCAACTCTACGATTCTATGATTCTATGACATCTCGAATTCTGAATCTGATCTCTGAACGTCCGAAACCTGAGTAAGAAGGGAAGTGCACTTTGTTCTGGCAAATGAATGTACGAGATGTACATTTTCAGAGATCGCTCAAATGGAGAGACGGGGCACATGCAAGGGAAACTCATCGGGTGGGGAGGGAGGGGGGTGTTCCACTCTCCTCCGTACCTGCTGGTTCCTGGCGGGTGTCATCTCCCTTCCCTCATTAGCGCTGCAAGTTCTTCTCTTGCATTTCAGTCGTAGGAGTGGGCTTCGTTTATGAGTGAGCCATTTATTTATTTATTTATTTATTTATTACATTTCTATACCGCCCAATAGGCGGAGCTCTCTGGGTGGTTCACAAAAATTAAAAACATTCAAAGTATAAAACAACAGTATAAAACCATAATATAAAATACAACATAAAAGCTCAACCAGATAAAAGCAGCAGCAATGCAAAATTACAAATTTAAAACACCAAGTTAACATTTATTTATAGACTGTTAAAATGCTGGGAGAATAAAAAATTATGTGGCAACGCTCCGATCCAGTGAGCCTACTGGAGTTTCCCACCCTGCCCAAGTGGCTGGTCTAAGGGAAGGCACGCAGGAGCATCCCCTGAGCCCATTACCTGCACGCAAGTCTCCCGCTCACAAGTGACAATCCAGCCATGCGGCTTCTTGCGGTGCACCAGGCTGGCTGTGCTCGTTGGGGCACACCTGAAGCCAGCCCGATCCTGGAAGCCTTCTGGAGGGCCCCATCCTGCAAGGACTCTGCCTAAGCACCCCAAGAGTGGCTGTAACCTAGTACAGCCCTGGTTTCATTTAACCTTGAGAGACTGAAAGAACTGGGCAGGTTTAGCCTGGAGAAGAGAAGACTGAGGGGAGACATGAGAGCACTCTTCAAATACTTGAAAGGTTGTCACACAGAGGAGGGCCAGGATCTCTTCTCGCTCCGCCCAGAGTGCAGGACACGGAATAACGGGCTCAAGTTACAGGAAGCCAGATTCCAGCTGGACATCAGGAAAAACTTCCTGACTGTTAGAGCAGTGCGACAATGGAATCAGCTACCTAGGGAGGTTGTGGGCTCTCCCACACTAGAGGCCTTCAAGAGGCAGCTGGACAACCATCTGTCAGGGATGCTTTAGGGTGGATTCCTGCATTGAGCAGGGGGTTGGACTCGATGGCCTTGTAGGCCCCTTCCAACTCTGCTATTCTATGATTCTATGAACTCTATTTGGGATTCTCTCTCTCTTTTCTCTTAACTCAAGGTCATGATAGGGCTAAAGCATTCGTGTTCCAAAGACTTAAGGGTACTGAGATGCAATCTCAGGTGGCTGAGATCAAGACTTGCCAATCAAATAGTTTCTATGCCTCCTATATTCCCGTGTATTTTTCTTTTCCGGAATACCTCGTAGATCTACCAAATATTAAAATGAGGGTTGCCTTCACTCAGGCAAGATTAAATGCTCTTCCATTGGCAGACTGGGTGGGTGGGCACAAGGGGGTTTCTAAGAAGGATGGAGTAGGCCTGGAATTGGGTAAGCGGCCTGTTCTGGATGAGATGGCGCTCCCTCTGAAGGAGCAGGTACGTAGCTTGGGAGTACTCCTTGATCCATCATTGTCACTGGAGGCTCAGGTGGACTCTGTGGCACGGAGTACTTGGGGTCAGCTTCGGCTGATCCGCCAGCTACGGCCTTTCCTGGACAGGGACAACCTAGCCACAGTAGTGCATGCACTGGTAACTTCCCGCTTAGACTACTGCAATTCACTCTACGTGGGGCTGCCCTTGAAGACGACGCGGAAATTGCAGCTAGTGCAAAATGCAGCAGCTAGACTGCTGGCAGGTAGTTCTTACAGAGCCCACATAACACCGGTCTTAAAGAAACTGCACTGGCTGCCTATACGCTTCCGGTCAGAATTCAAGGTGCTGGTAATGACGTTTAAAGCCCTAAACGGCTTGGGACCTCGATACTTGAAAGAGCGCCTCTCCTTATATACGCCTGCCCGAGACCTCAGATCTGTTGGAGGAGCCCTTCTCCGCATCCCACCAATGCAACATATACACTATGATGGGACAAGGGAGAGGGCTTTCTCTGTGGGGGCACCCTGGCTGTGGAACGCCCTCCCCTGGGAGGCCTGATGGGCGCCAACGTTGATTGCATTTCGACGCCAAGTAAAAACACGGCTTTTGAACAAAGTCTTTGATGGTTAAACTCACTGGCACATTGTTTTAACTGTTTTAACTGCATCTATTGCTTTTAAATTATATATTGTTTTAACTTGGATTATGGTTTAATTTGTTTTTAACTGTGTATATTTATTGTTTTATACTGTATGTTTTTATCTGTACGTGGGTCCGGCTCAGCAGCGGTTCAGTTCCCCCTCACCTGAACACCTGCCGGATGTTGTGCATGCGGAGGTCGATGACCTTGAGGGCGTTGTCGCGGGAGCAGCTCAGGAGGTGCATCTGATCTTGGCTGATGCTCAGGGAGGTCACCTTGCCTTCCACGGGATCACCTGCGTGCACCGGGGGGCCCTGGGGAAGGGAGAGATTCCACCAGGTGGGTGTGTCATATTACACGATGCCACGGAGAAAAGCTAGGCAGGGGATTGGAACACCCTCTGAAAATGGCCTCTCATGGGGCAATTAAGATAAGGGGGGAACCAAAAGAAACTTCCCTTGTCACCAATGGAGACTTAGGCTGTTGCTAGACGAGGCGTTAGCGCGGTGTGAGGCCCGGTCTCCCTCCTGTGCATCCAGATGACGCACAGGGGATTCCGGGGTCAGGCCGGGCTAAGACCTCGCTTGAACCGGGATAAGGAGATTCGCTTATGGCCCGGCTTTTCCGCAGCCCCGGCCTGAGACTAGGGCTGCAGAAAGTCTAGCAACTTCCGTGGCTTTTCCCGGCTGCTCGCTTACACAAGTAGCCGGGAGAAGCCACGGACTGGGCACAGCATTCCATAGGAGCGCTGTGCCCATCAGGCTGGGGGGGGGGAATCACGGGGGTGGGGGAGATGGGGGCCGGGGGAAAGACTGACCTGGCAGGAGAGATGGGGGAAGAAGAACGGGCACGGGGCATGGGCATCGGGGATGGGGGCGGGGGAAGAAAAATGGGCACGGGGGACAGGGCATGGCGGACGGGGGGGAGGACGGGTGAGTGAGTGGGCGGGGGGGGCATCATACATCGTGGGGGGGGAAATCAAGGGGAGCGGGGAACCCTTTATTTTTTTAAAAAAGCACTTACCTTTCCGGTGGTGCGCTCCAGCGCACATGGCCCTTTAAGGGGGGAAAAGTGGAGCACGCGACCTTTCCCTTGCCCCGTCGCGTGTTGACATGTGGAAAAGGGCAACGGCGCACACTAGCTGTAGCGCGCTGTCGCCCCGACTCCTGGCTGGATTATCCGGTAGGTCTAGCAAGGCCCTTAGGATAGATCCAGGGCCCTGGGAAACAGATCCAGGGCCAGGCCCCCAGGCCTAGTGACACCCCTGCTTATAGGAGTGCCGGGAAGCTGAGGCAGAACACGGCAGGACACGAAGGACCTTTGGGTAAGGCAGGAGCAGCAGCAGCAGCTGCCCGCCTGGAGAGCCCTGGGTGATGTACGGCGCAGCGTATGTGGTGCACGAACCCAACTGGAGGCCGCTGCGAGGGGAGGCCAGGCTAGCGAGCCAGGTGAGCATCACCTCTGGAGCCCAGGGTGGTTTTGAAACTGGTCCAGTTCCAGCCCAGCAACTCTGGTAGGATCCCCAGACGCTTTGGCCGCTGAGGCTAAACCTGCATTATGGCATCCAGGAAGGAGCCAGCCGGAGGAAACGGGCCCCGCAGCATCGCCCGATGAACGGAGGGCTTCTGGAGCCCTCACAAGCGAAAGGGAGGTGGCAGCCTGAGTGCGTCTGGATGCCAGCGGCAGCAGGAGACCTATTTCACACCCTGACCTCCCTAATACACGGGGTACGAATTCCAGGCAAAGGAGGAGGCAGGGAGTGCGAGAGGCGCACTCTATACGAGTGCTTTGAGACACCTGTGAAGCGCATCAGCTATAAATAGAATCATAGAATCAAAGAATAGCAGAGTTGGAAGGGGCCTACAAGGCCATCGAGTCCAACCCCCTGCTCAAGGCAGGAATCCACCCTAAAGCATCCCTGACAGAGGGTTGTCCAGCTGCCTCTTGAAGGCCTCTAGGGTGGGAGAGCCCACAACTTCCCTAGGGAACTGATTCCATTGTCGCACTGCTCTAACAGTCAGGAAGTTTTTCCTGATGTCCAGCTGGAATCTGGCTTCCTTTAACTTCAGACCATTATTCCGTGTCCTGCACTCTGGGAGGATCGAGAAAAGATCCTGGCCCTCCTCTGTGTGACAAGTCCTGCTCACATATGATGAGTGAGAGATGGAGCAAATGAGACCAGTGAAAATGCTTATGGGCAGAGAGCAGCACAGAGGCTGGAGGTCTCAGTCTGAATCCTACCCAAGATACGAAAGGGGGCCCCTCTTTGGCGGGACATCAGGAAAAACTTCCTGAGTGTACATACATTTTTATTATGCGTTCACAGACCCAATAGAAACAATAGCCACAATCATTAATTTAAAACCATAAAATCACAGTCAGTTGTTCATTATACGAACAGGCTAAAAGAGTTTTTTAAAACATACACATATTTATAATATAAAGGCATAGTTAGAACACCTGGTACAAAAGATAAGCAACAGCAGCATGGGATTGAAGTTACAATTAAGATGAGGTCGATTTGTGAGACCTTTGTATGGAGAAGAGGAACTTAGCCACTAACTCTGTTGTTAACTTGTTTGTACCTGCCAGAAAATATTCCAAATATTGTTTGGGTGTCCTTCCAGGGCATTTTCTCATAAGAGGGCCAGGAAATCTATTTCTCTCCTCCCTGTGGAAGCTAGATTGGAAAAAAACATGGTCTAGTGTTTCGACTGCTTTGTCACAGGGACACAAGCGGTCCTCATATGGGATGCCCTGATAACGCCCTTCCAAGATTGCAGAAGGAAGGCAGTTAAATCTAGCCCTTGTAAAAGCATGTCGGTATTTGGGGATGGTCAAATAGTCCAGATATCTAGCGTATCTGGGAAATTCAAAAATTAGACCAGAGTGTTTTGGAGAGCAAGATCTACGTGCCTTTGTCATAGCATATTGAAAATCTATATCCTTAATCCGTTGTTCTACTATGGATTTTGCCACAGAGTAATCTTGTGTATGTAGAAAATGCATTGGTAGACCTAATATGCGCAATTTGACAGTAAAACCTTTGAACTATGAACTGGTAAAAACATCTCTTTGCAAAAGATAAAGATAATATCAAAAGGCAAGGGACCAAGCCCTGCCTTCTATAGATGCTAGGCCAGCCTCCAGGCGCAATCCGGCAGATGGCACACACCTCGGCATTCCAAAAAGTGAGTGCAAAAAATGAGTTTGACAGAACACTCTCGGCAGTTGTATTAAATCCCTGGATCCATATTGGGATAGAGTACAACAACTGGGCCAGAATTTTAGCCTTCAAACTTCCTGAGTGTTAGAGCAGTACGACAATGGAACCAATGACCTGGGGAGGTGGTGGGCTCTCCCACACTAGAGGACTTCAAGAGGCAGCTGGACAACCCCCTGTCAGGGATGATTTATTTATTTATTTATTTATTTTATTACATTTATATACCACCCCACAGCCGAAGCTCTCTGAGGTGGATTCCTGCTTTGAGGTGGATTCCTGCGTTGAGCAGGGGGTTGGACTCGATGGCCTTGTAGGCCCCTTCCAACTCTACTATTTTATGATTCTATGATTCTCTCCCTAACCGGCAGCAGCGTGAGAAGCGCCTGCTACGCTTTTTTAAAAACCCTTCTTTCCAAAACACTCAAAACAGCTTGAAATCAAACACAAAAAATAACAACATAAAATACGTATTTTGTAATACAAAATGCAAAAAAAGAAGAAGGAAAAGACACCCTCCCCGCATCAAACCATGAATCAACCTGGCAGCAAACATAACAGCAGCAGTCACAAATAGGGAGGTGGGAGGAATTTGGTCTTTGCGAATTCCACTGCAAAGGGACCTGATCCTCCCCCGTGAACAAACGTGAAGATCGGAACTTAAGTTATCCACCAGTTTTCCAAATCATCATCATCATCATTATTTGCACCCTGCCTTTTTCCCTATACTGTGGGACTCAAGGCGGCTTTACAAAATTAAAACATATACAATAAAAAGATGTCAATAGAAATATAGTGCTTTTTATACTGTATTTTGTATTTGTGTTTTTAGACTGTTGGTTGTTTGATTATGGTTTTAATTTTTGTGAACCGCCCAGAGAGCTTCGGCTATTGGGCGATGTAAAAATGAAATAAATAAATAAATAAATAAATATACAAAAGTTCAAAATATAATTAAACCAGCTGTAATATTAAAACATTTAAAAAGACAAATGACAATAAAAAATCCAGTGCTTAACACAGTTCCAGAGTATTTGAATACTCTGGACCAGACACTTCAAGAATGACGCAGACAAGCTGAAGCGTGTTCAGAGGAGGGCAACTAGGATGATCAGGGGTCTGGAAACAAAGCCCTATGAAGAGAGACTGAAAGAACTGGGCATGTTTAGCCTGGAGAAGAGAAGATGGAGGGGAGACATAAGAGCACTCTTCAAATACGTGAAAGGTTGTCACACAGAGGAGGGCTAGGATCTCTTCTCCATCCTCCCAGAGTGCAGGACACGGAATAACGGGCTTAAGTTACAGGAAGCCAGATTCCAGCTGGACATCAGGAAAAACTTCCTGACTGTTAGAGCAGTACGACAATGGAACCAGTGACCTAGGGAGGTTGTGGGCTCTCCCACACTGGAGGCATTCAAGAGGCAGCTGGACAACCATCTGTCAGGGCTGCTTTAGGGTGGATTCCTGCATTGAGCAGGGGGTTGGACTCGATGGCCTTGTAGGCGCTTTCCAACTCTGCTATTGTATGATTCTATTTCCAAAGGCCTGTTGGAAGAAATTTCTTTTTGCCTGCCTCCAAAAGGCAAAGAATGGTGTGCCAGAGCCATGGAGCAGCCACCGAGAAGGCCCTCTCCTGTGTTTCCACCAGGCGTGCCTGGGATAGTGGTGGGACTGTGAGAAGGGCCCCCCCAGAAGGTCTCAGAACATGGGCAGGCTCGTATGGGAGAAGACAGTCTTTTAGATAACCTGGGCCCGAGCTGTAGAGGGCTTTATAGGTCATGACCAGCAGTTTGAACTGTACCCAGAAACAGTCCGGAAGCCAGTGGAGCTGTTCTAACAGGGGGGTTGTGTGCCAAAGCAGTCCCCCCCATCTCACCCCCAAAGTGACATTAAAATGGTTGGGCCAGGTGGGCTTCACTTGGGAGGGCATCAGACAGTGTGGGCGCCACGTCGGGAAAGGCGCAAACTCCTCCCCCTCCCCCAAGCTGCAATGCCACTACTAGAATGGTTGCTTGTGGGCTCACCGGCTATCCCAGAAGCGGATCGTCTTATCGCGGTGTCCGCTGATGAGGATGGGGTCACAGCACACAAGGTCATTGCAGTAGGAGAAGACATTGATGGTTCTGGAACCTGCCCGAAGGACGGAGACAGAGGAGTCAGTGACACAAGATGGGGGGGGCGCGGGAAAGGACTAGCATGGAGGTCCCCAAAGCAGTGCCCACAGGGACCTCTAACAGCACCCACAAAACTCTCCACTTCCCGCCCCTTTAAGAAAAAATTAAAATAAAGATCTTGGAAAACGTTAGGGCCGTCTTCTTTCCTCTTCCTTTCCAGTTTTGCTCTTTCTCTCCTTTCTCTCCCTTTCTTTGCCTTGCAATTTCCCCCTCCCTCTGAATCTTGCTATTTCTCTCCCCTTCCTAAGCTCTGGCTGTCCTCTTTCTCTCCCCCTTTGCCTTGCTATTCCCCCTCCCTCCCAGCCTCATTATTTCTCCCCTGACCCCCACATCCTCTCCTCACTTTTGACTCACCAGGCCCTCAAAGCAACCCTTCCGGGACTAGCCACATCCTCCATGGGAGCCATTTTGTGGCGGCGCTCACAGCAATCCCTTAAATTCCTAGATGTGCCCGCAGGTGCAAAAATAAATAAAAATAAAAAAGATGAGGATTTCTGACTTGAAGGAACTCTCTCTGCCTCGAGAACTGCTGCAGGTCAGAGCAGGGTTTGCCGGCCTGACTCCATATAAATGTGCCTACGGGTCCCAAAACGGTTGAGGAGCCCTGGTCCAGCAACCCATAAAGAAGCAGCCCCGGCGTGTGCCTTGCTGTCAGCCTCAGGGCCGTCCTCCCACCGGGGAAGCATTGCTGCTACTCACACGCCCCTTTGCCCAGGTCCCACTCTTTCACCGTCCTGTCTCGGCTGCCCGTCACAGCCTGGCACTGGGTGGACCGGAACTCGGCAGCCGTCACTTTGTCAGCGTGTCCCGTGAGAATCTCCTAGACAACAGAAGAGTTGGATGATATTAAGGGATAGGCCGCTTCTTAAGAACATCAGAAGAGCCCTGAGGCTGGATCAGACCAAGGGTCCATCTAGTCCAGCACTCTGCTCACACAGGGGCCAACCAGCCGTCGGCCAGGGATGAACAAGCAGGACATGTTGCAACAGCACCCTCCCGCCCATGTTCCCCAGCAACTGGTGCACACAGGCTTACTGCCTCGAATACTGGAGGTAGCACACAGCCATCAGGGCTAGTAGCCGTGGATAGCCTTTGACTCCAGAAATTGATCCAAACCCCTTTTAAAGCCATCCAGATTGGTGGCCATCACTACATCTTGTGGTAGTGAGTTCCATAATTTAACTATGCGCTGTGTGAAGAATTACTTCCTTTTATTTGTCCTGGATCTCCCATTATTATTATTATTATTATTATTATTATTATTTATTTATTTATTTATATAGCACCATCAATGTACATGGTGCTGTACAGAGTAAAACAGTAAATAGCAAGACCCTGCCGCATAGGCTTACAATCTAATAAAATCATAGTAAAACAATAAGGAGGGGAAGAGAATGCAAACAGGCACAGGGTAGGGTAAGCAGGCACAGGGTAGGGTAAAACTAACAGTATAAAGTCTGCACAGTGGACCCCACTGGGTTCTAGTATTTTGAGAGAGGGAGAAAAATGTCTCCCTATTCACATTCTCCACACCATGCATAATTTTGGACCCCTCTATCATGTCTCCCCTTAACCTCCTCTTTTCCAAGCTAAACAATCCCAGCTGATGTAACCTTCCCTCATAGGGGAGATGCTCCAGCCCTTTCATTTATTTATATAGCACCATCAATGTACATGGTGCTGTACAGAGTAAAACAGTAAATAGCAAGACCCTGCCGCATAGGCTTACAATCTAATAAAATCATAGTAAAACAATAAGGAGGGGAAGAGAATGCAAACAGGCACAGGGTAGGGTAAGCAGGCACAGGGTAGGGTAAAACTAACAGTATAAAGTCTGCACAGTGGACCCCACTGGGTTCTAGTATTTTGAGAGAGGGAGAAAAATGTCTCCCTATTCACATTCTCCACACCATGCATAATTTTGGACACCTCTATCATGTCTCCCCTTAACCTCCTCTTTTCCAAGCTAAACAATCCCAGTTGATGTAACCTTCCCTCATAGGGGAGATGCTCCAGCCCTTTCATCATTTTAGTCACCCTTTTCTGCACTTTTTCCAGCTCTATAATATCCCTTTTTAGGTGTAGTGACCAGAGCTGTACACAGTATTCTAAGTGTGGTTGCACCACAGATTTGTATAAAGGCAGGATGATGCTGGCAGTTTTATTCTGAATTCCTTTTTCTTATAATGCCTAACATTTCCCTTGCAATAATATTGTCCTTAATTGGAAGATGGAGAAAGCAAAGAGCAGGCATTTCAGTCTTCTTGAACTGTCTGCATCTCTGGCCTTAAAAAGTAAAGGAAAAACACAAGAGGGCAATTCAAGACAGGAGACTTCAGAAACTCAATGAACTAAACAATGTTAAGTGCTCCTCCTGGAAACTGAACAAAGGACTTTGGATGACGGCAACTGAATCTGAGTGGGCTGCTGTATCGCACTGCAGGCATGGTTTACACCAGTTTTTGTTCTTAGAATCCCTGTGGTCCACTAATATTGTTGAATTTTACAAAGCACGTCAATCTTGACTGGATTTGTGGCCAGTTAAATTTGGCCATCTCTTGCCTATTTCATGCAGTACGCAAGTGGAGTGGAGCAATTTATGCACAAGTGGAGGGTGGCGACAAGGGAGAGGGCCTTTTCAGTGGTGGCCCCCCAATTGTTTTATTCATTTTTTTATTACATTTTTATACCGCCCACTAGCTGAAGCTCTATGGAACGATCTCCCCGACGAGGCTCGCCTGGCGCCAACATTGCTATATTTTTTGGTGCCAGGTCAAGACTCTTTCTCTTCTCCCAGGCATTTAACAACATATGTTGAGTTGATATGTAATCTGTTTGTATGCTTTTTTTGTTTGTTTTATTTTTTGTATATCTGTTTTTAATCTTTGTAAACCACCTAGAGAGCTTCGACTATAGGGCGGTATATTAATTAATTAATTAATTAATTATAGTAGAGGGGTGTGTGTGTGTGTGTGTGTGTGTGTGTAGCACCCTCCAGATGTGTTGGACTACAATTCCTAGCCTGGCTGGGGGATGCTAGGATTTGTAGTCCAACACATCTGGAGAGCACCACATTGGGGAAGACTGATCTATACCCTGGAAGGTGAACCTTGTTAAAAATACTCCATCACCCTGATTACTAGGAGCCCTGAACCAGGAGCAGACAGAAGGCAGAACCTGGTCCGCCAGCAGGTCCACCTGTGGCCTCCTCAACTGTGGCACCAAACTCTGGGATCCGTTCCCCAGGGAGGCTCACTGGGCACCTGCTTCTGTCAGCCTCAGCCAAAGACCCTTTCTTTCCCCAGGCCTTCGAACTTTTTGACTCTTGGGTTGTTTTCTGTTACTTGGGAGCTCAGCTTGGGATGTTAATTAAATGGCCATGGTTCTGCTGTGATCCAGGGATGCGTTGATCCTCAGGAAGCAGAGAGAGAGAGAGAGACAGAGACAGAGAGAGAAACAGAGAGAGAGAGAGAGAGAGAGAGACAGACAGACACACACACACAGAGAGACACACACACAGAAACAGACAGACACACACACACACACACACACACACACAGACACACAGAGACAGACAGACAGACAGACAGACAGACACACACACACACACGTACACACAGAGACAGAGAGAGACAGACACAGAGAGAGAGACACACACACAGAGACAGAGTGAGAGACAGAGACACACACACAGAGACAGAGTGAGAGACACACACACACAGAGACACACACACACACACACACAGAGTGAGTGAGTGAGAGAGAGAGAGAGAGAGAGAGAGAGAGAGAGAGAGAGAGAGAGAGAGAGAGAGCTCTTCAAGTTCCAGGCTCAGAAAGCTGAATTGTGTGACACACACTTGAAGTGGAAAAGGCAGAAGTCCACGGACAGGAATGTAAACCATTTCATGCGGCGCGTGGAAGCGGAGAGTCTGCCGAAGTACCAGAGTCCCCGTTAAAGCAGACGGAAGCGATGGAGCAGGAAGGTCCACTTTGGTCCTCTCCCAAGAGCAAAACAGCACCTCTTTGACAAACTTAAGAGCTTGGGGAAGGGTTATAGAGATCCCCTTAGGGAGCCCGAACCGTCTCCCTTCAGGACCAGCCTCACAGCTCCTCCTGCTTGGCACTCCGGCACCCAGAGTCCTTTACTGTACTTTTCAGCACGCGACGCGACTTTATGTTTCCCATCTGATTTATCTTTCCCCAGGCTTGGGAGAAACCTACATGTCTTGCAAGCTCACCAAGGAACTGAATGCAGAGATTTGAAAGCTGACTAAGGTGACCCTATGGAAAGGAGGACCGGGCTCCTGCATCTTTAACAGTTGTATCAGCAGGTGTCATTTGTATGCATGCAGCACCTGGTGGAATCCCTTCTTCATCACAACAGTTAAAGCTGTGGGTGCCCTGCCCTCTTTTAAATCCGTTCACTCTAGTATAGCTCCTGCAGCTTTAACTGTTGTGATGAAGAGGGAATTTCACCAGGTTCTGCGTGCATACAAAGAACACCTGTTGAAACTCCCCTTTCTATGCAACTGTTAAAGGTATAGGGGCCCTGTCCTCCTTTCCATATGGTCACCCTAATGCTGAGTCTCTCAGACATCAGCCAGAATTCAGTCCTCCAGCAATATTCTTTTAAAAAATCCGTCCTCTTCAGTCTTAGATCCAGCAGATCGAAAGCTGTCCCTGGAATGCCCCATTCTGATCTTACCACTGGTGGAAATGCAGTCAGCAGCACTCTTATGGCCCGAGAGCGTCCACGCATGGGGTGGTGGTGGTTGGGGGCTCGCCTACAGATGCCCTGCCCTGCTGGTGAAGCTTGTCTCCACTGGCAGCACTGAACTTCCACCCCATCCTAACGCCCCCTGAGATGGCCCCCCAAGAGGTTAGGGCTGCCCTGCCTGTAACCAAGCCACAGAATCAAAAAAATCCCATATTCATAGAATCATAGAATAGCAGAGTTGGAAGGGGCCTACAAGGCCATTGAGTCCAACCCCCTGCTCAATGCAGGAATCCACCCTAAAGCATCCCTGACAGATGGTGGTCCAGCTGCCTCTTGAAGGCCTCTAGGGTGGGAGAGCCCACAACCTACCTAAGTCATGGGTTCCATTGTCGTACTGCTCTAACAGTCAGGAAGTTTTTCCTGATGTCCAGCCGGAATCTGGCTTCCTGTCACTTGAGCCCATTATTCCGTGTCCTGCACTCTGGGAGGATCGAGAAGAGATCCTGGCCCTCCTCTGTGTGACAACCTTTGAAGTATTTGAAGAGTGCTATCATGTCTCCCGTAGATCTTCTCTTCTCCAGGCTAAACCTGCCCAGTTCTTTCAGTCTCTCTTCATAGGGCTTTGTTTCCAGACCCCTGATCATCCTCGTTGCCCTCCTCTGAACACACTCCAGCTTGTCTGCGTCCTTCTTGAATTGTGGAGCCCATAACTGGATGCAATACTAGATGAGGCCTAACCAGGGCCGAAGAGAGAGGAACCAGGACCTCACGTGATTTGGAAGCTATACTTCTATTAATGCAGCCCAAAATAGCATTGGCCTTTCTTGCAGCCATATCGCACTGTTGGCTCATATTCAGCTTGCGATCTACAACAATTCCAAGATCCTTCTCAATTGTAGTATTGCTGAGCCAAGTATCCCCTATCTTGTAACTGTTCCTTTGGTTTCTATTTCCTAGGTGTAGAACTTCCTCCCTTGTTGACCCAACCTCGACTTCTCTCCACTTCCTCTGATTCCTTGTGCTGAATGTGAGATTTCAGGCTCCTTCTCGGAGCTGGGACCCTGCCCTGCTAATTCCCACATACATGGATGGCGCTATGATATCATCATCATCATCATCATCATCATCATCATCATCACTACTTAAGGCAGCCTTCCTCAACCTGGGGCAGTCCAGATGAGTTGGACTGCATCTCCCAGAATGCCCCAGCCTGGCTGGGGCATTCTGGGAGTTGAAGTCCAACACATCTGGAGCATCCCAGGTTGAGGAAGGCTCACTTAAGGTCTTTGGGATTGGAAGCGTTTTATAAATGGAATTCTCCCACACCCAAGTCAAGGCTTTGACCAACGGCTGTCAAAGGGGAGCATTCTATAGAGACCACCAACCCCGGAAGTCCAGAGCTCTCTGTTCAACCCTTGGCATCCAAACAGGAGACACCAGGAATAGATTCTAACACTTCTCCTGAGCGATATCCTGGACAGGCCAACTGCATAAGCTTGGGGTATGGCATGCGTGTTCAGAGGAGGGCAACCAGGATGATCAGGGGTCTGGAAACAAAGACCTATGAAGAGAGACTGAAAGAACTGGGCATGTTGAGCCTGGAGAAGAGAAGATTGAGGAGAGACATGATAGCATTCTTCAAATACTTAAAAGGTTGTCACACAGAGGGGGGCCAGGACTTCTTCTCGATCCTCCCAAAGTGCAGGACACGGAATAACGGGCTAAAGTTAAAGGAAGCCAGATTACTGCTGGACATCAGGAAAAACTTCCTGACTGTTAGAGCGGTACGACAATGGAACCAGTTACCTAGGGAGGTGGTGGGCTCTCCCACACTAGAGGCCTTCAAGAGGCAGCTGGACCACCATCTGTCAGGAATGCTTTGAGGTGGATTCCTGCACTGAGCAGGGGGTTGGACTCGATAGCCTTAGAGGCCCCTTCCAACTCTACTATTTTATGATTCTATGATCCTCAGGACCCCTTGCAATGATACAGAGCAGGCAGGCCACTCCAGGGTCAAGCTCAGCCGTGCGCGAAGCAGCAGGGTTCACACCCCAGCATCTTCTGCCACGGGCTGTTTCGGGGGAGCATTCAACGCCCAACTCTCTGGATCAAGCTTCTCCATCCAACTCTTCCACTGAAAACCCGCTAAAGAAACAAAGAAACAAACACACACACATGGATGAGCTCACCTTGAATTGGCCGTCTCCGAGTTTCCATAGCTGAGCAGCATTGTTGTATGTGGCAGCTAAGACGTGGCAGCCCTGGCAGGAGAGAGAGAGAGGGAGAGAGAGAGAGAGAGAGAGGGAGGGAGAGAGAGACGATGAGAGCAACACGCTGGTGTGATCAGCCGCCTCTGCTCTGCCTGGGCTTAGAGTGCTGGGAATGATGGGAACTGTGGTCCACGCATCTAGAGAGAACCACGTGGGGGGCTGATGGCCGAAGGCCTAATTTACCACAGCGGTGACCTGGCCTGAACAACATCAGACAGAAACTGGGCCCTCCCAGCCAGCTGTAGAGAAGGAGATGAGAAAGGGAGATCAGAGGGGAAACAGGACCATTCCACCCGGCCTGCTGAAGGAATACTTCATTTTTTTCTTCATCCCTCCGCATTCCTTTTTCTTGTGTGCCGTGTCTTTTTGGATTTTAAGCTTGTGGGCAGGGGCTGTCTTCTTTTTCTGACTGACTGAGGAACGGGATGAAAATGAACACGTCCTCTTGCTTTCTAAACACTAAAGCTCCAAATGAAGTCGTCTCCCCCTGCCTACATCTCACACCTGCTGCCACCCAGCCTGCCCCACGCCATGAGGCCACATAGCTCATTGGCAGAAGGTCCCCGGTTCGATCCCCGGAGGCATCTCCAGGTAGTGATAGAACCAAGACTCCTGCCTGAAACCCTGGAGAGCCGCGGCTGCCAGTCAGTGTCGGCATTACTGAGCTAGATGGATGGAGGAGAGTCTGACTCAGTATCAGGCAGGCTCCTATTGAATCTGATGAATACCCACTGCAAGAGGGAGCGAAGGAACTGGGGAAGGAAAGGCCAGGGTCCAAATTTGCAGATGAAGCAAAATTGGGTGGGATAGCTAATACCCTGGAAGACAGAAACAAACTTCAAAGTGATCTTGATAGGCTGGAGTGCTGGGCTGAAAACAACAGGATGAAATTTAATAGGGAGAAATGCCAAGTTCTACATTTAGGAAATAGAAACCAAAGGCACAGTTACAAGATGGGGGATACTTGGCTCAGCAATCCTACAAACGAAAAAGATCTTGGAATTGTTGTAGATCGCAAGCTGAATATGAGCCAAAAGTGCGATATGGCTGCAAGAAAGGCCAATGCTATTTTGGGCTGCATTAATAGAAGTATAGATTCCAAATCACGTGAGGTACTGGTTCCCCTCTATTCGGCCCTGGTTAGGCCTCATCTAGAGTATTGCGTCCAGTTCTGGGCTCCACAATTCAGGAAGGACACAGACAAGCTGGAGCGTGTTCAGAGGAGGGCAACCAGGATGATCAGGGGTCTGGAAACAAAGCCCTATGAAGAGAAACTGAAAGAACTGGGCAGGTTTAGCCTGGAGAAGAGAAGATTGAGGGGAGACATGATAGCATGTCTCTTCAAATACTTGAAAGGTTGTCACATAGAGGAGGGCCAGGATCTCTTCTCGATCCTCCCAGAGTGCAAGACACGGAATAACGGGCTCAAGTTAAAGGAAGCCAGATCCAGCTGGACATCAGGAAAAACTTCCTGACTGTTAGAACAGTATGACAATGGAACCAGTTCCCTAGGGAGGTGGTGGGCTCTCCCACACTAGAGGCCTTCAAGAGGCAGCTGGACAACCATCTGTCAGGGATGCTTTAGGTTGGATTCCTGCATTGAGTAGGGGGTTGGCTACATGGCCTTAGAGGCACCTTCCAACTCTACTATTCTATGATTCTCTTGATTCTACTTAAGAGGCCAACTGTGGAAGGTGGCTGAAGAGACTCAGACAAACAGGTAAGCCGGAACATCCCACGCGCTGCGCAGGGCTCCTACAGCAGGTCACAAAATCATCACTGTTTGTGATCCGGACTCGGACGGACAGACTCATGGTTTCTGGCTCCCTTTCTGCCTCTTCTTTAATTGCCTTTTCCGTTTTGTCTGCCCTTGGGGCCGGCAGGTCAGCCCGCTAATGAGCTCTGAACGCTTGTTCGCTGATTCTGAAATCTTCTTTGCCAGGTGGCTGCAGCTGGTTGACACAGACCCTGGCGGTGCCCTCGTATCCTCCTCTGTTTTCAGGCTCATCGGGGAAAGGAAAAGCACATCTGTGTTTGGGAAATGTTTACTCCAAAGGGTTGCCTTGAACTGGCAGCGGTTGTTGCATGCAGCTGTGTGCTGACCTCTGGCGTACATCTGCAGGAAGAGCTCCTTCCAAAGGGCGCGCTCCGGGTGCTCTGTTAAATCCTCCGGCGCTGCTAACTTATATCAGGACAGACAGTTCTGCTGACTCTGACTGGCAGCAGCTCTGCAGGGTCTCGGGAGGAGGAGGGGTTTTCCCATGACCACCTGACCCTTCTAACTGGAGAGGTTGGCAGGGACTGAACCCAGAATGTTGATTCTCTTTTTTTTTAATTAACTGAGGACATTTTGTATAGTTTGTTTTTAAATAGTTTAACTGTGGATGTTATGAGTTTTAAAAGTCCACGTTGCAAACTGCTTCGAGATGTCTTTTTAGATATAGCCAGGCGGTCTATAAATGGATTAAATAAATATGACGAGACCACATTACGCCAGTCCTTTTCCAGCTTCATTGGCTGCCAGTCCAGGTCCGGCCCGATTCAAAGTGCTGGTATTGACATTCAAAGCCCTAAACGGCTTGGGGCCAGGCTATCTGAAGGAACGCCTCCTCTCGTATGTACTGCCCGGACCCTAAGGTCATCCTCAGGGGTCCTTCTCCGTGAGCCCCTGCCAAAGGAAGTGAGGCAGGTGGCTACCAGGAGCAGGGCCTTCTCTGCTGTGGCACCCCGGCTGTGGAATGAGCTCCCTAAGGAGGTTCACTTGGCACCTACACTATATGCCAGGTGAAGACCTTTTTATTCTCCCAGCATTTTAACAGTCTATAAATAAATTTTAACTCGGTGTTTTAAATTTGTAATTTTGCATTGCTGCTGTTTTTATCTGGTTGAGCTTTTATATGGTATTTTATATTATGGTTTTATACTGTTGTTTTATACTTTGAATGTTTTTAATTTTTGTGAACCGCCCAGAGAGCTCCAGCTATTGGGCGGTATAGAAATGTAATAAATAAATAAATAAAATAAATAATAAGTAAATCTTCGCATTTCATCTTTTTAGAAGCAGTCTGACCTGACCACGGGGATTCTCAAAACGTTGCCCTGCTGCTCACCTCAAGCCCAACTCCTGTTTGCATTTGCAATGGCTCCTTGCACAAATCCAGCAGTGATCGGATGTGGAATTTGCACAAGTTCCCCTCCCCCAAATTTGCACAACTTCTCTCCATAGATTAACACAGGCCTTTAGGTCTGCAGGGGAAATTTGCGTAAATTCGAACTGGGGAAAGTTGCACAAATCAACCCGGAGCGCACGTCCGGGAATTTGCAAAGATTCTCAGCGGACACATGCTCACATTAAGGGCTTCGAAGAGGGGTCCATTTGCATGTTTTGCAAGCAAAAAAGAAAGTCTCATACGTCTCTAATGGGGGCTGGCGCTTAAGCGGAGCTGCGCCCTGGGACCTATTTTCAACATCATCCTCGGAAGCTGGTGGTGCAGAGAGATACAGACCACAGCATCTCCTGCTAAAAAAGGATCTCAGCTGCAGGGGTGGGCAAGAGACCCCTGAGCCCCCGACAGGGCCGGTGCCAGACTATTTTGTGCCCTAGGCAGGTGAGCTGCTTTCACCCACCCACCCCCACCCCAGCGTACCTGGGTGCAAGGCGCCATCTCGCCTGCCCAGCCGAAGTGAAGCCAGGACGCTGGGGTGGGGGCGGCTTTGTAACGGCGCGCCCAGCTGGAAGCCACTCTGGGAGAGTGAATTCCAGGCACGCCGTTCTGAAGCCCCCCCCCCAGCGTTCTGGCTTCGCTTCGGCACCCACCCAGCTGAAGCGAAGCCAGGACGCTGGGGCAGGCGGGCAGCTTCGGAATGGCGTGCCCAGAAGCCTCCCTCAGAGCCGCTGTGGGAGAGCGGTTTCCGGGTGCGGCGTTCGGCGCCCCCCTTAACTTGGTGCTCTAGGCAGCCGCCTGAGTGGCCTCTATGGTAGCACCGGCCCTGGCCCCCGACACCCTGCCCACTCAGAGTTGCCCATTCTGGACTAGGTGGAACTGCCGTCTGGCCCAGTATAATAAGGCAGAGCCATTTTTCCGGTGAGCATGGCTTCCCCCCACCACTGAGTATTCCCAACCAGCCCACCTACTGAAACGGAAGGCCCCATGAGCAGCGGATGCGGCTTCCAGGAAGGCCGGATCACTAAGGCCCCATCCAAACCCTTGGCGGTTCTCACCCATCCGTGATTCAGGGGCACACTCACCGACGGGTCAAACGCGACGCTGGTGATGCTGCCGTTGGCGCTGTCCAACGTCTGCATGTTCTCCAGCCAGCCTGAAGACAGCCAAAAAAGAACGCCCAGGATGAGTCCACCCGCCGGCTCTTCCAGGGAGAACCAAAGCAACAGCAATGACAAACTACACCACTCTGAAGAAGCAATCGCGGCACATTCCGAAGAGAGAAAGTACTGCAGGAACTGCCGAATGTCCAATAAAAAAAGGTCCAGTGAATGTTAGATAATGAAAAGTAGGGTGTCGCCATTTCTTAAGAACATAAGAGGCGCCCTGATGCTGGATCAGACCGAGGGTCCATTAGTCCAGCACTCTGTTCCCACAGGGGCCAACCAGCCGTCAGCCAGGGACCAACAAGGGAGGACCTGGTGCAACAGCACCCTCCCACCCATGTTCCCCAGCAACTGGTGCACACAGGCTTTCTGCCTTGAATACTGGAGGTAGCACCTAGCCATCAGGACTAGTAGCCATGGATAGCCTTCTCCTCCTCCAGGAATTTATCCAGCCCCCTTTTGACGCCATCCAAATGGGTGGCCATCACTACATCTTGTGGTAGTGAGTTCCATAGTTTAACTGCGCGCTGTGTGAAGAAGTCCTTCCTTTGATCTGTCTTGAGTGGTCTCAGTTTCCCTCTTTGTGCAAGGTGCAGCAGTGGCTCTAAGCGGGAGGGTGGCCATCCACGCGGCCTGCAGTGGCACTGATGAAGAAGGGGAGCCTGTCACAGCAGCCTCCACCACATGGTCACTCCCCCCTTCCTTGCGTGTCCCACTTGCTTGAGGAGGGAGGTGAATGATGGGGCCCAGGAAGGAATGGGGCAGGAGGAGGCACGGCAGCAGCCACATCTCCCACTGGCTCATACTATGAAAGGTTCAGGTCGGTTGTCTGGGGGGGGGGGGCACCCTACTGTGAGTCAATGGGGCTAAAGTAAGATTCTGTCCCCAATGGGAGGAAGCGACTTGCTGAACTTACGAGGGCTTCTGGAGCTGTGTTCAGAGGAGGGCAGCCAGGATGATCAGGGGTCTGGAAACAAAGCCCTATGAGGAGAGACTGAAAGAACTGGGCATGTTTAGCCTGGAGAAGAGAAGACGGAGGAGAGACATGAGAGCACTCTTCAAATACTTAAAAGGTTGTCACACAGAGGAGGGCCAGGATCTCTTCTCGATCCTCCCAGAGTGCAGGACACGGAATAACGGGCTCAAGTTAAAGGAAGCCAGATTCCGGCTGGACATCAGGAAAAACTTCCTGACAGTTAGAGCAGTACGACAATGGAATCAGTTACCTAGGGAGGTTGTGGGCTCTCCCACACTTGAGGCCTTCAAGAGGCAGCTGGACAACCATCTGTCAGGGATGCTTTAGGGTGGATTCCTGCATTGAGCAGGGGGGTTGGACTCGATGGCCTTGTAGGTCCCTTCCAGCTCTACTATTCTATGATTCTAGATCCGAGAGGGACCAGGAGCTCCCAATGGCCTGCTTTCTCCACCCCGCCACCATCACATCCTTCCCTGTTGCTCCTTTCTGCAGATTATTCCTGCATTAGCACCTTCTGAATTGTCAACAGGCTCATCGCTGAGGCATCCATCCAAAAATACCTCACAGGCAGAGCTTTCCAGAGCTCAGGCAACTTTTTAAACATTCAAAATTATTTTTAGGCTGCCCTTAAGGGTAAGGAAATAACAAATCCTGTCCAATGGAAAGAATTATAGGACCAGTTCAGATGTAGCAATACGCCGGAATATTGTGAACAAGGCAGCATGCTGGTGCACCCCGGCCAGTTGCTGTAGGGTGACCCTATGAAAAGGAAAACAGGGCTCCTGTATCATTAACACTTGCATAGAAAAGGGAATTTCAGCAGGCTCTCCATATGTACAAAGGACCCCTGCTGAAATTCCCTTTTCAATACAACTGTTAAAGATACAGGAGCCCTGTATCTTTAGGGGATTTAGATTGAGGGGAGACATGATAGCACTCTTCAAATACTTGAAAGGTTGTCACACAGAGGAGGGCCAGGATCTCTTCTCGATCCTCCCAGAGTGCAGGACACGGAATAATGGGCTCAAGTTACAGGAAGCCAGATTCCAGCTGGACATCAGGAAGAACTTCCTGACTGTTAGAGCAGTACGACAATGGAATCAGTTACCTAGGGAGGTGGTGGGCTCTCCCACACTCGAGGCCTTCAAGAGGCAGCTGGACAACCATCTGTCAGGGCTGCTTTAAGGTGGATTCCTGCATTGAGCAGGGGGTTGGACTCAATGGCCTTGTAGGCCCCTTCCAACTCTGCTATTCTATGATTCTATGATTCCTCCTTTTCATATGGTCACCCTACCTGGTTGCTCCCACTGCAAGAAGGCTAAACAAACCACGGACCTTCTGCCCCTGAGTTGCTTACTATGATATTCAAGCCAGGAACTTTGGCTTGTCTGTCCTCTGTCATAAGTCTGTCAAGTCAGGGTAGAGACACCCCTGAGTTCCCAGTTTGCATGTCATGGTAAAATAGTGATGGACAGGAGGTCCGTGGTTTGTTTAGCCACTCCGGCTTGCCACAGAAGCAGTTGGGCCGTGTGTACCAGCAAGCAACTCATAACCCATAAGGCAGGGTTCCCTTGGATAACGCAGAACACGCCAGGAACCCTGCATTATCATTACTTGCAAACTCGCCCATAGTTACGGTGCAAATAAATTTATCAATCACATTCTGCATGAATATAATCTAACCCTTTATTTCCAGAATTTATGCAGCTTGTGCAAAATTGTCTATTTTTTTGTAATATATATAATATTTATTCTCAGGTTCTCAGGGCCCTAGGGAATAGTTTAGAAGATTATGACAGACTTCTCCTAGTGAAACTAAGCAGGGTGGCTGCCTTGATAACGCTGGATTGCCCCCGTTTTTGTTTCTGTTTTTAAAAAATAAAGCTGTGCTTTTGCTGCTCCGGGGTGGCAGCGGGGAATCCCGATGCAGGAGGTAGTGCAGGCTTTTTGACTTGCTGGGCCTGCCTTCTCCTCTTTGCCTGGCTTCCTGCGACCAACAGGACCCAGGAACGCCAGGCAGAAGAGCTGTCCCCGACTTTTCCAAAGCGCCTCTTAGTCTATTTGCTCTGCAGTGGCAGTGAATCAACACAGCGCCGATTCACAGCCACCATTATTATTATTATTATTATTATTATTATTATTAATTGCATTTTTATACCGCCCAACAGGCGAAGCTCCCTGGGCGGTTCACAAAAACTAAAACCATTCAAAGTATAAAACAAACAGTATAAAAACATGTTATAAAATACACATTAAAACCAAAAACATACCATACATGATTAAAACATCTTTAAAACCTTAAAACATCTTTAAAACATTCTAAAATTCCACTGGATAGGCCTGCCGGAATAGATCAGTCTTTATTGCTTTTTTAAATTCTAAAAGACTGTCAAGTTGACAAATCTCTCTCATCATTTCTTCTCCTAATTCCTTTCTCCTCTTATCTGTTCCCTATGGCTCGCTCCAACTTCATCTCTCCCAACTTAGTTCCTATTCGGTGTCTCCCCCCTTCCCAGCTGCCTTTCTCGTGTTCCTTATGGAACTGTCGCTCTATTGCTTCCAAGGCCCCTGTCATCCAGGACTTGTTTTTCTCCAGATCTCTTCACCTCCTTGCTCTTACCAAAACCTGGCTTCCTGCCCATGATACCGCCATCTCGGCTGCCCTCTCTCTTGGAGGACTCTCTTTCTCTCACTCGAGTCGCCCAGAGGGTCGAGGTGGTGGTGTGGGTCTTTTATTATCGAGTTTGTGCCAGTTCCAGCCTCTTTCCATTCCACCTTCACACTGTTTCTCCTCCTTTGAGGCACATGTGGTGAGACTCTTCGCTCCGCTGCGACTGCGGGTTGCAGTTCTGTACCGCCCCCCTGGCTCATCCTCTAAATTTCTCTCTGATCTCGACTCGTGGCTGTCCTTTCTCCTCTCTGACAACTCTCCTACTCTGATCTTGGGTGACTTCAATATCCACGTGGATGACCCTCACGATGCTGCAGCTCTACGATTTCGCTCCTTAGCTTCCTCTTACGATCTTAAGCTCTGGTCTGAAGCACCCACACATTCCCTTGGACACTGTCTGGATCTTGTCCTCACTCGGAACTGCTCTGTCCTGGACTTTTCTATTGCTGACTTTCCTCTGTCAGATCATCATCTAGTCTCTTTCAATATTACTCACAATCCCCCTCCTTCACGTCCCACTTCACGCCCTTGTCGTGACCTGCATTCTATCAACTATGAGGCTTTTTCTCAGTCTCTAGCCTCCTCTCTTCCTTCTGTCTTCACAGCCGTCTCCTTGGACTCAGCCGTCTCCTCCTTCAACTCCTCCTTATCTTCAACTCTTGATAATCTTGCTCCATCTACAACTCGGATAGTTCGCCCCTCTCAACCCCAACCGTGGCTCACCTCTTTCCTCCGCTACCTTCGCTCTTGTTCCCGGGCAGCCGAACGCCTGTGGCGTAAGACCAGGGACTGGGCGGACTTTGTCCATTACAAATTTGTTCTCTCCTCTTTCTCTTCTGCCATTTCACTGGCCAAACAGCAGCACTAGTCAACGTTGATCCAGTCAAATGCTAGGCACCCTTAGCGGCTCTTCGCGTCCTTCAATTCTCTTCTGAAGCCTAATCCACCATCTCTCCCCGCCTCTCTGTCTGCCAATGACTTTGCCTCTTTCTTCAATGCTAAAATCCAAACTATTCGCTCCGATCTGGCCAGCTCTGCTCCGCTTCCAGCTCCTGTTCCTCACCTGTCAGTTCCTCCTGCAACTCTCTCGGCGTTCCCTTCGGTCTCAGCTGATGAACTGTCTAAAATACTGCGCTCGTCGAAGCCTTCCACTTGTTCCCGTGATCCGATTCCCTCTCGCGTCTTTATTAATCTTATCCCCACTAACCTCCCGTCCTTGCTCCACATCATTAATTCTTCTCTGTCCTCTGGTTCATTTCCTTCTGCTTTTAAACATGCTACAGTCTCTCCCATTCTCAAAAAACCCACTCTTGATCGACTATCTCTGTCTAACTACCGACCTGTCTCTCTGTTGCCTCTTGTCTCAAAGATCCTGGAACGTGTGGCCTACTCTCGTTGTCTTGACTTTCTCTCTAGTAACTCTGCTCTGGATCCCTTTCAATCTGGATTCCGTCCTTTGCATTCCACTGAAACAGCCCTTACCAAGATCACCAATGATCTTCTTACTGCCAAGTCTAAAGGCCATTATTCTGTTCTTATTCTCCTTGATCTAACTGCAGCCTTTGACACGGTTGATCACGATCTTCTCTTAGATTCCCTCCATGACCTTGGACTCTGTGGCTCTGTCTATAACTGGTTCGCCTCCTATCTAGAGGGTCGCTCTTTCAGCGTGTCGGCTAACGGCAGCTCGTCCTCCTCTTTTCCCCTTTCAGTAGGGGTTCCGCAAGGCTCGGTGCTTGGCCCGTTGTTGTTTTCTTTATACATGCTGCCCTTGGGTAAGCTTATTCAATCTCATGGCCTCCAATATCACCTGTATGCCGATGATACACAATTATATCTTTCATCTCCGGAACTTTCTCCTGATGTTCACGATCGTATCTCGGCATGTCTTTCAGATATCTCAGCCTGGCTGCTTCATCGTCGTTTGAAACTTAATATGGCAAAAACTGAACTACTTGTTTTTCCTCCTAAACCTTCTCCTCACCTCTCATTCTCTCTTACTGTCAACGATGTCACGCTTACTCCGGTCAAGGAAGCTCGTAGTCTTGGCTTTATATTTGATTCCTCGCTCTCCTTTATTCCTCATATCAAGGCAGTAGCTAAATCCTGTCGTTTCTTCCTGTATAATATTGCCAGGATTCGACCATTTTTGTCTGTCTCTTCTGCCAAGACTCTCGTTCACGCACTGGTTATCTCTCGGTTGGACTACTGCAACCTTCTTCTCTCTGGCCTTCCTTCGTCTCACATCAGTCCGCTGGTTCACCACTCTGCCGCTAAGATCATCTTCTTGGCCCGCCGCTCTGACCATGTCACTCCACTTTTAAAATCTCTTCAATGGCTTCCAATTCACTCCAGAATCCAATATAAACTTCTCCTGTTGACCTTCAAAGCTTTGCACGGCCTAGCTCCTGCCTATCTCTCCTCTCTCATCTCACACTATTGCCCCGCTCGTGCTCTCCGCTCCTCTGACGCCATGCTTCTCGCCTGCCCAAGGACCTCTACTTCCCTTACTCGGCTTCGTCCTTTTTCTTCTGCTGCCCCTTACGCCTGGAACGCTCTTCCAGAACACTTGAGAACTACAAACTCAATCACAGCTTTTAAAACTCAGCTAAAAACTTTTCTGTTCCCTATAGCTTTTAAATATTGAGTTTGTTCTGACTCTATACTGTTTAGCTTCACCCTACCCAGTGCCTGTTTACACTTCCCTGTGCCTGTTTGCATTCTCTTGCCCTCCTTACTGTTTACTACAACTTTATTAGATTGTAAGCCTATGCAGCAGGGTCTTGCTATTTACTGTGTAATCTGTACAGCACCATGTACATTGATGGTGCTATATAAATAAATAATAATAATAATAATAATAATAATAATAATAATAATAATAATAGAATTTCCTCCGGCACGCCATTCCACAGTCTGGGAGCAGCAGAGGAAAAGGTCCTCTGGGTAACAGTTGTTAATCTAGTTTGTACTAGATGAAGTAGATTCTTCCCACAGGACCTGAGTGTGCGGGGCGGATTGTACGGGAGAAGCCGATCCCGCAGGTAGCCTGGACCCAAACCATGTAGGGTTTTAAAGGTAATAACTAACACTTTGTACTTCGCCTGGAAACTAATCGGCGACCATGGGGCAAAGACGACACTTAGACAGGCCCAAGTTGTTTTATGCTAAGTCAGATTTATTTACTCATTTTATAAATTTATATCCCACCCTTTCTGGAAAAAGAAACATTTCTAGGGCATCTTACAAAGACACACACACACACACACACACACACAGATGCTTCTTTGGCTGAAGAAATTTTTGCTTCTATCTATGACAAGACTCCGTGTTTTTTTCTTTTTTCTTTTTAAAGATGGAATGTTTAGCAAGAGCTTATCTAACATTGTGCAAACCAACACACGTTCAGACAGCTTTTTCCTATCGTTTTGGATAAACTTGTTTGCTTTAAAACAGAAGCTAATATTTAGGCTTGTGTGGTAATTTCTGCAGAATCCGGGATCTGGAGCAGAGAAGACGGATTGCAAAAGCAAACATCGAGCCTGTAGGAGTGTTTAGGCTATATTAAGAGCCAGCGACTGAAAGAACTGGGTGTGTTTAGCCTGGAGAAGAGAAGATGGAGGGGAGACATGAGAGCACTCTTCAAATACTTAAAAGGTTGTCACACAGAGGAGGGCCAGGATCTCTTCTCGATCCTCCCAGAGTGTAGGACACGGAATAACGGGCTCAAGATAAAGGAAGCCAGATTCCAGCTGGACATCAGGAAAAACTTCCTGACTGTTAGAGCAGTACAACAATGGAATCAGTTGCCTGGTGAGGTTGTGGGCTCTCCCACATTAGAGGCCTTCAAGAGGCAGCTGGACTACCATCTGTCAGGGATGCTTTAGGGTGGATTCCTGCATTGAGCAGGGGGTTGGACTCGATGGCCTTGTAGGCCCCTTCCAACTCTGCTATTCTATGATTCTATGAAAGTAAAGGTAGCTATGCTTGGATGGAATTTCCAGCCCCCTGGGTTGCTAGATCCTTGCAAAACTACGTGCTAAAGACAGTATCCAAGTTTACATGAGTGCTAACGTAAACTATTTAGATGTCTCAGGATAAGGGTCTCTAGCCCACACCAATAGTTGTAGCTGGCACAATGAGATTTCCCAGAAAACCCATCCTGCCAGCTAATGCTATTGCCATTGCCTTTATGGGAGAGCAATTTGGGCCTAATCTACACCAAGCAGGATATTGCACTATGAAAGCAGTATACAAAAGGCATGAGCCACACTACCGCTTTATAGCGGTGCTGAAGTGCACTGACAATTGTTGGGGCCCACATTGACACATATACCATAGACAGCTTTCATAGGAAAGGAAGTGAGGCAGGTGGCTACTAGGAGGAGGGCCTTCTCTGCTGTGGCACCCCGGTTGTGGAATGAGCTCCCCAGAGAGGTCCGCCTGGCGCCTACACTGTACTCCTTTCATCACCTTTTTATTCTCTCAGTATTTTAACACTTAATTTTAACTTAAATTTAAATGTTACTGTTCTAACTCTGTATTTTAATATTATATCAATTTTGCTGCGTGGTTTTTATCCTGGTTGTGCTTTTGGTACAGCATTTTGTATTTGTGCTTTTAACCTGTTGGTTGTTTTATTATGGTTTTAATTTTTGTGAACCGCCCAGAGAGCTTCAGCTATTGGGCAGTATAAAAATGTAATAAATAAATAAATAAATAAATATACCGCCATATTCTGGCTTGGTGTGGCTCCTGCCTTTTCTATACCGCTTTCATACCGCTTTCATAGTGCAATATTATCCTGCTTGGTGTACATGATGCCATAATTTACATTCGTGCTTGTGCCAACTTGGATGCTACCCTTAATGTTTGAAAAAATCATGAAAGGTAGAAACACGTTTTTAAAAAATTGCTAGTTGACATATTATTTTAGAATCCAAATTTATACGAAATTCTGCAACTGTAAGTTCACATTAAAAGAAAGAAAGAAAGAAAGAGCAATCCTCAGTAGAGGACAGATATGGGAGAAAAACACACCATATTTCTTCGATTGTAAGACGCCATCGATTGTAAGATGAACACTAATTTCAGTACCACCCACAGAAAAAAAACCCCTAAGACATACCCGCGATTCTAAGACGCACCCTGTTTTTAGAGATGTTTATATGGGGAAAAAAGTGTGTCTTAGAATCGAAGAAATATGATACAACCAAGGCCAAAACTCTGCAATAAGAGCAGCAATACATCTGATGAGTGTTGGGGCAGTGAGTTACCACTTGTCGCAGGTGGCTGGCAGGGCCCCCCAGCGACCGGACCCACTCAAAACCTGCTTCTGTTGTTAGTCAGTCCCGGAAGAGGGCAGGTGATGCCCATGCCTTCAACTCACCTCCAACCACGTTCCAGAGTCTGATCAGCCTGTCCGTCCCACCTGTGGCCAGCATGCTGGAATTTGGACTGAACCTGATGGCGTTGATCTCGGAGACGTGGGCTTCCTGGAGTGGGGGGAAGAGGACAAAGGAAGAGAACAGACACAAGTTCAGCTCCTGAAGCCAACACTGTAGTTCTGCAGGTGTGGATAATGATCCTAAACCCATCTTTCTGCCAGAAACACTTTCCTTTGGGATGAGGATACGGGATTATTATTATTATTATTATTATTATTATTATTATTATTAATTAATTAATTAATTAATTTATATAGCACCATCAATGTACATGGTGCTGCACTTCCTGCACAAGCCTGGCTTTCTGGCTTAACCGCCGTGGTTAAAGCCATGGTTTAAGGTGTCTTCTGAATGGGGCCGATTATTCTATGACACCCTGGAGAGCTGCTGACAGTCAGGGTCGACAGTACTGAGTTAGATGGACTAATGGTCTGACTCCTAGGTTCCTATGGAATTAAGATGGTTATGAAGGATACAGTTTTATTTGCATTTTGTTTAGAGGTGTTCTGTGTCTACTGTGAAGTGAGGGAAAGGGGCGGACCGTGTCACTATCTGTACTCACATGTACTACAGAGGTAAGTGAGATATTATAAAAACTTTTTAATATACTGATAAGTTACACTAGTTCCCAAAGTTCAGGTATACTTCCACTGTAAAGCTGTATACTATATTATTAAAAAAGCACTGACAAGTACTCAAAGACCATTTAGAAAACACTCAAAGATCAAAAACACTTAAAAATCAAAACACTTGAAGACCATACGCATTTTGACCCAACAGAGGTCTTCTTCAGTGGTCACATGAACTATATATTCACATGAAAAAGCTAAGAATTATTTTCAAATTGCCATTGCCACTAGATGTCACAGTCACTTGCCTTTTGGAATGGATAGAGTGGGCTACTATATTTTAGCTAGTATCCAAAATTTGGAATGAGGCTGCATGTCCCAACTGCTAATATGGTATATTAGCAGTGGTAATATGGTAATATGGTAATATGGTAAACAGCTTATTTGGCAGGTACATTTACACCTGGGAATAGAGGTGAAAAACTGTAAAAAATAATAATGGGGTTCAGTGGCATTGAAATACAGAAAGAACAGTCCATGATAATTCAATTGGAGCTGAAATGTTTCCAAATTCATTGATTTCAAATCCGAATGACAAAATCTGGAATATTACATCATTAGTTTCCTAGGTGCATATCCAAAATAAAACAAGGGTAGCGACAGGCATCTTTGACTTACCTGTATGTCACTCACGGTGGATGGGAGGCAGGCAGCCACGCAACAGGGAATACTGCAGTACCTGTCCGTCGACATGTTACTGATGGAGTTCCCACGTTTCAGCATGAAACTAACCAAAGCAGGTGAAAGCTCTACGGTGAAGTTTCGGCCCAGCATAGATACAAGAGCCTCGGCCACTGCAAATGCGCTTCATGCTTGCACACTTCTCTGTATGCTCCACTTCCCTCCCTCCGATTCACCGTAATTAGAACTTGCTGCGACTTCCAAATCAGGTAAAGGATGGTTTCTGTAAACCGTAGTTTGCTTCGAAACCAGCACTGGAAACCCAATTCATAAGAACGTAAGAAAAGCCATGCTGGATCAGACCAAGAGTCCAGCATGCTCTGTTCACACAGTGGCCAACCAGCTGTCAATGGGAAACACACAGGAAGGGCATGAAGGTAACAGCCCCCTCCCACCTGTATTCCCCAGCCACTGGTGTACATAGGCATATTACCTGCCAAAGGAAGTGAGGCAGGTGGCTACCAAGAACAGGGCCTTCTCTGCTGTGGCACCCCGGCTGTGGAATGAGCTCCCTAAGGAGGTTCGCTTGGCACCTACACTGTATGCCTTTAGACGCCAGGTGAAAACCTTTTTATTCTCCCAGCATTTTAACAGTCTATAACTAAATTTTAACTTGGTGTTTTAAATTTGTAATTTTGCATTGCTGCTGTTTTTATCTGGTTGAGCTTTTATATTGTATTTTATATTATGGTTTTATATTGTTGTTTTATACTTTGAATGTTTTTAATTTTTGTGAACCGCCCAGAGAGCTCTGGCTATTGGGCGATATAGAAATGTAATTAATTAATATAAATAAATAAATAAATAAATAGATAGATAGATAAATAGATAGATAGATAGATAGATACTGGAGGTGGCACATAGCCATCAGGGATAGTAGCCATTGATAGCGTTCTCCTCTAGGAGTTTATCTAACTCTGTTTTAAAGCCATCCAAATTGGTGGCTGTCTCTAGGTCTTGTGGCAGTGAGTTCCATAATTTAACTACGCGCTGTGTGAAGAAGGACTTCCTTTTATCTGTCCTGGATCTCCCACCAATCAGCTTCATGGGAAATGACCCCATTGGATTCCAGTATTATGGGAGAGGGAGAAAAATGTCTCCCTCTCCATATTCTCCACACCAGGCATAATTTTGTACACCTCTATCGTGTCTCCCCTTAGCCTCCTTTTTTCCAAGCGAAATAATCCCAGCTGTTGTAACCTTCCCTAGCAGCAGAGACGCTCCAGCCCCTTAATCATTTTAGTTGCCCTTTTTTTGCAACTAAATTGTGATTTCCCATTTCGGTTTGGATGGCTTATGATAACCTTATTTGGCCTGGGTCAGATGTTATGGCAAAGTATAACGTCTGTGGATTGGGAAATGATTTGGCTTCAGATGCAGAGTGCTGCAGCTTCTCCTTGGTGGACTGGAGAAAGCGAGTTAAAGGTTCAATATTCCTGCATGGGTGAAAATTATGCAAACTTTTGAATAAATCCATTGTTTTAAGATTTGGGAGGGAGGAAAAAAGTAACTCCTACTTACATTTAATTATACATCCTGCTCCCATAACTCCTGCTTACAATTAATTTTTAACGATTTCTGTTAATTCCAAGGTGGCCACTTTGCTGGATCCCAAAACAAATAGGTAGGAGCCAGACAGATAACACTTTTTGTCACGACGAGGCGTTCTGTGGAATTCTAAAGCTGATCCAATAAAAGGCTATGTTATCTCAACTTTCTGTAGTATTTCAAGGACATTCCAGACCCGCCTAACGCTGATCACAGACAAGCTGAGCAATCAACTTACTCAAGCAAACCCTTGAAAACATCCACGTATCTGGTGAGGGTCATGGAGGTGGCAGAAGCGGATCTAAGGAAATAGAAACCACATGCACAGTTACAAGATGGGGGATACTTGGCTCAGCAATACTACAAACGAGAAGGATCTTGGAATTGCTGTAGATCGCAAGCTGAATATGAGCCAACAGTGCGATAGGGCTGCAAGAAAGGCAAATGCTATTTTGGGCTGCATTAATAGAAGTATAGCTTCCAAATCACGTGAGGTACTGGTTCCTCTCTATTCGGCCCTGGTTAGGCCTCATCTAGAGTATTGCGTCCAGTTCTGGGCTCCACAATTCAAGAAGGACGCAGACAAGCTGGAGCGTGTTCAGAGGAGGGCAACCAGGATGATCAGGGGTCTGGAAACAAAGCCCTATGAAGAGAGACTGAAAGAACTCGGCAGATTTATTTATTTATTTATTTATTTATTTAATTACATTTATATACCGCCCCACAGCCGAAGCTCTCTGGGCGGTTTACAACAATTAAAAATAGTAAACATTAAAAGTATACAAAATTTTAAAAAAACATAAAAACAGTATAAAACAACAGTAAACAACAGTTTAGCCTGGAGAAGAGAAGATGGAGGGGAGACATGATAGCACTCTTCAAATACTTCAAAGGTTGTCTCACAGAGGAGGGCCAGGATCTCTTCTCGATCCTCCCAGAGTGCAGGACACGGAATAACGGGCTCAAGTTAAAGGAAGCCAGATTCCAGCTGGACATCAGGAAAAACTTCCTGACTGTTAGAGCAGTACGACAATGGAATCAGTTGCCTGGTGAGGTTGTGGGCTCTCCCACACTAGAGGCCTTCAAGAGGCAGCTGGACAACCATCTGTCAGGGATGCTTTAGGGTGGATTCCTGCATTGAGCAGGGGGTTGGACTCGATGGCCTTGTAGGCCCCTACCAACTCTGTTATTCTATGATTCTAAACGAAAAGCTAAATGGAAAAAAAATGATGACAGGAAGAATGGGACATAGAAAGGGAGGGACCCTGATGGAGAGCAGTGGGGGGCTCGGGGGACTGGGCTAAGGTCAGCGTTGGCAGATTAGGAAGCTCACAGGTTTCTTCTGCTTCTAAAGCTTACAGCTTACCGAAAGGGTCTTCTCAACAGCTTCTCGCCATTCTCTGCTTCAGGGACGTCCTGGGTAGCCATCTTCTGTTTATCCAACTTCTCTTCTTTTGGTTCTCTGATTTAGAGAAAACATGTCGCGAATCAGAAAGTATAGTAGCAGGTTCTCTGAAAAACCACGCAAACATATTTTTGCATGAAATATCCTTTCATGCTTTAGGGTAGATTCCTGCATTGAGCTGGGGGTTGGACTCGATGGCCTTGTAGGCCCCTTCCAACTCTGCTATTCTATGATTCTATGATATCGGTCAAGTAGCCATTGATCCTTGGTCCAGTGGAGGCTGTCACTGGGACAATAAATCCGCTCCAGGTTTCAGGCAGAACCAACCAGAACTCTAGAGGAAAGTACCTTGGATAGCTCCTTTAGAGTTCTGACTGCTTCTTACTGAAACCCAGGGAGCGGAGTGCAGGGGTGTGTACAGCAGATTACAGCTAGAAACGGGCAAATAAGTCCAGGGCTCCATTTCATTTTCACCCATAAGACCTTTCCATCCCAATTCCGCATTAATTTGTGTCGTTATAAAACCTCCCCAAAATTCCTCTTTCCTCTTCTCCTGGGCATTTAACAGCATTGAACGCTAAGTTTGTTTTTTAACGGACCCCAGGATTGTTGTTTTAAATGGATGCTGCTGTTTTTCTACTGTCGTTTTTATGTCTCTGATGGTTTTTAAATTTCGTATATTTTTAATGTTTACTGTTTTAAGCTTTTGTGAACCGCCCAGAGAGCTTCGGCTGTGGGGCGGTATATAAATGCAAATAAATAAATAAATAAATGGCAGGTAAGTACATATTTAAATCTGCATTTCTAGAAACGTACCCTTAAATATGTACTTCTGTCGAAACCTGCATTTCCAAATGTTGTTCGTAACAATTATTCGGGCTAAGAACTGGGTCAGAAGATTCAGGAAGTGAGAATGCCGGGTGAATAACAAAAGTTCTGATCCCTACATTATTCCAGGTGCTCTGGATTGGGCCAGTTTGTGTCAGAATCAGCAAAGAGGGATTCCTCAGCTACCTCTAATCACAGGGAAAGGGAGCCGTATTGTAGGGTTCCACCCAGAGAGACGCTGCAAACCCCTCACCTTAGACCAGCCTTCCTCAACCTGGGGCGCTCCAGATGTGTTGGACTGCATCTCCCAGAATGCCCCAGCCAGCTGGCTGGGGCATTCTGGGAGATGCAGTCCAACACATCTGGAGCGCCCCAGGTTGAGGAAGGCTGCCTTAGAGAGATCAGCAGTTGCCACTCAGAGGATTTGGGACATTTTAGGTCTTAGCAAAGGTGGCGCACGCTCAGCCCTGAGTAGCATGTTATATGCACACTGGCAGCTGCCTTGCTATCTCCCCGTGGGTCCCTAATTAGCCAACAGCGCCGAGGACACAATAATCAAAGCCTCAATTAACTCAAGGCTCTTCTGCTGCTCCCTTTGCCCTAATCAGGCTCCCCGGAGGAATCTGGTTTAGAGACAAACATTTCTGGGGAAGGGCCAAGACCTTGCTTCAGTTTGCCCTTGGCTTCTGCTCAAACAGGTGGAAGAGGAAGGAAAACGGACTTACGCCTTAACGCGGACCACCGTCTTGGTGGCCTTCTTCAGCTCCTTGGACAGCCTGGTTTGCTTTGCCCTACAAGGAGAGAGAGAAGAACTCTGGGCGATTGGGTGAGAGATTTCACTTCCATTCATCATTCGGAGGAGGAGGAGGAGGAGGAGGAGGAGGAGGAGGAGGAGGAGGAGAAGAAGAAGAAGAAGAAGAAGAAGAAGAAGAAGAAGAAGAAGAAGAAGAAGAAGAAGAAGAAGAAGAAGAAGAATTAGAAGGAGGAGGAGGAGGAAGAGAAGGAGAAGGAGGAGGAGGAGGAGGAGGAGAAGGAGAAGGAGAAGTAGTAGTAGTAGTAGAAGAAGAAGAAGAAGAAAAAGAAGAAGAAGAAGAAGAAGAAGAAGAAGAAGAAGAAGAAGAAGAAGAAGAAGAAGAAGAAGAAGAATTTCTTACCCACCTTTCACTCTGGATCGAGGCAGGGAACAACATGAAGTACAACAATATAATATGTAAGACTGGTTAAAAGAGCATATAAAACAGAAACAATATTTAAATAACAATCACAACGTTTTAAAATTCTTAGGCTTAAAATTCATCTGGGTAGGCCTGCTGGAAGAGACTGGTCTTTACAGCTTTCTTAAATTCTGGAAGACTGTTAAGTTGACGCATCTCCTCCGGCAGGCCCTTCCACAGTCTGGGGGCGGCAGAAGAGACGGTCCTCTGGGCAACAGTTGCCAGCCTAGTTGTGGCTGACTGGAGTAAACCCTTCCCAGAGGACCTGAGTGTGTGGGGCGGTTTGTCGGGAGAAGGCGATCATTGGCGGAGCACAGGCATTGCACTGGAAGCTCCCAGGTTCAACTCCCAGCATCTTCAGGTAGGGCTGGGGAAAAATCCACCTCAAACCCTGGAGAGCCACAACTGCCAGTCAGTGCAGACCAGGGAGAGCAACGCGATGCCCGCGGGCACCACTGGGCCCATGGTCGCCTCCCCTGCACCCGTGATAACCTGGGATTATTTAATGAAACAGAATCCCAGGAGGTCAGGAGCATTTCAAAGTGAATCGCAGGCCTCTAGCTGTCCACCACCTTCATTGGGCTCGCATGTGGACCCAGCCACCCAGGTTCACTTCCTTGCCCGTTTCAGGCGCTCCGTCTGCACCCCACCCGCTCCCGTGTCATGGATTTGAAACTCTACAAGGTTTCCAGCTTTTCCCAAACTTCCCTGGAGCTCCCAGGCTCAGGCCTGGGGTTCCTGTTTGGGCCCGGCAGACCACCCACCTCTCAATCCTCTCGTTCTCGATCTCAGCGGCCTCCACCTTCTGCCGCATGAGCTGCTTGAGCACCTCCAGGCCCCGCTCGGCCTCCTGGCGGAATTCCCCGTCTTGCCGGCGGTAGACCTCACGCAAAGCGTCGTAGCCTTCCTTTACGGCGGCGTTCTGGCAGCTCCGCTCCTCCACCCGGCCCTGCAACCAGCGATGTTTGGCCTCTAGATCGGAGACTTGCCCACGCAGGGAGGCCAACCTGAAGACGATCAAAGCGGGCAATGAATCTCCTCCAGCCATCCTTTCTTTCAAACAGGCCACGTCTTTCATTAACCGCACTGACAAGCACCCCGAACTGGGGCTTGGAATCTGCATTGCAGGGGATGACTCTTGTGGTGGCATCTAAGGTTGCCAGAGTCCATGGGGCCAGGGACCATAGGGCTGAGCCTGGCCAGCAGGTCAGGGAGTGGAGCACAGCGGGGGCAGTGGAGGGCACTTGGCCGGACAGGGAAACGGCCTGTGTGCGCCTGAGGTGTATACCTTGATGCACACGAACGGTGGAGCACACAACGAAAACTCACAAGCCAAGCCAAACCGGGGGTGGGGGGGAAGCCCACCCACTTGCCTCTGTCTCTTCACCCTGATAATTTTGTTCCTTTTCCCCAAGAACCCCATGGAGGAGGCAGATTTTATGTTGAACCTGAGACCAGGCAACTCTTAGCTCCATCCACAGTACTCTGCTCCTTAGTCTTTAGCATCGGGGCAGGCAGTCGACATCTTGGGGCCCGTGGGCACACTTGTCTTTTTCCCAGGCCTGAGAGCGCATTTATCCCGTGGTCAGTTGGGCCTGTGCGCATTTACTTTGGGGATTCTGTCTTTTCCTGCTCCCCTGTTGGGATTCCGTCTTTTCCTGCCCCATCCCCACTGGGATTCTGTCTAGCAGCCATCCAGAGAGAAGGAGCTGAGGGTTGACTTTCTGCTCTGGGGCAGCTCCACCACTGCAGAGGATGGTGTTGCAACCACCACCAGTTCCACAGGGGTCAGGTCATACCAAGGACCAATGAGGGTCCACCAGGTCCTACAAAGCTGCCGACTCCATCTTGCCTCCTCAGTCTGAGCAATGGGTTGGCGCAGCGCAAGCTGAGCCCTCGGGCAGCTCATCCCCACCGTCAAACTATCAGCTGGCACGACCCTTGGTTATCATCAGCGCTTGAATGCTAGGCCCCGAAAAGAGAGCGTCCACCCTAGGCCTGACGCGTAAGACGGCCACCGCCACCGCCACTAAAGAAAAGGCCATCGTGGGAAGACGTTGTGAAGCACACCCAGCTGCACAGAGGCACTTTTACCTGCCCCGTTGCTCCTCCAGAGCGGCATCTTTCGCTTTAAGCAGAATGTTCCATTCATATACCCTGTACGCCAGCTGCAAGGAAGAGAAAGAGAGCGGTTCCCTGGTCATTTTGTGTACAGCTTATCTTGCAAAGAAGATTGTAGAATGTAAATAAATAGTTCTGGAAAGATTGAAGGCATCAGGGCAAAAACAACAAAACTTGAAACTTAGTTAGCATCAAACTTAAGGATACCTTTTTAGCTGATTAATAATAATAATAATAATAATAATAATAATAATAACAACAACAACAACAACAACAACAACAACAACAATAATAATAATTTGTTACCCGCCTGTCCCTCTGGATCGAGGCGGGGTACAACACAAATGAAGACACCATAAAATACATATAATTGATTAAAACATTTAAAACAAATATGTTATTAAAAGGCATCTTAAAATTCAACTGGGTAGGCCTTCCGGAAGAGATCAGTCTTTATGGCTTTCTTAAATTCCAGAAGACTGCTAAGTTGATGAATAAATGCTATAAGTACACCATCAGACTCACGATTTGCATTAAAAGCAGGTTGTGGTGTTAATATATCCAGGTTCCTTTTGCCTCATCATCTCCTTGACTCCCTGGACCGCAGCTGTACAGCCCCCAAAACCCCTCTAAGACCCTACAGAACCGTGCTGGATCAGACCTAGTATCCTGCATCCCACAGTGGCCGACCAGATGCCCCCGTGAGAAGCCCACTTATGGGATTTGCTGTCACAAGATGTAGTGGTGGCCACTAGCTGGAAGTTGACGTCCAATGTATCTGCAGGGTAGGGATGGAATCATAGAATAGCAGAGTTGGAAGGGGCCTGCAAGGCCATCAAGTCCAACCCTGCTCAATGCAGGAATCCACCCTAAAGCATCCCTTACAGATGGTTGTCCAGCTGCCTCTTGAAGGCCTCTAGTGTGGGAGAGCCCACAACCTCCCTAGGTCACTGATTCTGTTGTTGTACTGCTCTAACAGTCAGGAAGTTTTTCCTGATGTCCAGCTGGAATCTGGCTTTCTGTAACTTGAGCCGGTTATTCCATGACCTGCACTCTGGGAGGATCGAGAAGAGATCCTGGCCCTCCTCTGTGTGACAACCTTTCAAGTATTTGAAGAGTACGATCATGTCTCCCCTCCATCTTCTCTTCTCCAGGCTAAACATGCCCAGTTCTTTCAGTCTCTCTTCATAGGGCTTTGTTTCCAGATGGAAATCCGGCTGTTTTTGGGCTTGCCAGACTTCTGCAGCATGCCCAACTCAGTTTGCTTTTGTGAGACCGGTCATGCAGTTTCTCCAAGTTACAGGGACTTTAACACATCTTTTTTGTTGTTGTTTTGGGTGTAATTTGTACACATAAGATTTGTGCAAATTTCAATCGCAAATTTCAGTCATAAATCCTGCCAATTTGCATAAGTCACAATTTGAAAAGATTATAACGTAGGTGCCAGGGGCCATACTATGCATGTTCATACAGAAAAAACTCCTGCAGGGCTGGCTAAGGCATCTTTGGAGTTGTAGGACATTTTTCTGTCTAAACATTCATAGATTGTTCCCTTAGGTTCCTAGGCCATTTGTGAAGCTTCTCCCCAGATTCCCAGGTCCTGGCTCAGAAGTCGCTTACCTCATTGATGCTCTCCAGTTGTACCATTGGGTCCGAAGGTCTCTTCACCAACCTCTGTGCTGAGTCCAAGACCGCATCAAATGCACTGTCAGAAGACTCCTGCGTGGAGCTGCAAGCAAATCAGCAAATTCAGATGAGAAATGAGGTTTCTGAACCTGGATAATAACAACATCGCAGTTCTGGTTTAGGGTGCACATGAAACAATCATGGTCTGCTGTCAAATCCTCCTTTGTTTACATGGGGGAAATACAGCTATACTTTTGAATATAAGCTTTATCACACCAGCGTTATATTGTGCAATCACTGTGAATTGCATGCAAAGGACTCAGAAGTTTTCCAGCTTATAATTTATTTATTGCATTTCTATACCGCCCAATAGCCAGAGCTCTCTGGGCGGTTCACAAAAATTAAAAACATTCAAAGTATAAAACAGCAGTATAAAACCATAATATGAAATACAGTATAAAAGCTCAACCAGATAAAAACAGCAGCAATGCAAAATTACAAATTTAAAACACCAAGTTAAAATTGTCAGCTGCCTTGTGAAGGCCCCTACCTTGAAAGGCAGCCAAGAAATGTTTTAAATAATTTAAAAGGGGGAAAAAACCATTTTGGTGCAGAATTAAAAAGCCCCTAGCCTCTCCCAAAGAATCATAAAGACCGCTGGGAAGCTTAGCTCTGTGAACAGCCAGAGGCCTTCTGGCGTCAGCAAGGTGAGGTGGAGGGAAACACTGAGGGTTCAGCCTCATAAGAGCAGCCAACGTGGGCTCCCTCAAGAAGGTGTGGAATCCCGTGGCTGGTCAAGGCCACAGAATACAGAAGATCATCACCAGCATGGACCGCGAAAAACCAAGCGAAATGCAAAAAAAATAAAGTACTATTGCCATATTTCAAAGCAGTACATAACTGGGCACTTGGGTGAGTTCGCAGACCACTGGGTCTTCTGGAAACGGATGAATGTCCAGGGGCAGCACTCTTTCCTCTCCTCTAAGAGGACAGGAGCCCAGAATTCTAGGCAGCTATTTGGTGCAAAAATCTGGAAGGTTCTGAGGAGTGCTGGAGGAACCTTCTCATTCCAAATCATGCCTATCAGTGAGATGCTGAATATAAGAAAACCCACCCACTCAAACTCTATTTACACTACATAGACTAGTTTGATACCAGATTCACTATCTTCCCCCAAAGAACTTTTGGACATGTATCTTGGAGAGGGTTCGGAGAAGTGTGCTAGAACTTTAGCCACCTTTGCAGAAATATTATTTGCAGGAGGAATCACCAAGGAAATGGAATGGCTGTTAAAGGCAGTTTAAATCTATAGCTTGACTCATCTTTGGGACTGTCATTTGGGCACATCTAGGACACAGGAGTAGTCCCCTCCCCGCTACTAGAACAAACCAAAGGTCCATCAAGTGCCAGATCCAGGGGCCATCCAAATGATTCCTTTCCAGGAAGCACAGAAGCAAGGCACGAAGGCAACAACTTTCACTCTTCCCTCATACATCACTTGACTACCACAACAATGCTTCAGAGCTGCATCGCCTCTAAAAACACAGGCTCCACTTAGTTGCCATGGCTAACAGACTGATCCTCCATGAATGTGTCTGTGCATCTACCATCTGTGTGAATTCCACAATTCTGGAATTGTGTTCTGGTATTGAACAGTGTGCTCTTTCTGGCATAAGGTGAAGGATCTTGGAATTGTTGTAGATCACAAACTGAATATGAGTTAACAGTGTGATGTGGCTGCAAAAAAAGCAAAATGCTATTTTGGGATGCATTAATAGAAGTACAGCTTCCAAATCGCTTGAGGTACTGGTTCCCCTCTATTCAGCCCTGGTTAAGCCTCATCTTGAGTATTGCATCCAGTTCTGGGCTCCACAATTCAAGAAGGACGCAGACAAGCTGGAGTGTGTCCAGAGGAGGGCAACCAGGATGATCAGGGGTCTGGAAACAAAGCCCTATGAAGAGAGACTGAAAGAACTGGGCAGGTTTAGCCTGGAGAAGAGAAGATTGAGGGGAGACATGATAGCACTCTTCAAATACTTAAAAGGTTGTCACACAGAGGAGGGCCAGGATCTCTTCTCGATCCTCCCAGAGTGCAGGACACGGAATAATGGGCTCAAGTTACAGGAAGCCAGATTCCTGCTGAACATCAGGAAAAACTTCCTGATTTTTAAAGCAATATGACAATGGAACCAGTTACCTAGGGAGGTTGTGAGCTCTCCCAACCTGGAGGCCTTCAAGAGGCAGCTGGACCACCATCTGTCAGGGATGCTTTAAGTTGAATGCCTGCATTGAGCAGGGGGTTGGACTCGATGGCCTTATAGGCCCCTTCCAACTCTACTATTCTATGATAAGACCTTTTTATTTTCCCAGCATTTTAGAAGTCAAGTCTTTTAACTTTACTGTTTTAAATCTGTTACTGTATTTTAAAATCTCTGCATTGCTGCTATGTTTTATTCTGGTTATATTTTTATATTGCAATTTTAAGCTTCTATATTTTATTTTATTCTGCTTTTGTGCTGTATTTTGTGGTTTTAATTTTTGCGAACCGCCTAAATGGCTTTGGCTATAGGACGGTATAGAAATGTAATAAATAAATAAACTTCATGTTATTGCTGTTATTTTACTTAAGAGTGTGTGTGTGTGTGTAAACCATTTCAAGTTAGTATGTTTTATAAAGCACGTGAGAACGTATAAAACATTTTAAATAATCAATCAATCATGTAGTAATATTGGGCAGAGAATTCAGCACCTTGAGAAATGTAAGCTTACAAAACTACTGGCCATCACTACATCTTGTGACAGTGAACTCCATATGGCATTCGTGCGTTGCACAAAGATGCCTAGTCCTGAAGCCTTTACGCTAGGGGTGTGCACGGACCCCCAATCTGGAGGTCCGTGCACAGCCGCTGCTATTCAGATGGGCTTTGGTACTGTGAAGTGCCAGGTCACGTTGCTTCGGCGCTCATTAATTTCAGCTGCCAAGCAAAACTACTGTACAGTCATCGTGGAAAAGGGGAAGATGGTTCTGTGGTTTCTGTGGTTTTGCTACCAGTCACCCTGATACCCCTAAACAGGGCAGAGATCTGACATTTTGGTACCTGGCAGGAGGAAGACCCATCTGGTTATCCAAAGATTTGGTTTGTAGCTTTGCAATGAAGTTGTCCAAGTTGGATTTTTCAAGGAGTTTGTTATCTACAAGAAAAGAAAAAGAACAGAGGCTATGAAAATAAATCCTGGAGGATCTAACCTGCTGTTGGCAATGACGTCTGTGCTATTTTCCACCCATATTTTTTCTGTGAAAAATGTTCTGCTTTTAGAAAGTCATTGTTCAAGGAACTGATTAGTGACCTAACGGGATACGCACAATACAAGTCAAATAGGACAGTCAGAAAGGATACAATACCATTCAAATCTAACATCAAAGTTGCAATTAAACTTTTTTCAAGGGATTATCTCCTTAGGAAGCACATATATTTATGGACACGGCTTTCACGCATGCTAAAATCAGTGGGTTCCCAGTTTTCAGTACCTTCATTTCCCCCCCTTAAAATCAAAATAATGTCATGGAAACGTATGCTACTGAGTTGTCATGTTTTCAAATATTTACAAGTATTCTAATATTTGTTTATTTATTTATTTATTACATTTATATACCACCCCCATAGCTAGAGTTCTCTGGGCGGTTTACAGAAATTCTAAAATGAGATAAAAACAAGTATACAAAATTTAAAATTCTAAAACACAGAACATACATACATGAAGCATTAAAAACAGTTAAAATAAACATGTGGGTGATTAAGATGTGCCGCCATATGCCTGGGCAAAGAGGAGAGTCATAACCTGGCGCCGGAAAGATAGCAGCGTTGGCGCCAGGCGAGCCTCGTCAGGGAGATCGGTCCATAGTCTGGGGGCCACCACCGAAAAGGCCCTGTCCCTTGTTGCCACACTCCTCCGAGCCTCTCTCGGAGTAGGCACCCGGAGGAGGACCTTAGATGTTGAACGTAGTGACCGGGTATATTCACGTCGGGAGAGGCGTTCCGACAGGTATTGTGGTCCCAAGCCACAAAAATTTCTTTAGAAGAACAGTTTTGAATTTGTATAAATATAACCCCTAAGCACTATGTAATGATTCCCGGTGCTGTCAAATATTTCAGGTCAGCTACTTTTCTGGAAAAAAAAAGTCCACTACTGTATTTAAAATGAACTTGAACAGCAGAGCAATCCTTAGCCCCAAACCCAGTTGCTGGCTCCAAGTTCTGGAGGACCGTAAGACAAGACACTTTCAATGGGGCGCTGCCGTTGGCACATGCACAAAGGCCCTCTCTTGTATTACTTCCTCCTCTTTGAGAGCAATGAGGTTTTGGCACTGAGGATTAATTCTGGGCTTGAGCTATTGCAAAGATAAATGCATTTATCTCATCTATATTCCGTGATATCTCTAAGGAGCAAAGGTAGGGTGACCATACAAAAAAGTGGACAGGGCTCCTGTATCTTTAACAGTTGCATAGAAAAGGGAATTTCAGCAGGTGTCATTTGTATGCGTGCAGCACCTGGTGAAACTCCCTCTTCGTCACAACAGTATATATGAAGAACCTGGTGAAATTCCCTCTTCATCACAACAGTTAAAGCTGCAGGAGCTATACTAGAGTGACCAGATTTAAAAGAGGGCAGGGCACCTGCAGCTTTAACTGTTGTGATGAAGAGGAAATTTCACCAGGTTCTCCATATATGCAAATGACACCTGCTGAATTTCCCTTTTCTATACAACTGTTAAAGATACAGGAGCCCTGTCCTCCTTTCCATATGTTCAGCCTAGGATTGAGACCCTGTCCCCAGAAAGTAGGGTGCATTTTTCAATTCTGTAATTAAGATTCATTGGCCTGTTCAGACAACACACTAACCCATGATGGTTAAGGTAGGGTGCCCATATGAAAAGGAGGACAGGGCTCCTGTATCTTTAACAGTTGTATTGAAAAGGGAATTTCAGCAGGTGTCATTTGTATGCCTGCAGCACCTGGAGAAATTTCCTCTTCATCACACCAGTTAAAGCTGCAGGTGCTCTGCCCTCTTTTAAATGTGGTCACTCTATTATAGCTCCTGCAGCTTTAACTGCTGTGATGAAGAGGGAATTTCACCAGGTTCTCCATATATACAAAGGACACCTGCTGAAATTCCCTTTTCTATGCAACTGTTAAAGATACAGAAGCCCTGTCCTCCTTTTCATAGGGTCACCCTACCATAGTGGCTACATAAGCACAGTTTAAACACGCTCACTAACCACTTGCCGCAAGAGTTAGCAGCCTAATCACGGCTTAGCATGTTGTTTGAACACGCCCAGTGTTATATTTGTTGATAAACGATTACTACCATCGATGGGATTTCAGACTGTGGCAAGAAATGTAAATAATTAGCTATAGAAAAGAGCAGGCAGGATGTCCCGTCATATTTTCATTTCTCAGGGATGAGAGATGGCAATCCTGGGTCTATCCATGTCAGTACAATCAGTACTTTTAGGCCAGCTCAGCGTTTAACAGCAGCAGTTGCCATGACACCGCCCTCCTTCCCTCCCAAATCTAGCAGAAGGCTGAGTAGGCCGCAGGGATTCATGAGCTTCAAGCTGGTTACCATGGCTACGAAGACACACAGAACACTGCAGGCTTGTAAAAGGGATGGCAGAAGCGTTTGGTAGCGAAGGCAGAAGCCAATGACTGAATGCTTCTGTTCTTCTGGAATCAGCTACCTAGGGAGGTTGTGGGCTCTCCCACACTAGAGGCCTTCAAGAGGCAGCTGGACAAGCATCTGTCAGGGATGCTTTAGGGTGGATTCCTGCATTGAGCAGGGGGTTGGACTCGATGGCCTTGTAGGCCCCTTCCAACTCTGCTGTTCTATGATTCTGTGATTCTGCCAGAGACAGTGGAAGCTAGGGTGACCATATGAAAAGGAGGACAGGACTCCTGTATCTTTAACAGTTGTATTGAAAAGGAAATTTCAGCAGGTGTCATTTGTATATATGGGGAGCCTGGTGAAATTTCCTCTTCATCACACCAGTTAAAGCTGCAGGTGCCCTGCCCTCTTTTAAATCTGGTCACTCTAGTATAGCTCCTGCACCTTTAACTGTTGTGAAGAAGAGGGAATTTCACCAGGTTCCCCGTATATACAAATGTTGTTGTTTATTCGTTCAGTCGCTTCCGACTCTTCGTGACTTCATGGACCAGCCCACGCCAGAGCTTTCTGTCGGCCGTCGCCACCCCCAGCTCCCCCAAGGTCAAGTCTGTCCCCTCCAGAATATCATCCATCCATCTTGCCCTTGGTCGGCCCCTCTTCCTTTTGCCTTCCGCTTTCCCTAGCATCAGCCTCTTCTCCAGGGTGTCCTGTCTTCTCATGATGTGGCCAAAGTACTTCAGTTTTGCCTTTAATATCATTCCCTCAAGTGAGCAGTCTGGGTTTATTTCCTGGAGTATGGACTGGTTTGATCTTCTTGCAGTCCACGGCACTCTCAAAATTTTCCTCCAACACCACAGTTCAAAAGCATCTATCTTCCTTCGCTCAGCCTTCCTTATGGTCCAGCTCTCGCAGCCATAGGTTACTACGGGGAATACCAAATGACACCTGCTGAAATTCCCTTTTCAATACAACTGTTAAAGATACAGGAGCCCTGTCCTCCTTTTCATAGGGTCACCCTAGTGGAAGCCAGCTTTCAGAGGGGGAAAAGGAATGTTTAGCCTGGAAAAGAGAAGGTGGAGGGGAGACATGGCAGCACTCTTCAAATACTTGAAAGGTTGTCACACAGAAGAGGGCCAGGATCTCTTCTCGATCCTCCCAGAGTGCAGGACACGGAATAACGGGCTCAAGTGACAGGAAGCCAGATTCCGGCTGGACATCAGGAAAAACCTCCTGACTGTTAGAGCAGTACGACAATGGAACCAGTTATTTAGGGAGGTGGTGGGCTCTCCCACTCTAGAGGCATTCAAGATGCAGCTAGACAGCCATCCATCAGGGATGCTTTAGGGTGGATTCCTGCATTGAGTTGGGGGTTGGACTTGATGGCCTTACAGGCACCTTCCAACTCTACTATTCTATGATTCTATGAATTTAGGAGAGCCAGTGTGGTGTAGTGATTAGAGCATTAGACTGGGACTCGGGAGATCTGGGTTCTGGTCCCCATTCAGCCATGAAGCTCAAGGGGTGACTTTGAGCCAGTCACAGACTCTCAGCCTAGCCTACCTCACAAGGTCGTTTTTGTTGTGTGGATAAAAAAGAGAAGGAGGATATAAACGTAATAATAAAAACAACATTTTGCACATTGGGAAAAAAATTGATCTGATATGCTCATCCCAGAAGTGTTTAAGCAGCGATTTGAGATTGTTTGTATCATACGCAGAACTAGCTGCATGTTATAGCACAGGGAGCTGAACGCATGCGTGACTTGGCCGGCCCTAACAGACGTGAACAGGGTGGGGCCAGAAGAAGTGGCTCAGGGCAGCCGGCTTCCCAGCACCATGAGGCTTCAGATGACACAAAAAGGGAGGAACTGAGCAATTCAGCTGGCTGGCAGGAGACTGCAGGTGCCATTGCTGTACAAAGTACGGTGAAATGTAAAAGGGGCGCAGAAACTCAGGTGCAACAGCCAAATCCAGCCCACCTGGGGCCAAAGCCTTCCGGGGCTACCCAGATGGAACAGCTTTGGCTATTGGGCGGCATAAAAATGTAATAAATAAATAAATAAATAAAATATCCACACACACACCAATAACTTCTCGAAAACTGAATTTGACCTTCCAGAATTAAATTGCACACGATTTTGTAAACCACTCAGAAAGCGCCAGATATGGGGCGGTATAAAAATGTAATAAACAACAGCAATAAGAACAACAATAATGTAAAACCAGAGGAAAAGCCAACCAGAAAACTTAGCTGCTGTGACGAGCCAGGGTCATAGTCCCTGAAAAAATGAGCAAGGGGGACCCCAAAAACCCCTCTCTTGAGTCTAAAAGATAAGATGGGTTTAAGCTAAGGAGGAGCAAAGCTTCACATCTCTCTGTCGATGTGGATGACCAAACTCAACCCTTCTCATCCACCAAGGATGCCTACCAAAACGTAGACTGTACCTTGTACGTAGCTCTGTTTAAACAAACTGCATTCAACATTGTACCCATTTCATTGTCATTTATATTGTTCTAAAAATACCTTTAGTATATATTTTTTGCATTACAAAAAACCTACTCAACTCATTGGGGGGGGGGGGGAACCAGCTATTAAGCACTGCTACATCAGCCATATCAATTACAAGGTTCCCCACGTGAATATACCCGGTTACTACGCTCAACATCTAAGGTCCTCCTCCGGGTGCCTACTCCGAGAGAGGCTCGGAGCATGGCAACGACGGACAGGGACTTTTCGGTGGTGGCCCCCAGACTATCTCCCTGACGAGGCTTGCCAGGCGCCAACGCTGCTATCTTTCCTCTCGAAGGCCTTTAGTGTGGGAGAGCCCACAACCTCCCTAGGTAACTGGTTCCATTGTCGTACTGCTCTAACAGTCAGGATGTTTTTCCTGATGTCCAGCCGGAATCTGACTTCCTGTAACTTGAGCCCATGATTCCGTGTCCTGCACTCTGGGAGGATCGAGAAGAGATCCTGGCCCTGCTCTGTGTGACAACCTTTGAAGTATTTGAAGAGTGCTATCCTGTCTCCCCTCAATCTTCTCTTCTCCAGGCTAAACATGCCCAGTTCTTTCAGTCTCTCTTCATAGAGCTTTGTATCCAGACCCCTGATCATCCTGGTTGCCCTCCTCTGAACACGCTCCAGCTTGTCTGCGTCCTTCTTGAATTGTGGAGCCCAGAACTGGACGCAATACTCTAGATGAGTCAATGCAACAGAAAACTCCACAGAACTCTCATCACAACACTGCCACACAACTATTGTGCAGGAACTCTCTCCTCCACACAGTGTGGATATTCTGCGTGGAATGTTTTCCAAAAAAAACCTCCAGTGTTGTGTGGAGTTCTCCCGCCAGACAACACATTTCTCAATGGTTGTGTAAAAACTCCACCATGGAGTTCTAAAACCACCGTTGAGAAATGTGTTGTCTGATCTGAGCCAAACTCTACAGTCTTCAGCAGGAAGTGGATGCCGAAATGACTCCCTTCTGCTTCTTAATATGTGTAGCATTGCCTCAAACAGGAACTCAACGATTTGCAGATCCTAGTTTCTGCTGCATATTAAAATTTGTAATGTATTTATTTTTATTTATTGCATTTGTTTTAGGAATGTAGACCCCAACCTTCGAAAACATTCCAGGACATTTCTCAAAATTTCAAAAGGCAATCACACACACCCCACCACCACCAAAGAAAAAACAAAATTACTGTATACTGGGCTAAACGGACACGTGATCTAATGTTGCTTCCTATGGCTGCAATACCTTGCTTGGCCACCTACAGTGGTGGTGCTGCAGGAGAGCAGAGAAGGGAAGGTCCACCATGGGGGTGGGAAGACCCTCTTGCCAGAGTCCCTGGTTTGAGCATCCTTGAACCTGGGCTCTCAACCCTCCTCAGTCATTAAGCTCATTGGACAACAAGGGGCCAACCACTCTCTTGTAGATCACAAGCTGAATAGGAGCCAACAATGTGATATGGCTGCAAGAAAGGCAAATGCTATTTTGGGCTGCATTAATAGAAGTATAGCTTCCAAATCACGTGAGGTACTGGTTCCTCTCTATTCAGCCCTGGTTAGGCCTCATCTAGAGTATTGCGTCCAGTTCTGGGCTCCACAATTCAAGAAGGACGCAGACAAGCTAGAGCGTGTTCAGAGGAGGGCAACCAGGGTGATCAGGGGTCTGGAAAAAAAGCTCTATGAAGAGAGACTGAAAGAACTGGGCATGTTTAGCTTGGAGAAGAGAAGATGAAAGGATAGCACTCTTTAAATACTTGAAATGTTGTCACACAGAGCAGGGCCAGGATCTCTTCTCGATCCTCCCAGAGTGCAGGACACGGAATAACGGGCTCAAGTTAAAGGAAGCCAGATTCCGGCTGGACATCAGGAAAAACTTCCTGACTGTTAGAGCAGTACGACAATGGAACCAGTGACCTAGGGTGGTGGTGGGCTCTCCCACACTAGAGGCCTTCAAGAGGCAGCTGGACAACCATCTGTCGGGGATGCTTTAGGGTGGATTCCTGCACTGAGCAGGGGGTTGGACTTGATGGCCTTGTAGGCCCCTTCCAACTCTGCTATTCTATGATTCTTACAGGGCTTGCTGTGAGTCCAAAATGGCAAGAAAAGCCACCTGCACTGTGCTAAGCAACTTGGAGAGAGGGTTTGAGAGAGATGGGATGAATAAAGATGACGTATGATGTGAGTGAGTCTGTGCTAGTGGCTGCAGGACACCAGGGTGGGATGGTGTTATCAATTCAGATTCAGTGAAAATGTCATTAATTATCCAGTACCATCAAATCACATTGTAATTTGCGTGAGCAAAAAAGGCAGGTCTCTGCCCCCAAGGAGCTTACATCCCATTTCAGCGGTGGCACGGAAACCCATAAAGGACAGGGAGGGGCAGAGGGAAGGAGATGCCTTGTGCACGGGAAGCACTCGAAGGCTGAAACTGAGGCACAGCGAGCAGAGAGTGCAGTCCTTGGCCAATACTGCTCCAGCTGCACCCATCCCAAGGAGAATCGGCACATCAAAAACAACAACAGCCCAGAGTAGTTTGCTTTCTTTTCACAGCTTGTCCTTTTGCACAGTTTAATTTTTAATATGTTCTCTTCACCAAACTACAAGTTTGCAAGCAGCACAAATTAGGGATGCTTTGAATTGGCAGGAAAAGAAAGAGGCTCGGGTGGGCCTTTTCATCAGCAGGGGAGGGGACCGGGGTGGGGGGAATATCAATTTGATGAGGGTGGAGACAGGTTTCATGCCTGAAATTAATTGTTGTTGTCAATGTTTAAAATTGTGCAGAAGAGCCAGGGCGGTCGGGCGGGTGGGGGAAGGCAAGAACATGTACACTTAGGTAGGGTGACCATATGGAAAGGAGGACAGGGCTCCTGTATCTTTAACAGTTACATTGCAAAGGGAATTTCAGCAGGTGTCATTTGTATATATGGAGAATCTGGTGAAATTTCCTCTTCATCACAACAGTTAAAGTTGCAGGTGCCCTGCACACTTTTAAATCTGGTCACTCTAGCATAGTTCCTGCACCTTTAATTGCTGTGATGAAAAGGAAATTTCACCAGGTTCTCCATATACACAAATGATACGTGCTGAAATTCCCTTTTCTATGCAACTGTTAAAGATACAGGAGCCCGGTCCTCCTTTTCATATGGTCACCCTAACTTAGGCCTAATCTATACCAGGCAGGATATTGCACTATAAAAGCGGCATATATATAAGAGGCAGGAGCCACACTACTGCTTTATAGTGGTATTGAAGTGCCCTGACAACTGTTGGGGCCACCTGGTGCTCACCCCGGGCTCGTCCCTGTGAGTCCAGATGATGCACAGGAGATCCCGGGGTCAGGCAGGGGTGAAACCCCCCTGGACGCGGGGTAAGTGAAACCCCATTTAGCCCGGTTTTCCCCGCAGTCTCGGGTTCAGCCCGAGACTGCGGGCGTGTAGCCCGTTCTGCTGCTGTTCCCGGCTACCGCACTTACACACGAGTAGCTGGGAACAGTGGTGGATGGGCCGCAGTGCTCCCACCGCCGCCGATATCACCCGGCCTGGGGGACATCGCGGTGGCCATCACAGGCCGGGGGACATTGGTGGCGGCCATCACAGGCCGGTGGATATCGCGGCAGCGGGAATTGGCGGCCGGCGACATGGGGGGGCGGGAATTGGTGGCCGGCGACATGGGGGGCAGGAATTGGCATCCAGGGGGGAATGGGAGATCATGGGGGTGGGATTTGCAGCCAGGTTGGGGAATTTGGGGGCAGGGCCCCCCAGAAAACCCTTTTTTTAAAAAAAAACACCTTACCTTTTCGGTGGTGCGCTCCTGCACACGCGGGCCCTTTAACAACAACAAAAATGGCGGACGCGACGGGGCTTCGTTGCATCTTACGTGTAGATAGGCGCGACAGCCCGTGCTAATTGTAGCGCAGCCTCGCCACGCCTGAAGCACCGATTTTCAGGTAGGTCTAGCAAGGCCCACGGACCTTATACCGCTTTCATACCACTTTCATAGCACTATATCCTGCTTGGTGTGGCTCCTGCCTTTTATGTACTGCTTTCATAGTGCAATATCCTGCTTGGCGTAGATGAGGCCCTAGTCAAAGTGAGGGTCCGACCTAGAAAAGACCGAACAGGCGCAACCACGGGCTTTTCTTCTTCCCCGACACCTGAGACCCATCCTTGACCCTAACTCACAACGTGGGCCTTGTTTAAACGCGCTGCCAAAGCTCTCCAAAACGGCTTGCAGTAAGGACCAATACAAAATTCAACGAAACCACTGATCGTGAAAGAAAGCGTTGCCACAGAACGACCACAAAAGCCACCGACACCACATCTGCATCGTAGCAGGACTGAGCAAGAACGTCCCTCGGTTTACATGCAAGAGTCCCAAATACTCTCTGGACAGGACCGTCTTCATCAGCCTACAGAAGATGAAAGGGGAGATGGCCCAGTAGTGTGAGAAATAAAGAGATATGTTACTTTTTCAATAAAGTTAATGCCAATATATATTCAATAAAGCTAATGCCAATATATATTCAATAAAGCTAATGCCAAAATGTATATTATGATTTTGTTAGAGTGTGGGCCAATGGGGCAGGGTCTTGCTACTGAGAATATATGGTTGAAAATAGCTTCAGCCTGGAAACACTGATCTTCGCTGAGGCATAATTAATGGACAGGGAAGGGCCCAAACAGGTGCAAAGCGCCGTTAGACTATTCAGTTGAAGTAAAAGAGAATAATACGGAACTTGTGGTTAGACTAGTGGTCAGAAGAAGTGACAAAACTGAAACATACATCTGTTGTTTTTGAACTTATGACTTTTGTGGTTACCTGATGGGTGGAGGGATGATCAAGAGCAATAAAGTGGGTAGGCCCAGATAAATCAAACCTATATTTGGGCATAAGTAAATAGAGATGGGTGGAATATTAAATGAAATGAAAAAGCAAGTAATCAAAGGCGGGACAAAGCTGCGTGCCGGGATAGGCTGTAACCCCACAAGTCTCTGACCAATCACGAGACGGGGAGGGACCTCTTCGGCCGGGTGTAGGGTATAAGATGTCGTGACATGTGCTTGGAGGGTGTGCCTACTTTGCTGGACACCCAGACTTGCAATTCTGTATCAATAAAGGTAACAGAGTGCTTTCACCATTGTCCTTGAATCTTTATTTCAAATCGCATTTCTAACAATTTGGGGGCTCGTCCGGGATCAAGCCATCGTGGCTGCTGGCCATCGGTGCCAGACACAGGGAAGACGCGTCCTGCTGAAGTTTTGGCAGCCCCTCTGGCCAACACCGAGGGTCAGTGGTCTGACTGGCAAAATCCTGGAACATTTGGACTGGTGAAACCACTTAGGGATTCAGGTGTAGGCACTGGATCGACCAGGCAACTTCGTGCACGAACCAAGGTAAGAAAATTGACTATTAAGTATTGCCTTGGTGGTCGGGATGGTGGGTGGATGGGAGTGGAGAGTCCTGAATGATGTTTGAGACGTGCCCAAGAGGCACGAAGCGAATGTGGAGTCTCGGATCCGCGGTTCCATTTCTTCGCGAGAAGTATGGCCGGAGAGAGACGAAGCGATTGAAAGATTGACTGTTGGGTGACACTTCCACACCTTGGGAGACGTTTGGTGGTTCGCGCTTAGCCCCACTTGGGAGACATTTGGCGGTTCGTATTTAGTGGTTCGCGCTTAGCCCCATTCTTTGGGAGACAGTTGGCGGTTCGCACTTAGTAGTTCGCGCTTAGCCCCACTTGGGAGACAGTTGGCGGTTCGCACTTAGCCCCAAGAAGTATCCACACCCTGAGTGGACTATTTGCAGGAGTTGCTTAGTCCAGGGTCCGGGGTTTCACCATGGGAAATAAGGTGCCTAAAAAGGAGAAAGGACCATGTAACGATGAGTCTTCTCCAGGCCCACGACATTCCTCTCGATAGTCCGTTGGGGAGGATGCTAATGTCCTGGGAATATTTATCTTGTACAAAAGGAAAAGATAGGACGAAGATGATTAAATATTGTTGTTTGGAATGGCCAAAGAAAACCATAGAACCCCCTAGTGTTTTCTGGCCAAAATATGGGTCTGATGAAGCCTGGGTGTCAGACTTTAAACTTCTATGTTAACAATAAAACTCCAGGATCACAAGAAAACGTATGCCTCTTGTTGGATGACTAAGGATAATAAGGAGCAGTTGATACCCCTAAAAATCCACAGGAAGAAGAAGCAAGTCAAAATACCAAAGACTCCTGAATTTAAAATCCTGAATTTAAAATAGGAACCGTTAAATTGCCTGCCTCCTCCTTATGTATTTCTGCCTAACCAAGCTAGTAACATGGTGTCAAATGCACCATGAACAAAGGGGGGGCGGCAGAAGAGGAGGGAGAAAAATAGAAGAGAAAGAATAGAATAGAAACTCCAGGTGTGCCTGTGTCAAAACCTGGAAATTGCCATATGCAAGAGGCCTGTATGTGGCTTGATTGTGGTTATAAGAACATTGCAGTTAGATTCACCAAGTTAAAATCAGACTGCCCAGAAATAGTAAAAACATTATAAAGAAAACATGTAAAATTTATAAGATGCCATCTAAGTTAAAGTTAAAAAGATTAGTGACTTTGAGTCAAGAAGATTGGCCACTCTTCACCAGAGTAACCTACATTACTGTGGCCTGCCGAAGGTTTATTTGAAACAGACAGGCTCACGCACTTGAAACATTATTTAGAAGGAGTGGGGGGAAACCCTCTCCTTTTCCTGTACTAGCAGCAGTTGTGGTTAGACGGCCAGAGGTAAAAAGACTTCAAGCCAACATGCCAACTCCCAGAAATAAAAGTGCTAGGTTATTTGCTATCCCTTCGTCCATAAGAATTCGAAGGTTAAGCATACCCGATTTGAGTAGAGCAGATACAGAACATAGAAAACTTTATTTGTCTAGACAGGTGGCCCAACCAAATGTGATGGGCTACTTGAACAGTGAGTTTGAAAAGACTTTGAAAAGCAAATGCAAGCTTTCTATTTGGACTTGTCCTTTAGGAGTCCTTGGCCAAGATCCAAAGAGTCATGATAGAAAAAGTGAGAAAAATGCTCCCTGTAAATTGTTTCCTGTGCTAAAATTTTGCTGCCCCAAATCAAGCTCCAGTCAGAGCTTACCAGCTTTAGAATTCAGCTGATAATTAGAATTTTGAACAGAGATTACTTAGGCCTTATGGTCTAGCTAGAAAACCCTTCCCCACTGGAGAACTTGTTTTAACAGAAGCAGACCTCCAGTTGTCAGATTTGTGAAAAGAAGAATAAAAAAGCCACACCTAAAACCCAAAATTTCTCCAGCGTTCGAGAGAAAGAATGAGACAATATTCTTTTTTAAAAAATTAATTTTGTCACCAAGAATTGGCAAGACGTGGCTAAGAAATTACAGAAAGTTGAAGGATAGAATGATCTAAAGCAGCCACCTGGAGCGGCAGATCTCGCCAGCCTGGCCCCCCCTTCTCATGCAGCGGGGGGGGGGAGCTCGCAAGGCAGACGCTGGCTGGCTGGCTGCATGGCTCTGCCTCCTTGGAAGGGGAGGGGAGCTCACTAGACCAGATCTGAGGAGAAAGAAGAGGAAGAGGAGAGACACACGTAAAGCACCACGTGTGCGCGCACAAGAAGCAAGATGGCAGGGGACGCTTACCCTCTGCGCCTGGGCTGGTCTCCTTGGGAGCAGGGGCTGTCCAGGTCTGGGGGACTAGCTCCCGAGGAGACATCCCCCTTCGCAGATCGAAGGCGAAGGGACTGGCGTTACCCGACACCCCCTGCCCTTGTCGGTCTCCCTAAGAGCAAGACTTTGAGGAGTTAGATTCTTTTCTTGGAAGTGAGGGAAAGTCACCGTGACTCTTTTTGTTTTTAAGGAGGGAAATGGAGTAAGAAGAAAAAAGCAGAGCCACCCCTTTTTCCCTTCTAAAGTGTTCAAGGAGAAACAGACACCACTAAGGAAATGCCTGCTCCCCTGATATGTTTCCTGCCAAAAATGCAGAGAAGGGCAACTAAAATGATGAAGGGTCTAGAGCATCTCCCTTACGAGGGAAGGTTGCATCAACTGGGATTGTTTAGTTTAGAAAAGGGAAAAGGGAAAGGGGAGGCTGAGGAGAGATAGGATAGAGGTGTATAAAATGACGCATGGTATAGAAAATATGGATAGAGAGACATTTCTCTCTCTCTAAAAATATTAGAACCCAGTGGAGTCATCCCATGAAGCTGAGTGGTGGGAGATCCAGGATAGAACTCACTACCACAAGATGTATTGATAGCCACCAATTTGGATAGCTTCAAAAGCAAGTTGAATAAATTCCTGGAAGTAATAATAATAATAATATATCAATACCTACTAGCCCTGATGGTTGTGTGCTATCTCTAATATTCAAGACAACAAGCCTGTGTGCACCAGTTGCTGGGGAACATGGGTAGGAGGGTGCTGTTGCACTGTGTCCTGCTTGTTCATCCCTGGCTGATAGCTGGTTGGCCACTGTGTGAACAGAAGTGCTGCTGGATGGACCCTTGGTCTGATCTAGCATGGCTCTTCTTATGTTCTTATGTTTTAAATTTTGTGCTTTTTATTTTTTTTCTATAAAACATCTGTTCTTAAAAATCAAAGTTACCAATTGGGGGGGGGGGTGCCAGTAGCTCACTTTGCCTAAGGCGCAAATTAGTCTGGCACCAGCCCTGACTAGATACAAAGCGGTTTAAAGATGAAAGTACATCTAAGAACAGATCTGGATGAAATGTGCTATCAAGCAAATAACTGATTTGCTCCTGAATGAGCCTTTCAGTGAAATTTTAGAGAAATCTGCACTGCTGCTTTTAAGGCGTTTTGAAGCGCTTTGAAAACGTTCATTTGAAAACTGTATATGCAGCATGTTCTGGACCCCAGCAGTTGTCAGAACTGTGGGGGGGGGCACCTTAGGGTGCTTTGGAGCAGTAGTGTAGATCCTGTCCAGGTGCTGGGAAGATATGCGAGGAAAGAGGGGCCTCAAAGAAGCCAAGGAGATGGACCTTAAAAAGAAAAGCCATTTCCAAAACCAGTGGTGGCTGGGGCAGAGAAGTGGGGTCAAAGTAAATACTGTCCTGAGACACAAGCCCCAGAGCCTAGAGATGAGTAATCCCGAACCCCAAAAAAACTACACCCTCCAGTTTGGAGTGTTAGCATTTAACGGGGTTAAAGTGAAACTGAAGTTGAAATAAAACAACCCAAACCCCTACATTGAGCTTACCAACTTGTAGAGAATGATTTATTGAAATGGCTGCGGTGTGATTGTTCAACAGCAGCCAGTGGCAAGTTTCCGCCTTGTCTGGGAGCAGGTACTGCATCTGCTTTGTATGTAGAAAGTTTTTTTTTTTAATCAAATCAGAGATTGAATAGATATTGCATGGAGAATCCAGATAAATCTATTACCTTGAATCCAGGTATCTTGTTTTCTTTGTTGAGAGCAACATATCTGAGATCCACATGATTGAAAAGTTGAAACTTAAAAACCACTCCCAGGCAAGAGTGAGGTTGCCTTGATAACACCAGATTGCAAACAGGAAATGTTGTAGTTTCGTCAAGCTGACAGAAAAGAGGAAGTAGATACTTGTAATAGAGAATCATAGAATAGCAGAGTTGGAAGGGGCCTACAAGGCCATCGAGTCCAACCCCCTGCTCAGTGCAGGAATTCACCCTAAAGCATCTCTGACAGATGGTTGTCCAGCTGCCTCTTGAATACCTCTAATGAGGGAGAGACCACAGCCTCCCTAATAGAGGTTGTGTTTGTTCTGTCCCAGGTATGAAGCATAAAATAGATTATTTTTGATAAAGCAAAGGGCTTATCTATAAATATCCACACTAACGTTCAATGTTCCTTTTCAATTTGCTACGTAGCTAGACTAATTTGTAAACCTAAGAATTTCAAGACAGCTGTGGGAGGCCCAAGGGCCAAATAGCCCTCTCATTGAGAAATTGTTTGAAAGAATCTTAATTTCAAAAATATAGTTGTCAAAGAAAAATGGAAAAATAGTATGTGGATATCTTATGGTGTTAAGCCAATTGCATCCTGAGACTTAATTAAGAATTATGTAATATGTATAGAGTTTTTAAAAGTAATTGAATTTACTAATGTTGTAGAGAGACTTGAATGTTCAGTTACCTTAACTACCTTTGTTATGGTAAAATAACTGATTTCCCACTACTTCCTTCGCCCAAACTCTTCTCTCCCGTCCTTCTTCCAAGATTCCTCATTTCCCTTTCCCAAAATGCCACCCTTGGGTGATTTTTAAATGATTTAAATTGAATAAAATAGACCCCCTGCTCCTAGGTGGGAGAGAGGGGTCCCATTTGCCTATTTAGGTGGGGTCGGTTGCTCAGGGTTGGGGACAGGCCCTAGCCGCTGGTTAAATCACCAGGCGCTTGACACACACACATACCTCTTGTTTCTCCTTCCCCACAGCTCAGTGGAAAACCAAGAAGAGAAATAAGAGGTAGGAATCTTGCCCATTAGAAAGAATGTCAAGCGCCAAAAAGGGAAACCGGAGAGGGAGTGGTTAACAGGTATTGGTTGAAGATGGTGGAGTATGTGACAAGAAGGTCTCAAGATTCATTGCTAGGAGAATCATGTAATGGTGAAGTTTGCAAGGTTGATGGGTTCACTCACCCATCTGAGCATGTTGGGAGGGCAAGGAAGAAGGATCAGTTATGACAATCTAAACAAGCACTGTTCTGAATCTTTTCCCTTACATTGCCAAGGGGGGAGAGAGACCTTTGTATAAAGTGATTTTTTTAGTACCACCTTGAATCTAAGAAACTAGTTTTAATTCTTTCCTGTCTTAAAATAGACTGAATAGAAGACAGAGTGATTTATAATTAGAACCATAAGATTGTTTGATGAGAAATCCCAAACTAATGAGTGTGCAAGAAGATTTCTTCACAGGTTTTCACAGCACCAGACCTAGAAGCCACAGGTCTGCTGCCTGATACCAAATTAAAACAACAGAAGTTATGAGCTGGAAGCAAGAGAGTTTGGACCCTTGTTCCTGACTGACCACTGTAATTGTTCAAAGCACTTGAACAACTGGCAAGTATTTGACTGTCCAACACATATAGAAATGTTTGGAGAATCTATAGCTGTAAGACTGTCTCTATCAAGGAAGAAATAATCTGTTGTGTTCTAAGCCTACACAGACTGATAGCCCAAATCTAAAAAGTCCAAGCAACATATGTGAAAAGCTGAACCTTGGATGCCATGGAAGTGATCCAGATGACCCATCTGTACCAGAGACTGAGAGTTGTCCAAATCTGATCGAGAAGTTAAAAGATGAAGCAAGCTGCCAGGAGGAAGTTGGAAAGCCCCCTGTGAGCACTAAAGACAGGTGTCCAGTGGAAGGAGATTGCTGAAGAGCCCCCTCCATGGAACGACATCTGGTCAATCAGCATGGCTGTCTTTGTAAACTCAGATCAGAGATATTCCTGAAATAACGAAGCATAAAAATCCTCGCAACGAAAAGTAAAACGACTTAGGACAACGCCATGGCATTCTTTAACAGTGAGAGTGTGTGCATAGAGATAAGAAATGGTCTAAGAACATGTGGTCCAGTCAAGAATACATCTTTATATACTGTGGTGAAAAAGATAACACAGGGTGAATAAAGAGGAGGGATTTGTGAGAAATAAAGAGATATGTTACTTTTTCAATAAAGTTAATGCCAATATATATTCAATAAAGCTAATGCCAATATATATTCAATAAAGCTAATGCCAAAATGTATATTATGATTTTGTTAGAGTGTGGGCCAATGGGGCAGGGTCTTGCTACTGAGAATATATGGTTGAAAATAGCTTCAGCCTGGAAACACTGATCTTCGCTGAGGCATAATTAATGGACAGGGAAGGGCCCAAACAGGTGCAAAGCGCCGTTAGACTATTCAGTTGAAGTAAAAGAGAATAATACGGAACTTGTGGTTAGACTAGTGGTCAGAAGAAGTGACAAAACTGAAACATACATCTGTTGTTTTTGAACTTATGACTTTTGTGGTTACCTGATGGGTGGAGGGATGATCAAGAGCAATAAAGTGGGTAGGCCCAGATAAATCAAACCTATATTTGGGCATAAGTAAATAGAGATGGGTGGAATATTAAATGAAATGAAAAAGCAAGTAATCAAAGGCGGGACAAAGCTGCGTGCCGGGATAGGCTGTAACCCCACAAGTCTCTGACCAATCACGAGACGGGGAGGGACCTCTTCGGCCGGGTGTAGGGTATAAGATGTCGTGACATGTGCTTGGAGGGTGTGCCTACTTTGCTGGACACCCAGACTTGCAATTCTGTATCAATAAAGGTAACAGAGTGCTTTCACCATTGTCCTTGAATCTTTATTTCAAATCGCATTTCTAACAGTAGGCTTGCATGGGAGGAGCATTCCATGTTAAGGAGTCACTGCTGGAAAATCCCTGCTTCCTCAAACAGGGGTGGTAGGCCTGCAAGAGCACCTCTGCATGTAAGCGGGGATCCAGGCCTCCCAGGCCATTTATGATCACAGGCCGGCAGTCGAGATGAGGCCAAACAAACGCAAGAGTGAACTTCTTCTTTGTCAGGTCAACAAAGGAATTGTCAACGAAAGAGTCTACAGTCACAGAAAGGTTATCATTCATAATCATGGTGCAACAGAGGAAATATTATGTCAATGATATAAAAACGTACAGCCTGTTGAGCCTCCATAGCAGAGTACAGTCATAGTTAAAAACAAAATAGCAGGCAAGATCATAACAGGTGAAGCAACGTCCCAGGAAAAAGACAAATCAGCGAAAGGGCCAGGGAAAACCAAGGACTCAGAGGGAACATGTCGACGACCTCTGAGTACTATGTGACAGCGCATAGTTTTATTTATTTATTTATATTTATTTATTTATTACACTTATATACCGCCCCCATAGCCAGGGCTCTCTGGGCAGTTTACAGAAATTCTAAAATTAAGATAAAAACAAGTATACAAATTTTAAAATTCTAAAACACAGAACATACACCCAGAAAGCATTAAAAACCGTTAAAAAAACCTAAACATGTGGGTGATTAAGATGTGCCGCCATATGCCTGGGCAAAGAGTTAAATGATGGAACTCACTACCACAGGATGTAGTGATGGCCACCCATTTGGATGGCTTTAAAAGGGGTGTGTGAGGCATTACACCCCACAAGTCAGTTCCTTAATGTATGTCTAAATTTGTGTCTACTGTGTTTAGAATATTGACCTGAGTGGGGGGAGACTGAATATTTTAGTAGGGAGAGGAGGATATATAAGGGGATGACTGAGGGGATAAGGGGGGGTTTAAAGTACTTGGGTTTGAGGGGAGAATTAGAGGATCAGGGTAGAGAGGGTTGTCTTTTGAGTGTAGCGTGCAGATAGTCAGTTAGTGTATATTAAACAATCCTGATAATAAAGAAAGTTCAAGAGTGAAGGTGTGAGAGAAAGGAAAGTATGCATGAGAAGAGAGAAAGGATTGGATGAGAAGTTTGAACAAAAGACAAGTTTTATTACGAAACAAAGTTTGGGAACATTGAAATATTTTTTTATTCAGTTTGTTTTACTCCCACAAAAATCCCACGTGTCTTCTTGGCATTTATCATCGGCAGTTATATACATATAACGCCCATTCTGATATTAATTCCCCATCAGCACATATAATTCATGAAATAATTCCTGTTTAACCCCTTTCTCCACATAGTTTGTAGAAAGGTGGTGTCAGGGCTGGTGCCACCATAGAGGCCACTCAGGCGGCCGCCTAGAGCACCAAGCTAAGAGGGGCGCCGGGCACAGCACAGCACTCACGCGCATTCTGTGAGCTGGCCCGGCCCGAGGATTCAGCTGGGCCTGGGCGGGCGAGATGGGGCTCCGTGCCCGTCCAACTGAAGCGAAGCCAGGGACGCTGGGGTGGGGGTGGGGCGGCTCCATGTTCGGACTTCCGGAACGCGCCCGGAAGAGAGAGAGAGAGAGAGAGAGAGAATGTATGGGGTGCATGGGGTCTTTGAGGGAATGCATGTGTTCATGCGTGTGCTTGGAGTGAGTGATGCTGAGTGTGTGTGTGCGCGCGTGTGTGAGTTGGGGGGGATGATTTGGAGGTGATATTCCTATTAAATAATGCATTTTAGACCCATAGACGTTCCTTTCCAATTTGTTTGCTATAATTGGCATGACGTATTTCTTGCACTTGAAAATAAATGTAGCAGTTGCAAAAATAAGAAGCAGTGCTTCTTATTTTTTCCAGGAAACATATGTTGTTAAAAATCAAAGTTGTCATTTTGGGGGTGGGTGGGGGTGAAAGTAGCTCACCTTGCCTAGGGCGCAAAATAGTCTGGCACCGGCCCTGGGTGGTGTTTGTCCCTCACCTCAAGCTCATAAAGTGGTGGCGCTTAGCTTGAGCAGGGAGCGTCCGCAGACAGGCCTGTGGTAAAGAGCTTGTGTCGTAGCACAGGAGGTTGGATCAATTCCTGGAGGTGAAGGCTATCCATGGCTACTGGCCCTGATGGTTGTGTGCTATCTCCAGTATTCGAGGCAGAAGACTGTGTGCACTAGTTGCTGGGGAACATGGGTGGGACCATGTTGCACCATGTCCTGCTTGGTCATCCCTGGCCGATGGCTGGTTGGCCCCTGTGTGATCAGAGTGCTGGACTAGATGGACCCTTGGTCTGATCCAGCATCAGGGCACTTCTGATGTTCTCATGACCTATATAAAGGCCCACCCACCATGTTACCGGAGATCCTCTTTAAGCAAAGATGTTAGGGATTGAACCTGGAACCCTCTACATCTTTCAGCCTGAATTCCATTTCAAAAAATACCAGCATGCTTTTGTGTCAAGCTTTTACTGCCAATAACTAAGCCTCCGGAGAGGGGGGAAACTGCACAAAAATTGGAAACCACCCTTCGGTGGTTGTGGGGAAAGGGGAGAAGCCAAAGGAAGAGGGCACAGCAATCTGGACCCCTAGCTGGGCAGGATTTGGCCCTCAAGCCAGAGTTGCTGCATCTCTGCTCTATATGCAGAGCGTGTGATCTGCCCCGGAGCACGACGACCCTCTCCAAATTACTTTGTCATCTGTCTGAACATACAAACCTGCCAGGTTCATAGCTTGGGGGTTCTCCTAGAACCATCTCTGTCACTTGAGGCCCAGGTGGCCTCAATGGCACCGAGTGCCTTCCACTAGCTTCAGTTGGTGGCCCAGTTACGCCCCTATCTGGACTGGAATAACCTAGCTTCAGTTGCCTATGCTCTGGTAAACTCCAAGTTAGATTACTGCAATGCAGTCTATGTGGGGCAGCCTTTGAAGACGGTTCGGAAGCTGCAGCTTGTGCAAAGGCAGTTCAGCCGAACGCTCAAAAAGGGGGAAAAAAGCTCCAGAAAGTATTTAACATATACGAATAAGGTTTCCAGCGTCAGGTCAGTGTTTAAGAATTGTACAATATGTGTTATGCATATAGTTTACTATACTATTTCCAGCCCAGGACATTTAAAACTGTAAAAAGTTTTGATATTAAAAGGTTTTACAACGCAGGCTTTGCAAGAATTTTAGTTAGATAATGACTGGGGTTCATGTTTAATGTTCTAGTAAAAATTATTTGCTGCACTTTGTGAGAATGTTTTCTAAAAACATTTTTAAAATTCTTTATAAAAAATTTCTTATAAAATTATGAATCAAATTACATTATTTATAATCTCTAAATTTGATTGTTTAGACAATAAACTGCTATTGAAATGTTGAGAATACCATAGGTGTTGTATCCCATGTGAGTTTGGTCTTGTAAATAAGTTTTAAAACTGTGTTAATTTGATTGATTGTAGCTCCTGAGGAAGGATTATTTTTAACCCAAAACATCGAGCATCCTGGATACAGACGAGAAATATTAAAGATTTTAATCACTTTTATCGGCACCAGAGCGAGTCTCTCAATCCGCGCCGGCACAGTGGTGCCTCCTTACCCTGCCAGCTACACGCAAAATGCAGCAGCCGGATGGAAGCCAGATTCCGTCTGGACATCAGGAAAAACTTCCTGACTGTTAGAGCAGTGCGACAATGGAATCAGCTACCTAGGGAGGTTGTGGGCTCTCCCACACTAGAGGCATTCAAGAGGCAGCTGGACAACCCTCTGTCAGGGATGCTTTAGGGTGGATTCCTGCATTGAGCAGGGGGTTGGACTCGATGGCCTTGTAGGCCCCTTCCAACTCTGCTATTCTATGATTCTATGATTCTATGATAACAGGGACCAGAAGGTTCAAAGATACAAGACTGTATCTTTGGCCTGCTTGCATTGGCTGCCTGTATGATTCCGAGTCCGATTCAAGGTGCTGGTTTTAACTAAAGCCTTACATCAGCCTTCCTCAACCTGGGGCGCTCCAGATGTGTTGGACTGCATCTCCCAGAATGCCCCAGTCAGCTGGCTGGGGCATTCTGGGAGTTGTAGTCCAACACATCTGGAGCGCCCCAGGTTGAGGAAGGCTGCCTTACATGGCTTGGGACCACAAAACCTGACGGAACGCCTCTCCCGACATGAACCTACCCACTGGCGCCAACATTGTTATCTTTTCTACGCCAACATTGCTATCTTTTCGACGCCAGGTTATGAGTTTCCTTTTCTCCCAGCCATTCAACAGCATATGTTGAGTTTTAACTGACTCCAAAACAAGCTCTGGCCTGGCTGAGTGTTTAAAAAAGAAAAATTGTTTTACATTTTTAGCTATTTTCATGTTTTTAAATTTTGTATATTGATTTTTAATGTTTAGTCTTTTTAATCTAATCTTTTTAAGTTTTGTAAACTGCCCAGAGAGCTTTGGCTATTGGGGGGGTGGTTTATAAATGTAATAAATAAATTAAATAAATAAATATGCAGAGCGTAAGAAGTGCCCTGATGCTGGATCAGACCAAGGGTCCATCTAGTCCAGCATTCCGTTCACACAGTGGCCAAAGAGCCATCGGCCAGGATTGAACAAGCAGGACACGGTGCAACAACACCCTCCCACCCATGTTCCCCAGCAACTGGTGCACACAGGCTTACTGCCCAGTCTACTCTCACTGGAGCAACTCTTCAGGTAATTCCATCCCCTGCTATCTGATCCTGAAATCTGACACAACTTGGGACCACAATACCTGATGGAACGCTTCTCCCAACATGAACCTACTCGTACACTGCGCTCAACATCTAAGGTCCTCCTCCAGGTACCTACTCCGAGAGAAGCTCGGAGGATGGCAACAAGGGAGAGGGCCTTTTCGGTGGTGGCCCCCCGATTGTGGAATGATCTCCCCGATGAGGCTCGCCTGGCACCAACATTGTTATCTTTTCAGCGCCAGGTCAAGACCTTTCTCTTCTCCCAGGCATTTAACAACATATGCTAAGTTTGTTTTTTAATGGACCCCAGAACTGTTGTCATTTAAATGGATACTGCTGTTTTTATACTGTTGTTGTTATACTTTTGATGGTTTAAAATTTTGTATACTTTTTTAATATTCACTGTTTTAAACTTTTGTAAAATGCCCAGAGAGCTTTGGCTATGGGGCAGTAAATAAAATAAATAAATATGAGAGAAAAACATTCACTCCAAAAGAAATAACATTTGTTGTTGTTTCCTGCGAGAAGGCGAACAGAAATACATTGTATTTGGGAGAAGGAAGAACAGCGTTTGTCAGTAAATACGCCCAGAAGTTCAGCACAAACGGGAAATGCATTCACGGGGGCAGGCCAGTTGCGAACGACTGCCAGCCAGCGTCATCTATTAATCCGATCAGAGACGGCACACGTTGAGTCACTACTCAGTTTGAAGAAGTGATCGTGCAATTTATGGGATTTGCGGCACATGTAATTTTTTTTAATATGGATGTAAAACAAAGAGAGCTTTGAAAGGGAGAATTACTCCGCCGAGAGTCAAGGCCAACCCAGACGGGAGGCAGAGATCCTCATCGTGGATCTCCTGCGGTTTCTGTTTTGCTAATTAGCAACCCTGCAGAGATGTTTGAAGACTGGGAAGGCAGTCATTTCCGAGAGGGTATTTAGCCTCTTCTTCTCCGTCAATTCCCACCTTTTCCCCAGCAGGTAGCATGAAGCTGAAGGAACTGCACTGGCTGCCTTTTTGCTACTGGGCCAGGTTTAAGGTTTTGGTACTAGTGCACAAAGCCCTAAACAACTTGGGACCAGGAGACCTGAGAGGGCGCCTTCTCCCTTACCAACCTGCCCGGTCACAGAGGTCATCAGTCGGCTTGCTTTTGGTGGTTCCACTTGGACCTCTGGCCCAAATGGAGTCCATCTGGAGAAGAGCCTTCAGCGTGGTGGCCCCCTTTGTATGGAACTCCCTGCTTCCAGAGATTAGGCCGGTGCCAAAACTATGCTATTTCCAGTGCCTCCTGAGAACATCTTTATTCCAGGAAGCTTTCCTTGATGGAGCAGCCACACTTTTTACCAGTACTCTGTTTTTAAAAATAGCAATTTTTAATATGGTTTTTTCACTTCTTTTGTCTTTTTGTTGTTTATTGTTTACTGCTCCAGAATCTAGATGCACAGTGTTTCTAAATGCTGCAAATAAAATAACAGCAGATCCAGGGGAAGGGGGCAATTTACATGAGGTGAATTTACATGAGGTACTGGTTCCTCTCTATTCGGCCCTGGTTAGGCCTCATCTAGAGTATTGCGTCCAGTTCTGGGCTCCACAATTCAAGAAGGACGCAGACAAGCTGGAGCGTGTTCAGAGGAGGGCAATGAGGATGATCAGGGGTCTGGAAACAAAGCCCTGTGAAGAGAGACTGAAAGTGGGCATGTTTAGCCTGGATAAGAGAAGATGGAAGGGAGACATGATAGCACTCTTCAAATACTTAAAAGGTTGTCACACAGAGGAGGGCCAGGATCTCTTCTCGATCCTCCCAGAGTGCAGGACACGGAATAACGGGCTCAAGTTAAAGGAAGCCAGATTCCAGCTGGACATCAGGAAAAACTTCCTGAGTGTTAGAGCAGTACGACAATGAAACCAGTTCCCTAGGGAGGTTGTGGGCTCTCCCACACTAGAGGCATTCAAGAGGCAGCTGGACAACCAACTGCCAGGGATGCTTTAGGGTGGATTCCAGCATTGAGCAGGGGGTTGGACTCGATGGCCTTGTAGGCCCCTTCCAACTCTGCTATTCTATGATTCTATGATTGGAGAGGGCATGGGCAGAAAGAGTTAAACCCTCTCTCCCAAAACACAGCACTCCCATGGAGATGCTAATGGACCTCCTAGATCACATCTGGTTTGGCCTAAGAGAAGAACAGAAGAAGGGTCAGGCCATAGCTAGACCAAAGGTTTATCCCTGGACCGTCCAGGGGTCAAACCTGTTCATCTAGGTCAGCCTTCTTCAACCTGGGGCGCTCCAGAGGAGTTGTAGTCCAACACATCTGGAGCGCCCCAGGTTGAGGAAGGCTGATCTAGGTGACACACAGGGGATCCAGTGCTCAGGCAGGGGCGAACCCTGGATGATCCCAGGATAAACCTTAGGTCTAGCTGTGGCCTCAGTGTGGTGTAGTGGCTAAAGTGTTGGACTGGGAGTCGGGAGATCTGGGTTCTAATCCCCACTCGGCCATGGAAACGCACTGGGTGACTTTGGGCCAGTCACAGACTCTCAGCCCAGCCTACCTCACAGGGTTGTTGTGAGGATAAAAATGGAGAGGAGAAGGAGAACTATGTATGCCGGCTTGGGTTCGTTGGAGGAAAAAAGGCAGCATACAAATGCAACAAATAAATAAAATAAATCAAAAGATCAGACCAAGGATTGATGTAGTCCAGCATTGTGTTCATACAATGGCCAACTAGCTGTCGGCCAGGGACCCACATGTACGTAGGCTTACTGCCTCTGATTCTGGAGGTAGCACATAGTTATCAGGACTAGTAGCCACTAATAGCGGCTTCTTCCAGGAATTTATCCAACCCCCTTTTATAGCTACCCAAATGGGTGGCCATCACTACATCTTGTGGTAGTGAGTTCCATAGTTAAACTCTGTGCTAGGTGAAGAAGGCCTTCCTTTTATCCGTCCTGAATCTCCCACCAACCAGCTTCAGGGGATGACTCCACTGGGTTCTAGTATTATGGGAGTGGGAGAAAAATGTCTCCCCAGCCACATTCTCCATGCCAGGTGTCATTTTGTCTGCCTCTATCAGGTCTCCCCTCCGCCCCACAGCTAAACAGTCCCAACTGTTGTCACTTTCCCTCATAGATCAAGCGGAGGGTTGCTGACCCAGCGGCCAACAGAAGCAGACAAACTGCCAGGCCTCTTGCTAAGTCAATGTTGGTTCAAACTACTGATAGCCAACCCAATTCTAACAATGGTTTCCAATTCTGGTATGCTGAGCCATCACACACTAGAGCAGCCTTCCTCAACCTGGGGCGCTCCAGATGTGTTAGACTACAACTCCCACAATGCCCCAGGGCAATGAGGATGATCAGGGGTCTGGAAACAAAGCCCTATGAAGAGAGACTGGAACTGGGCCTGTTTAGCCTGGAGAAGAGAAGATTGAGGGGAGACATGATAGCACTCTTCAAATACTTAAAAGGTTGTCACACAGAGGAGGGCCAGGATCTCTTCTCGATCCTCCCAGAGTGCAGGACACGGAAGAACGGGCTCAAGTTAAAGGAAGCCAGATTCCAGATGGACATCAGGAAAAACTTCCTGACTGTTAGAGCAGTACAACAATGGAATCAGTTCCCTAGGGAGGTTATGGGCTCTCCCACACTAGAGGCATTCAAGAGGCAGCTGGACAACCATCTGTCAGAGATGCTTTAGGGTGGATTCCAGCATTGAGCAGGGGGTTGGACTTGATGGCCTTGTAGGCCCCTTCCAACTCTGCTATTCTATGGTTCTATGATTCTAAGCAACCCGTGTGTGTGTGTGCGTGCGTGCGTGCGTGCGTGCGAGAGAGAGAGGGGGAGAGAGAGAGAGAGACCTTTCTTGGAAAGAGATGGCAGAGGAGGACAGCCTGGCTTCTGTACCTTCAACAGGTGGGCAGAAAAAGAGAATCTCCTTGCGATCTCCCCCTTTTGCACAACTATTACATACAGAAGCTCTGGTCTGCTTCGCATTTGGTTGCACTATATATACAGCGGACTAAGGGGAAGAGGGACCTTAAGAGAGAGGAAATGCGATGGTGATTTAAACAGATGGATGTACACACACATCACCTGGTTCATTCATTCATTCATTTAAATTGTTTCAAAAGTGCAACCCCCTGCTCAATGCAGGAATTCACGCTAAAGCATCCCTGACAGATGGTTGTCCAGCTGCCTCTTGAAGGCCTCTAGTGTGGGGGAGCCCACCACCTCCCTAGGTAACTGGTTCCATTGTGGTACTGCTCTAACAGTCAGGAAGCTATTCCTGATGTGACAACCAGCTCTCCTCTGTGTGACAACCTTTTAAGTATTTGAAGAGTGCTATCATGTCTCCCCTCAATCTTCTCTTCTCCAGGCTAAACCTGCCCAGTTCTTTCAGTCTCTCTTCATAGGGCTTTGTTTCCAGACCCCTGATCATCCTGGCTGCCCTCCTCTGAACACGCTCCAGCTTGTCTGCGTCCTTCTTGAATTGTGGAGCCCAGAACTGGATGCAATACTCTAGATGACGCCTAACCAGGGCCGAATAGAGAGGAACGAATACCTCACGTGATTTGGAAGCTATACTTCTATTAATGCAGCCCAAAATAGCATTGGCCTTTCTTGCAGCCATATCGCACTGTTGGCTCATATTCAGCTTGCGATCTCAAACTATTTATTTATTTATTTATTACATTTTTATACCGCCCAATTCCAAGATCCTTCTCATTTGTAGTATTGCTGAGCCAAGTATCCCCCATCTTGTAACTGTGCCTTTGGTTTCTATTTCCTAGATGTAGAACTTGGCATTTATCCCTATTAAATGTTGGAACCTGGAAGTATAATGTTGGAGCTATGTTGGAACCTGGAAGTATAATGTTGGAGCTATGTTGGAACCTGGAAGTATAACACACCTGTTTTAGCATCGCTTAGTTTGTCACAAGGGCCAGCTGAAGGCCCATCCTCAGCGCACACTCCCCTCCCAGGGAGTCGGGGTTGGCTACCAGGGATACAAGAAGGGCTACTTAGAAGCTTGTTCAGTGGCAGAGGTGCACTGCAGTGATTAGCAGCATGAGAGGAACCTTTGCCCCGGCACGCCTGATTTGTTCTCACAAGCACACCCCTCCCAGGAAGGAAGCATAAACACGCCAATGTACTCAGCACCGTCCGAAGCACTCTAAACACCTGGCGCGCATGGGCGCCCCAGATATCGAGGAACCAAGGAGTCACATGGAGATGAATCAGGCAGGGACACAGGCAGAACCGACGCTGCTCTTGACGTTAGCTGGAAAGCAGCTTGTAAATCGCCAAATACACAAATTGCAAAGTGGGGATAATGATGCCCTGAGCTCCTCAGAGGAATGCGTGTACACTGGCGTGCAGACAGGGGGTTCAGCGGGTTCAGCTGAACCCCCTAATGCGCTGCCGCCGCCATGTTTGCCCTGTTCCTGGCTGCCGAGCAACTTCAGGGAGAGACTCCATATGATAAAAGCACGTAAGTCCTGCCCCAGGGGAGGGATGAACGCCTTCTGCAGTCCGCCATGAAAAAAACACGAAACTTCCAGTCACAAAAGTTGAGGAACTATTAGCAATGCGGAGGCGGCTACATTGGCCACAACCAGCGAGAGGCTGGGCGAGTGTTTCCAGTCAGTTACTGTCGGCACCTCTTCCTCCTCGGCGCAACTTCCCTTGGAGAAGCCCGCCCAGGCTGCGCCTGACGAGGAGACACCATGAGCTGAATAAATAAATAGCTTCTGCCTAAGCAAAACAGGCTTGACTCATCTAAAGTTTGCTCTTTGAATAAAGTGCTGAGGAAATCGGGAAAGAACAAGACAGCAGATGGTGCTAACTTGTTGTTTACAGCGACTCAAATTACATGCAATGCATGCCAAATCTCAGAATTAAGCTCCATTGGTGATACAAGTAAGCATGCATAGGACTGCAGCCTTCAAGTGTATAATCTGGCCTGTGAATACATGTTGCAAACATGATTCTGAGGCTGCAGTTCTAAACACTTGGGAATAAATCCTGCAATTCTAAACATAATTCTAAACACTTCTGAGCAACCATGAAAAGAATGTTTAGCAATTGCATGGAACTACAGAGAAGCTATTGTGGATGGGTGGATCCAAAATGAAAATCCAAAGACTTGTTTATTACATTTATATCTTGCCTTTCCTACAAGGAGTTGTATATGATCCTCCTCCTATCCATTTTATCCTTACAACAGCCCTGTGAGGAAGTTTAGGCTGCAAGTCATTGACTTGCCTAGCCAAGTGGTCAATAGAACCCAGGGCCAGATGTACACCTTGTGTCATATCGATAGGATCCCATCATGGTGACTCTATATCTTTCTTGCGCATTTATACCTTGTAGCGCACACAACGTTGTGGCATTTTAGATAATACAGAATAAAGAGCAGGAACAAATGCTAGAAAAGCAGTATACAGATGTGTAATGTGCCCCAACAGTTATTAATGCAGTTCAATGCTGCTAAAAAGCTCGAGTGTAGATCTAGCTAAGGTCTGCTGAGTCCCAGTCCAACACTCTAATAACAACTACATTACTGGCTCTCATATCTACCCCAATAAAATCATGTGGGAACTACGATTTGGAGAGCTGCAACTTTTGAATGGCATACTGTTAAAGTAGTTTGCATATTATGTTCTTTAGTTTGACAGTCAACTAACAGTCATATTTTGCTTATTGTCTGGTCTCCAGCAAGAGAAAATAAAGGGGGAAGGGGGGAGAACTGCAATGCCCCCCCAGGACCTCCTGGCTAAGGAGGATTCATTCAGCAGCACCTTTTTCAGAATACATGCTAAAACAATTCCTATCTGCCCTTGCTTATTTTAGGGTGTCCATCCCCCTTTTTTCAAGCCATTCTTTTGGTAAACATTGGATGTGTGCATCTTGTGTCACTTTAAACAGAGCTGCAGCACAATCCTATGTATGTCTACTCAGAAGTAAGCCCCATTGAGATCAATCAAACTTACTCTGAGGTAAATGTTCACCGGATGCAGCCTGAAAATGAAGAGAGGATGAAGAAAGGACAGGAGAAAAAGAATTGTAGAAATAGAATAGCAAGGTAACTGTGGGATATTTAACCATATTAAGTACATCCCACACTGGGATATTTAACCATATTTAAAGACAATAAGTACAGCAAAATTAGTGCCCCTCTACTTCAGTCCCAATCAAATAATTACAACAGTGAACCAGCCAGGTTCTGTACCAGGTGATAGTTATTTTTAAATTTTAATTAAAAATATATTATCCTTTCCTATAACAAAATGGTACTTACTCCTAAGTAAGTGTGTCCCACAGAAGAAGGAAATCCTATTTGATTCCTGTATTCCTGTTAGTGTGACATGATAAGTTAAAGGCACAATTTTATGCATGTTTAGACAGAAAAAAGTCCTTCAACTCCTAGAATCCCCTAGCTGGCATGGCTGGCTGGGGTATGCTGAGAATTGTAGGACTTCTTTTCATTCTAAATATGCACAGGCTTGCACCTTAAATGAGTTTAAAATGTGAAACTCCTCACATGTGTTGAATCATATATATACTATTGGTCTAGTATCAGGAATGTAGCAGCTGTCAGTGTGGAAGATATATCTGCCATTTGAACTGAAGCAACGCATTTTAAGACATAAAGGGGTCTATAAGACTATTACATATGGTTTCTAAAATTGCTTAACACCATTGTAAGCTACTACCTGATTATGCAGAGAGAGATGCCCAGGCAATTACGATACTTTGCCATTATAGGCAGCGTGACTCCTGGCAAGGGGAGGAGTGGGTAGACTGGCTGTTGACATGTTCAGTGGAGTGCCATAGGCCTTCTTTACTTGTTGCTTCTTCCAAGCTGCCCAGGCCGTTTATCTGGGTCAAGGGGGCAGAAGTGGCACTGCAGCAAAAAGGGATATGAGCACCAATGTTTGGACTGGGGCAAAATAATACAGTATGTGGGTATGTGGTGTGGTTTGGCTTGAATTGCTTGTGTCTGGATTTCCTTTCTGGACTGTACTTGCTGGTTACATGACCCACAAGGCCAGGTTGTGGTATAGTCCTCTTCTTCTTTTGTGTTCAAAAGCCGTAAAGTATCCTGTGAGATCTGGAAGACTCACAACTTTATTATGGCATAATAAGCTATTGTCCACTGGCCTCAAGTGCCAAAATGACTTTACTGGCTTTGCACTGTGAGTTTGGGGGTGGGGTGGGGGGTCATGTCATTTGCTATTCCACTTTGGGCAGCAAAATATCTTGGGCCAGCCCTGGCAAGAGCTGGCTATAATTTAGATACTGAACAACATACATTGGGTTTCCTAGGTGTACAGGGCCCAGGTGTCTCAAGCAGGATCTACACTACTGTTTTCATAGAATCATAGAATAATAGAGTTGGGAGAGGTCTATAAGGCCATCAAGTCCAACCCCCCTGCTCAATGCAGGAATCCAGCTTAAAGCATCTCTGACAGATGGTTGCCCAGCTGCTTCTTGAATGCCTCTAGTGTGGGAGAGCCCACAACCTTCCTAGGTAACTGGTTCTATTGTCATACTCTAACAGTCAGGAAGTTTTTCCTGATGTCCAGCCGGAATCTGACTTCCTGTAACTTGAGCCCATTATTCCGTGTCCTGCACTCTGGGATGATCGAGAAGAGATCCTGGCCCTCCTGTGTGTGTCAATCTTTCAAGTATTTGAGGAATGTTATCATGTCTCCCCTCAGGCTTCTCCTCAAGGCTAAACATTACCTCTGTTTCCTCTCCCCTCCGGGACACTCATACCTCTCCTGTCTGCACCCTCTCTCCCTCTTCTACCCCCACGCATAGGGGCATTTCTCTCTCTTCTTTCCCCAGGGCTCCCCCTACGCCAATCCTCTTCTTCTGCCCTTATTTTATTTAGAGTATTTTTATTTAGAGTATTTTTATCCCGCGCCTCAGCCTAAAAGGCTCCCGGAACGGCTTACAATTGATCAGTAAAGAAGACTGATGTGCCCTTGTGACGGTTTCCCATCCTCTCTTTTCTCCTTTATCTCCTGTCTTCTGCCAATAGCCCCTTCGCGGCCTTCCAGAGATGTCCCTACTTCCAGATCTCCTACACTCCCCCAAGTTCTCCAAATCTTGCCAGCCAGCCCTCTCTTATGCTAGGCTCGCAGCCACCCCTCGTCCTCACTATATTCACCCCAGAAGTCTCTTTCCTGGACCTCATTCCAAATTCTTTGCTCAGCAGCACACAGGGCAATCTTTTAAAATTATTATTAGGGCATTTTATGCATGGTGTATTCTATGTATGGTGCTGGAACTTAAGATGACACTCGTTGTTAATGTGATAGAATCTGTTTTAAATGTGAATCTGTTTTAGTAAGTTTGGATTAGGTCATTATCTGATTAAATTTAAAGATGGTGAAAATTGACTGTATCTTTATATATGCCTGGTTATCACTACAGCAAAAAAATAGTATTCAGAGTCTCTATTTTAAAATGTGTATTTTTAAAGTACAGATTACTTGTTAATTAAAAAAATACAGTTTACTTCAGTTTTCATTTATTTTGTTTGTTTGATGAATGAAAAAAGTCCTTTATTACTGTATATTTAATCAACGTTTACCTTAAAAAAAATCCCTGGCTGAACCCCCTAATGAAATGTGCTGCGCACGCCTATGTGCGTGTATATTTAATTTAACGCTTGATTAGAGAAGTAAGCTGGACGTGGCATGCAGAACTAACTCTGGTCGCTGGAGAAAAGGCCTCTCGGTTCAAAACGCCTCTTGTCTAACACATGCAGCCCTTGCGTGCATATAACGGCAGCACTTCTGCTAAAAAAAGAAGAAGAGAATTGTGTCCCCTTGTGATTTTCTCCTTGTCACTCCATAAGTTGTGTTGCTAACCTTGTGCCTTTAGCAGGAGCCTGATGTACAGGAATCATCAGGGGAAACTCTTATCATAGAATCATAGAATAGTAGAGTTGGAAGGGCCTAAAAGGCCATTGAGTCCAACCCCCTGCTCAGTGCAGGAATCTTCCGACCACGGAGGCCAACTGCTCATGGCAGTAGCCACGCTTCCGTTCTGCTAACACCAAGTCCACTGTACTAGCCTAAGGGGCCTCTAGCACGACTGCAATGGCCCCACACCAACGTTATGTGTTAGAGAGTGACATGGCTGGATCCTGTCCCACGTCTGCAGGTGAAGCTGCTGTTAAAGGCACAGGAGCAGTGGCCAGCAAAAATGTTGGCAGCCTAACTGAGCAACTTCCTAAGCAATGTTCCTCTTCACCTTATATTTGGGCTTCTGTTTGCATCCAAAATAAAAAGAGCTACACACAGTGTTATGGGCAGTTTTGTTAAATTTGGTTAAATTGGCCAGGTTTGTGCTCCCCCAGAAATGCTCCCCCTTTTCTACACTGTTAAATTAGTGTGTGTGTGTGTGTGTGTGTGTGTGTGTGTTGGGAGAGGAGTTGGGATAAGGTGCAGGGAACGCTTATCAAATTTGCAGATGACACAAAATTGGGTGCGATAGCTAATACCCTGGAAGACAGAAACAAACTTCAAAGTGATCTTGATAGGCTGGAGTGCTGGGCTGAAAACAACAGGATGAAATTTAATAGGGATAAATGCCAAGTTTACATTTAGGAAATAGAAACCAAATGCACAGTTACAAGATGGGGGATACTTGGCTCAGCAATACTACAAACGAGAAGGATCTTGGAATTGTTGTAGATCACAAGCTGAATAGGAGCCAACAGTGCGATATGGCTGCAAGAAAGGCCAATGCTATTTTGGGCTGCATTAATAGAAGTATAGCTTCCAAACCACGTGAGGTACTGGTTCCTCTCTATTCGGCCCCGGTTAGGCCTCTTCTAGAGCATTGCGTCCAGTTCTGGGCTCCACAATTCAAGAAGGACGCAGACAAGCTGGAGCATGTTCAGAGGAGGGCAACCACGATGATCAGGGGTCTGGAAACAAAGCCCTAGGAAGAGAGACTGAAAGAACTGGGCCTGTTTAGCCTGGAGAAGAGAAGATTGAGGGAAGACATGATAGCCCTCTTCAAATACTTAAAAGGTTGTCACACAGAGGAGGGCCAGGATCTCTTCTCGATCCTCCCAGAGTGCAGGACACGGAATAGTGGGCTCAAGTTAAAGGAAGCCAGATTCCAGCTGGACATCAGGAAAAACTTCCTGACTGTTAGAGCAGTATGACAAGAGAACCAGTGACCTAGGGAGGTTGTGGGCTCTCCCACACTAGAGGCCTTCAAGAGGCAGCTGGACAACCATCTGTCAGGGATGCTTTAGGGTGGATTCCTGCATTGAGCAGGGGGTTGGACTCGATGGCCTTGTAGGCCCCTTCCAACTCTGCTATTCTATAATTCTAAGTAACCCGTGTGTGTGCGTGTGCATGTGCGTGTGTGTGAGAGAGAGAGAGGGAGAGGGAGAGGGAGAGGGAGAGGGAGAGGGAGAGGGAGAGGGAGAGAGAGAGAGAGAGAGAGAGAGACCTTTCTTGGAAAGAGATGGCAAAGGAGGACAGCCTGGCTTCTGTACCTTCAACAGGTGGGCAGAAAAAGAGAATCTCCTTGCAATCTCTCCCTTTTGCACAACTATTAGATAGAGAAGCTCTGGTCTGGTTTGCATTTGATTACACTATATATACAGGGGGCTAGGGGGAAGAGGGACCTTAAGAGAGAGGAAATGCAATGTTGATCTAAACTAGCCTTCCTCAACCTGGGGCGCTCCAGATGTGTTGGACTGCATCTCCCAGAATGCCCCAGCGAGCTGGCTGGGGCATTCTGGGAGTTGTAGTCCAACACATCTGGAGCGCCCCAGGTTGAGGAAGGCTGATCTAAACAGATAGATGTACACACACATCACCTGGTTCATTCATTCATTTATTCATTTAAATTGTTTCAAAAGTCACTATAGAGGTGTGGCAGAAGCGCCTTCCCAGGGCAGGCAGACATCAGGCTTGCAGGGTCTACTTTGTGTTTTTATTAGGACCCCAAGACCCACCACCTAGAGCCCGGTGCAGAAGACAGACGCTTAGAATTAAAGGATTCTGAGCGCAGGAGTTTGTTTTGTGTAGCGGAACTGAACAGCGCTGACAAAAATCCACTCCTGCTTACCCCAAGCGTTCTTCATTTCAGCAGGATATAATTTAGGGACAGGGGTGGGGAGTCATGGCGTTGCTGCCGTTGTTAAACGACTGGCAGTTAGAAATCTTTGCAAATCACCCAGAGATCCACCACTAGACCTACCTGCTGCCCCTGACTTATGGCTAGGCCAGTTTTGCGACTCTGACTGGCAGTCGCCAGCCAGGACTCAGGTCTTTCTTCCCCATCACATCTAATGGGAGAGGTGATCAAGGATTGAACCTGAGACGGCTGTCAGTGTGCAGAGCATACAGCTCTATCACTGAGCGAGAGCCCTTCTCCACAGGCCAGGAAGAGGTGTGAAGCGTTTCCAGAGTTGGGCCAAGGCATCTCAGTGCCTGAGGCACAAAATCCAAATGGCATCCTCTTTCCTGCTAAAGCAGCAGAGGCCCAATCCACCAGGGTGCTCAGCTGTGCAATCTAACAGAATCATAGAATAGCAGAGTTGGAAGGGGCCCATAAGGCCATCTAGTCCAACCCCCTGCTCAATGCAGGAATCCACCCTAAAGCATCCCAGACAGATGGTTGTCCAGCTGCCTCTTGAATGTCTCTAGGGTGGGAGAGCCCACAACCTCCCTAGGTAACTGGTTCCATTGTTGTACTGCTCTAACAGTCAGGACGTTTTTCCTGATGTCCAGCTGGAATCTGGCTTCCTTTAACTTGAGCCCGTTATTCCGTGTCCTGCACTCTGGGAGGATTGAGAAAAGATCCTGGCCATCCTCTGTGTGACAACCTTTGAAGTATTTGAAGAGTGCTCTCATGTCTCCCCTCAATCTTCTCTTCTCCAGGCTCAACATGCCAAGTTCTTTCAGTCTCTCCTCATAGGGCTTTGTTTCCAGACCCCTGATCATCCTGGTTGCCCTCCTCTGAACATGCTATGCATGTCGTATCCACATTATCTGAATGGGCCCCACCTCAAAAAGCCCCATTAAAATCTTTGATGTCATAGAATCATAGAATCATAGACTAGTAGAGTTGAAAGGGGCCTATAAGACCATCGAATCCAAACCCCTGCTCAATGCAGGAATCCACCCTAAAGCATCCCTGACAGACGGCTGTCCAGATGCCTCTTGAAGGCCTCCACACTACGGAGGCAGCCCTGGATCCAAGTCTGGGCATGTTGAGAAGTGGGCAGGTTGGAAAAGACCCACCTGAGGGACTTGAGTGGAGGTCAAAACAGCAGAGAGATGGAGGATGTTAATTGATACCACATCATCCCATGTATCATAGAATCATAGAATAGCAGAGTTGGAAGGGGCCTTTAAGGCCATCGAGTCCAACCCCCTGCTCAATGCAGGAATCCACCCTAAAGCATCCCTGACAGAGGGTTGTCCAGCTGCCTCTTGAAGGCCTCCAGTGTGGGAGAGCCTACAACCTCCCTCCACTGAAATGAATGGAAGGTGCAGGCACACCACCATCCCTTGGTCACTTCGGTGCCCCTTGCACAGGGAACTGCCCCACAGCTCAGGTCTGTCGGCCCCTCACCCAGATGCTCTAAATGGACCCACAAATCCTGGCCTTGCCTAGTGGTAGGACCGGCTCTGGGCTCCCTTTTGGAATACACAAACACAGCAGCCAGTTGGATGGTGTGCACTCCTGCCAGGAGAGGTCTACTAAGTGCAATCAGAGGCCTGCGGAAACCAGGGTTTTTTAAAAGCAAATTTTGCAACTGCACAAATGCCCTGTCAGACACCACCAGCCCCCGCCCCACCCAAACACATTATTTCTCTTTCACGACTGGACAAATGATCACCAACATTAGCAGCACCTTAAACTTAAAGGCAGATTGACAGGGCCATGCTGATACCCAGGAAGGATGACAGACCAAGAGAAGAACACCACTGGCTGTCACCTATACTGCCCCCAATTGAAACCACGGCAATGGATGATCCATGAACTCCAGCCCATCATCAGCACAGACGCTTCTCTCTCACAAACCTTGGGAGATAGAGCAGTCCTGGCCTACAGACACCCTCCCAACCTGAAGCGGATGCTAACTAGCAACACGACACAGGTTGCTTCATCCCACGTACCTGTTTCCCTCGAATTATCCCCTACAGTGCTAAGCTGTCAGCGTTCTTGTTGTTGCTACCGGGCAGCTAGATCCTTTGCATACCAGGAAATGGGTTTAAGGGGGGAAATGTAAAAAAATCATTAAAAAAATCAACAGATGACTCAATCCGTTTCAAATTTGCTATGCTTAAAGCTCTCCTTAATATCTATCACTGTGCCGATTTTGATGTCTTTATCTTTAAAGCTTACGCAGATGTAAGCATTTGTTTTATTTTTTCTTCAAATCCTGGTCCTGTGCCCCAGCGGCCGCTCGGATGATACGCTCGGAAACTGGTATCAAAATATGGGGAGTCTTTTGCCTTTATAGCACAATTAAAGCAGGATGCCTGGGAGTACTTCACAATGAAAGCAGATTATAAGCTGGAAAACTTCGGAGTCCTTTGCACACAATTCGCAGTGATTGCACAGTATAAAGTGGTTGGGATAAAGCTCAGACACAGACAGAGGGACCAGAGCATGCAATAGAGCCAAGGGCCAACTCTGACCCCACATCTATTCAGGCAACACCGTCACAGGACCCAACAACACCAGTCCCACCATCAAGGGCTCTTTCACCTGCATCCTTGTAGAATCTGTGTTACCTGCCACCCTGACTTTGTCTATTGTTAAGTTCTTAATACACACATACACAGGGCCGGTGCTACCATAGAGGCTACTCAGGCGGCTGCCTAGAGTGCCAAGATAAGGGGGGCACCGAACGCCACACCTGGAAGGCGCTCTCCCACACTGGCTCTGAGAGGGTGGCTTCTGGGTGCGCTGTTCTGAAGCCAGCTGCCCGCCTGCCCGCCCCAGCGTCCTGGCTTCGCTTCGGCTGGGTGGGCGCTGAAGCGAAGCCAGAATGCTGGGGTAGGGGGGTGGGCAGGCGGGCGGCTTCGGAACGGTGCGCCTGGAAGTCACTCTCCCAGTGCGGCTTCCGGCCGGGCGCGCCATTCTGAAGCTGCCTGCCCGCCGGCCCCCCCACCCCAGCATCCTGGCTTCGCTTCAGCTGGGTGGGCGAGATGGCACCCCACGCCCAGGTACGCTGGGGTGGGTGTGGGTGGGTGAAAGCAGCTCACCTGCCTAGGGTGCAAAATAGTCTGGCACCGGCCCTGCACATACACATAACACGTGTCTTGTTTTTTTCACCACTTTTTTCAACTGCACATTATCAGATTTCCAACTGCACATTTTGTGTCCAACTGCGCACACGAACAAAAGCCCTGGTGGGAACGTGACAGCGCCGCCCCCCGCCTTCGGACTGCAAGCAAACAGACGCCGGAGGCCAGTGAGCGCCGCTGCCCAGGGGAGGTTAGGCTGGCCTATTGCAGAAACTGCAGGCAGGAGTTGCACTGGGGCGGTTTTCATAAAATCATAGAATAGCAGAGTTGGAAGGGGCCTACCAGGCCATCGAGTCCAACCCCCTGCTCAATGCAGGAATCCACTCTAAAGCATCCCCGACAGATGCTTGTCCAGCTGCCTCTCGAAGGCCTCCAGTGTGGGAAAGCCCACCACCTCCCTAGGCAGCTGATTCCATTGTCGCACTGCTCTAACAGTCAGGAAGTTTTTCCTGATGTCCAGCTGGAATCTGGCTTCCTGTAACTTGAGTCCATTATTCCGTGTCCTGCAGGGCACGGAATAATGCAGGCCATGGTCTTGGTTTCACCCACGCGAGATTTTCCGGGCACCTGTCCCGAGCAGCAAAAGCGTCGTGGTTCGGAGTCGCCCAGGAACCGTCGCTGGCGGCGCTCTGCACATGCTCGCCGAGCTCTCTTCCCCGAAGCCCCGCGGCCCGCCTCCTTCCGCGCGGCCAGCCTCTGAACCCCATCCAACGCCCCGGAGCTGGTTCCAGCACCGCCACCCTAGCCGCCCGTCTTGCTGCTGCGAAGGGCGCCCTTGGGCATGTGCAGAGCGCGCCCCCTCTCTCTCCCGCCGCCGCGCCCCCCACCCTCACAGGCCAGCACCAGGCCGAGGAAGAGCGCCTTCTGCGCCCGGTCGCGCTGCTTCAGCTGTCGGACGATGTGCCGCTTCCAGCAGCGCCGCCACAACCGGCTGCTCTCGGCCATGGCGGCGGCGGGGACGGGAGGGGGACGGAACTCCCCGCCACGTCACCGCCCAGGAGGCGGGGCCTGAGGGGGGAATCCCCGGGAGTTTCGGCTCCGCCTATCGGAACAGCCTTCCTTTAAACCTGCTTCTGCCCTCCCAGGTGGGTTGGACTGCAACTCCCACCATCCCCAGCCGGCGGAAGGGGCCTCGGCCTATAAACCCTTCTCCCCGGCAAAGGCACCCTCCCCGGCTCGCCAGCAGAACCGGAGTTACAGAGAATCCGAATCATAGAATAGCAGAGTTGGAAGGGGCCTCTAAGGCCATCGAGTCCAACCCCCTGCTCCATGCAGGAATCCACCCTACAGCATCCCTGACAGGTGGCTGTCCACACACCCCTTTTGAGAGTGACCCTTCTTCAGCCCCTCCACCGGGCCCAATGCTGCCTACTCTGACTGGCAGCTGCTGCCTGGGCGCTCTCCCCACCCTGCGCCCTGCTGGGGTCCTCTGAATGGGCCTGGGGCTCCGCCACAGAGCCGGCGCCCCTCCAGGTTTTTTTTTTTTTTTAGTGTGCAGTTGGATACAAAATGTGCAGTAGGCGGAAAAAATGTGCAGTTGGTAATCTGATAATGTGCAGTTGAAAAAAGTGGTGAAAAAATAAGACGTGTTATGTGTATGTGTGTATTAAGAACTTAACAGTACACAAAGTCAGGGTTGGCAGGTAACACAAATTATGTAAGGATGCAGGTGAAAGAGCCCTTGATGGTGGGACTGGTGTTGTTTATTTATTTATTACATTTTTATACCGCCCAATAGCCGAAGCTCTCTGGGCGCGTTCACAAAAATTAAAACCATAATAAAACAACCAACAGGTTAAAAGCACAAATACAAAATACAGTATAAAAAGCACAACCAGGATAAAAACCATGCAGCAAAATTGATATAAAATTAAAATACAGAGTTAAAACAGTAAAATTTAAATTTAAGTTAAAATTAGGTGTTAAAATACTGAGAGAATAAAAAGGTCTTCAGCTGACGACGAAAGGAGTACAGTGTAGGCGCCAGGCGGACCTCTCTGGGGAGCTCATTCCACAGCCGGGGTGCCACAGCGGAGAAGGCCCTGCTCCTAGTAGCCACCTGCCTCACTTCCTTTGGCAGGGGCTCACGGAGAAGGGCCCCTGTAGATGATCTTAAGGTCCTGTTGTTGGGTCCTGTGACAGGGTTGCCTGAATAGATGTGGGGGCAGAGTTGGCGCTTGGCTCTATTGCAGGGTCTGGTCCCTCTGTGTCTGTGTCTCTGTCCTGTGTCCTGTTGCTGGTTAGCATCCGCTTCAGGTTGGGAGGTGGTCTGTAGGCCAGGACTGGTCTGCCTCCCAAGGCTTGTGTGTGTGAGAGAAGTGTCTGTGCTGAAGATGGGCTGGAGTTCAGGGATGGTCCGTTGCCATGGTTTCAATTGGGGGCTGTAGGTGGCAACCAGTGGTGTTCTTCACTTGGTCTGTCGACCTTCCTGGGTATCCACATGGCCCTGTCAATCTGCCTTTAAGTTTAAGGTGCTACAAGTGTTGGTGATCATCTGTCCAGTCATGAAAGTATAATAATAATAACAATAATAAATAATGTGTTTGGCTTGACCGTGTGTCTCTGTGTGTGTCTGACAGGACATTTGTGCAGTTGGAAAATTTGCTTTAAAAAAAACACCCTGCGCCCCTCCGGGAGTCACGTCCTACGAGTGCATTGCATGTTGCATTCCGCTTAAGGCAGGGGAGAAGCCCGGGGAGGGATCTGCGCATTTCGGTTTGGACTTTGCCAGATGCAGCCCGTGGACTTCCTCGTCGGCCTGCCAAACGCCCCTCCCACAGTGAACGCTGGTGACTGGGCAAAGGACAAACGCCACTGAGAGAATAAATAACAAATAGAATCATCCCTGTGCATCCAAATGCTACACAGGGGACCCCGAGAGCAGGCAGGGACGATCCCCCCATTTTCCTGAGATAACCCTTAGGAAGGGCCTAAGGCAGGATCGATGCTACTGCTTTACGGTGATATTGAAGTGCACTGCAGGATTGACGCTACTGCTTTATAGTGGTACTGAAGTGCACTGACAACTCTTGGGGCCATGACACATCTACACCAAGCAGGATATAGCACTATGGAAGTGGTATGAAAGCGGTATAAAGGTCTGCGTCAATGGGCCCCAACAATTGTCAGTGCACATCAATACCGCTATAAAGCAGTTGTGTGGCTCCTGCCTCTTATATACCACTTTCATAGTGGAATAAATATCCTGTTTGGTGTAGATGAGCCCAGAGTCTCACAAAAGCATAAGTCCCTTGCTGCTGCTGCTGCAATCTCTGAGCATTCATTTGGCAAACCTATTGAATAACTGCGTGGCTTTGTGGAGGTTGTCGAGGAAATCAAGCTGGGTGGTTCTTTTACTATGCCCATAAGTATAGGAAAATAGCTCTATAAATCATTAGCTATGTAAACCATTGGGTTCATGGCTTCCTGCTTCTTTAAAACATATTTTTAATGCTGAAATTGCTTTCACGATTAAGCTGATGCTGAAACAATGTCACAAGACAGGCGGTGTCCACTCCAGCAGTTGGAAGGTGGAGTAAGATGTCTGCAAGGCAAGATAACCGATAAAAGAAACAGATGGAGATGTATTTCCTGTAGCTGTTGCAATACCCATATATGTAGTGTATTCTAGTCAGAGAAGTGCTTAAACTCTGTACATGCCTAAATGCTTTGCTTCTCATTGGTTATTACATTACAGAGCTGTATTATGATTGGTGGGAAAGTTCTGCCATTGTATCTAAGGGGAACTGACCCTATAAATATGCTAGCCTTTCCTGAAATTCTTGGGCAGTTCCTCAGGTCTTCTGAGACTGTCACCCTGCAGCGCTGCTTGTAATGAACCTTCTAAAGAGAGAGAAATGGTGTCTTGAGAGTCTGTGACCACCACTCAGCGAACCACAGGGACCCGCTCTTTCAGGTTCCACCACAAGGTGAAGTCAGTCTGTTACCACAGGGAAGTACAAGTTCCGGCTTTACTATTAAACGGATTTCAGATGCACTCCCATACTTTTAAGTCATGCAGTTCCACACTCAAGAGTAGCCCCACTGCATTCAGTGGGACTTTCTCCCAGTTGTGTGAGGCTCTCTGAGCCTAGGCACAGAAACTGTGCCTGCAAGTGAACAATGGGGCAGAGAAAACAGGGAGGAATCCAGACTCTATTCTTTCTTTCTTTAATCTCCTTCCTTTCCACTATAAAATGATGGCTGCACCTTAAAGGCTAACAAATCTGTGACAGTTTAAGCTTTCTGATGAAGTGGCTTGTAATCCCCCAAAAGATATGCCATTCGTCATTTTAAATGTTTTAATATTTGAACATACTTAACACATTTTTAACTTTTTTATATTTCTATTTGTATGTTCCTGTTTTAAATTTTGTAATGCTGCCTTGAGGCCCAGCATTGGGCAAAAGGTGGGATAATAATAATAATAATAATAATAATAATAATAATAATAATAATAATAGGCTGTAATAAATATTTTAGCCTCAAGACTTGGTCGTTTCGTAAGTTTAAACTTTGTAGTTTTTGTAAGTTTAAGTAACCTGTTTCCAGTCCTCTGATATAAAGCTGTCTGCTGCTCCAGAACAGTTCGTCTCATAATAAAGGAACCCATTTAGGTCTTGACCGTTTTATTAATTTATTGCATATTTTTACTGTCCAACAGCCGAAGCTCCCTCAGATGCCTTTTCTACATCCTGTACAGCACCTAGCGCAGTAGAGCCATTAAGATGATAGTGATGATGATGATTTGAAGGTGAATATGTTGCATTCCTGAATGAAATGATGGGTTGATTTTATACATGCAGGATTCTCTGAACAACTTTTAAAAAGGGTAATATAGGGCAACAGTGACACCTAGTGGCCACACTTTTGACATGTTTCCCCTGTGCCTGTCCCCTCCCACAATTTCCAACTTTAGACCTGTGCTTTCTCTCATGTGAGGGCCAAAATGCACAGTATGCTTAATGCACGGCACATAGCTGTTTCCATTTTAATGAACTGTGTTAAGAGACAGTAACGTAATTCTTGGAAATGCAGCAAAACTGCCCTTTATGGAAAGCATTAGAATCATAGAATCATAGAATAGCAGAGTTGGAAGGGGCTTACAAGGCCATTGAGTACAACCCCCTGCTCAATGCAGGAATCCACTCTAAAGCATCCCTGACAGATGGTTGTCCAGCTGCCTCTTGAAGGCCTCTAGTGTGGGAGAGCCCACCACCTCCTTAGGGAACTGATTCCATTGTCGTACTGCTCTAACAGTCAAGAAGTTTTTCCTGATGTCCAGCTGGAATCTGGCTTCCTGTCACTTGAGCCCGTTATTCCGTGTCTTGCACTCGGAGGATCGAGAAGAGACCCTGGTCCTCCTCTGTGTGACAACATTTCAAGAATTTGAAGAGGGCTATCGTGTCTCCCTTCAATCTTCTCTTCTCCAGGCTAAACATGCCCAGTTCTTTCAGTCTCTCTTCATGGGGCTTTGTTTCCAGACGCCTGATCGTCCTGGTTGCCCTCCTCTGAACACGCTCCAGCATGTCTGTATCCTTCTTGAATTGCAGAGCCCAGAACTGGACGCAGTCAGGAAGTTTTTCCAGCTGGACATCAGGAAAAACTTCCTGACTGTTAGAGCAGTACGACAATGGAACCAGCTAGCTAGGGAGGTTGTGGGCTCTCCCACACTAGAGGCCTTCAAGAGGCAGCTGGACAACCATCTGTCAGGGATGCTTTAGGGTGGATTCCTGCATTGAGCAGGGGGTTGGACTCCATGGCATTGTAGGCCCCTTCCAACTCTGCTATTCTATGATTCTATGAGGCCTAAGCAGGGCTGAATAGAGAGGAACTAGTACCTCACGTGATTTGGAAGCTATACTTCTATTAATGCAGCCCAAAGTAGCATTTGCCTTTCTTGCAGCCATAGCGAACTGTTGGCTCATATTCAGCTTGTGATCTTGTAGGGTCATGTACCCTACAATATTCAGCTTGTAGGGTCATGTACCCTACAATGGACAGTCTTCTACGTGAAGTTTTTCTCTCTTTACAGGGCTGTCCAGACTATGCCTGGTTTAAAGAGGAAGAAGCACCAGGAAGGAGAGCAAACGGTAGGGTGATCCTGTGAAAAGGAGGACAGGGCTCCTGTATCTTTAACAGTTGTATTGAAAATGAAATTTTAGCAGGTTTCATTTGTAGATATGGGGAACCTGGTGAAATTTCCTCTTCATCACACCAGTTAAAGCTGCAGGTGCCCTGCCCTCTTTTAAATCTGGTCACTCTAGATTAAAGCTCCTGCACCTTTAACTGTTGTGATGAAGAGGGAATTTCACCAGGTTCCCCATATATACAAATGACACCTGCTGAAATTCCTTTTTCTATGTAACTGTTAAAGATACAGGAGCCCTGTCCTCCTTTCCATAGGGTCACCCTAGCAAACGGGGCCCTTGAGTGTGGCAGCTTCTCAGAGACTGAGCAGGCCAGGGGGGCACACGGGTCACCGTCATCCCACTAGGGAGAGATTTCTGCTGTATTTATGTTGTAGTAATTATTTCTGAGTTTGCATCTATACATATAAATTAACAGATGCAAGTTTTATACCAATCCACTGCCGGAAGCCTAAGTAGCTAGCCTACCCCTCTGCCTCTCTGAGTCACAGAAAGGAAAAGGTGAGCCGGCTACACAATTTTACCCTACCCAGTGCCTGTTTACCCTACCCTGGGCCTGTTTGCTTTCTCTTCCCCTCCTTATTGTTTTATTATGGTTTTATTAGAATGTAAGCCTATGCGGCAGGGTCTTGCTATTTACTGTTTTACTCTGTACAGCACCATGTACATTGATGGTGCTATATAAATAAATAATAATAATAATAAAGAAACCCACCAGGGTTTATCTAAAGAAAAGATAATGAGATTTATCATTATAAACAATTCACAACCTTAGTAAATGATGCACAACCATGCTATAAAAGCTATCTAGGCTTACCACCATATCATTCTCGTTTCCTCAAGCCGACAAGTCATGCTCTCAGTCCCTTAAAGAGTTTTCAAAAAAACTCAGAGTTCTTATAGTAGTTTAAGTGATTTAATTGGCTAATAAATCATCCTAAGGGAGGAAAGCTGTGAGCTCTAAAGTAGCATTTAGTCCGAAAGGTTGAATACAATTAAGACGATGTATCCATTCAGCTTCCCTTTGGAGAAGTTCCTTGTTCAAATCACGATGATTATACTGAAGGGGAAAGATTCTGTCAATAACAAAAAACTGGAATTCATTATGATGATGATGGTACTCAATAAAATGCTGAACTAATGGTGCCTCCGTTATCCCATTTCTAAGTTTTGAACGATGTTCAATAATTCGTGCCCGTACACTCCTCATAGTTTTGCCCACATAAATTAAACGACAAGGACAGATATACACCAGCTTCTCCGTAGAACAGTTAGAAAAATATTTTAAATCAAAGGTGCGATTTTCTGTAGGATGTTGAAATTTCTTAATTTGTAATGCCAAGTCGCATACTGAACAACCCCCACACCTATAATGTCCTTTTATGCTATGTGTGGGGTTCTTTGGTGGATCTATGTCTGAACGTATTAGATAATCTTTAAGATTCTTAGTCCTTTTCCAGCCTATTCGTGGTGGTGCCGCACATCCTGGAAGATGGTTGATAATATGCCAATGACGTCTTTCCTCCGCTACCTTCGCTCTTGTTCCCGGGCAGCCGAACGCCTCTGGCGTAAGACCAAGGACTGGGCGGACTTTGTCCACTACAAATTTGTTCTCTCCTCTTTCTCTTCTGCCATTTCACTGGCCAAACAGCAGCACTACTCAACGTTGATCCAGTCAAATGCTAAGCACCCTCAGCGGCTCTTCGCGTCCTTCAATTCTCTTCTGAAGCCTAATCCGCCATCTCTCCCCGCCTCCCTGTCTGCCAACGACTTTGCCTCTTTCTTCAATGCTAAAATCCAAACTATACGCTCCGATCTAGCCAACTCTGCTCCGCTTCCAGCTCCTGTCCCTCACCTGTCAGTTCCCCCTTCAACTCTCTCGGCGTTCCCTTCGGTCTCAGCTGATGAACTGTCTAAAATACTGCGCTCATCGAAGCCTTCCACTTGTTCCCGTGATCCGATTCCCTCTCGCGTCTTTATTAATCTTATCCCCGCTATCCTCCCGTCCTTGCTTCACATCATTAATTCTTCTCTGTCCTCTGGTTCATTTCCTTCTGCTTTTAAACATGCTACAGTCTCTCCCATTCTCAAAAAACCCACTCTTGATCGACTATCCCTGTCTAACTACCGACCTGTCTCCCTCTTGCCCTTTGTCTCAAAGATCCTGGAACGTCTGGTCTACTCTCGTTGTCTTGACTTTCTCTCTAATAACTCTGCTCTGGATCCCTTTCAATCTGGCTTCCGTCCTTTGCATTCCACTGAAACAGCCCTTACCAAGATCACCAATGATCTTCTTACTGCCAAGTCTAAAGGCCATTATTCTGTTCTTATTCTCCTTGATCTAACCGCAGCCTTTGACACGGTTGATCACGATCTTCTCTTAGATTCCCTCCACGACCTTGGACTCTGTGGCTCTGTCTATAACTGGTTCGCCTCCTATCTAGAGGGTCGCTCTTTCAGCGTGTCGGCTAACGGCAGCTCGTCCTCCTCTTTTCCCCTTTCAGTTGGGGTTCTGCAAGGCTCGGTGCTTGGCCCGTTGTTGTTCTCTCTATACATGCTGCCCTTGGGCAAGCTCATTCAATCTCACGGCCTCCAATATCACCTGTATGCCGATGATACACAATTATATCTTTCATCTCCGGAACTTTCTCCAGATGTTCATGATCGTATCTCGGCATGTCTTTCAGATATCTCAGCCTGGCTGCTTCATCGTCGTTTGAAACTTAACATGGCAAAGACTGAACTGCTAGCTTTTCCTCCTAAACCTTCTCCTCACCTCTCATTCTCCCTTACTGTCAACGATGTCACGCTTACTCCGGTCAAGGAAGCTCGTAGTCTTGGCTTTATATTTGACTCCTCGCTCTCCTTTACTCCTCACATCGAGGCAGTAGCTAAATCCTGTCGTTTCTTCCTGTATAATATTGCCAGGATTCGACCATTTTTGTCTGTCTCTTCTGCCAAGACTCTCGTTCACGCACTGGTTATCTCTCGGTTGGACTACTGCAACCTTCTTCTCTCTGGCCTTCCTTTGTCTCACATCAGTCCGCTGGTCTCTGTCCACCACTCTGCCGCTAAGATCATCTTCTTGGCCCGCCGCTCTGACCATGTCACTCCACTTCTGAAATCTCTTCATTGGCTTCCAATTCACTTCAGAATCCAATATAAACTTCTCCTACTGACCTTCAAAGCTCTTCACTGCCTAGCTCCTGCCTATCTCTCCTCTCTCATCTCACACTATCGCCCCGCTCGGGCTCTCCGCTCCTCCGATGCCATGCTTCTCGCCTGCCCAAGGACCTCCACTTCCCTTACTCGGCTTCGTCCTTTTTCTTCTGCTGCCCCTTACGCCTGGAACGCTCTTCCAGAACACTTGAGAACTACAAACTCAATCACTGCTTTTAAGACTCAGCTCAAAACTTTTCTTTTCCCTATAGCCTTCAAATATTGAGTTTGTTCTGACTTTACACTGTTGGTTTTGCCCTACCCTGTGCCTGTTTACACTTCCCTGTGCCTGTTTGCATTCTCCTTCCCTCTTTATTGTTTACTACAACTTATTAGATTGTAAGCCTATGCGGCAGGGTCTTGCTATTTACTGTGTTATCTGTACAGCACCATGTACATTGATGGTGCTATATAAATAAATAATAATAATAATAATAATAATAATAATAATTCTCATAATAACATGTGCAGATGGTGAATACTCAAATGCACATGAGAGCCGGTCAGTAGTTGGATGTGAAGATCTGGTCAATAGAGAGTTCCTAGAAACAACTGTTTATATAAAAGACGCTTCATGTGAATAGTTCACCATATGTATACTAGATTGTTGATATTGCAGGCTTTGTTGTGAATGTTAGTATGAACATCTTATAAATATTGTTGATGTGCCTGTTCTTTATACATTTGTAAAATTTCTGAATTATTTACCTATGTATGTTGTTTTGATGTCTTTGTGGTTTGAGTGTTACCACTCTTATTATACTGTGCAAGCAGCATTTCAGAAACTTCTAGAGTTTTCTGGAAAGCACCCGGGTCCTGATTTTTGAAGTAAAAACACATGCTGGGAATAAAGTTAAGGGTCTGCACGCAGCACAAACTTTATGGAACAGTAGGGGCAAGGGCTGCTGCAGAAAGGAGTGGTATTATTTGTCCGCCCTACCTTACCACACAGGTATTTAAGGCCCTGTTCAGAAGACACCTTAAACCATGGCTTTAACCACAGTGGTTAAGCCAGAAAGCCAGGCCGTGTTCAGAAGACATCTTAAACCAGCAGTCCCCAACCTTTTTGGCACCAGGGACCGGTTTCGTGGAAGACAATTTTTCCACGAACCGGGGGGGGGGGGTTTGAGGGGATGGTTTTGGGAAGCCCCCACCCTACTCCACTCCAGAGTCCTGGCTTTGCTTCGGCTGGCGCCCAGCCGAAGCAAAGCCAGGACGCTGGGGTGGGTGGCTTTGGAACGGCATGCCCAGAAGTCACTCTCCCAGAGCAGTTTCCGGCCTTAAAGAAAAAGCGATTGAAGTTGATTTTCCAATATAAGTTTTACAAAAAGGAAAAGGAAGGGGTTTGAAACTTCCCAAAAGTCATTGGTCTTCCCATTGGGGCCTCTGGTTGGCCATTGTGCAAACAGCATACTGGACTGGAGAGGCCATGGGTCCGATCCAGCAAAGCTCTTCTTTTGTTCTTTTAAAGAACAAAGTCTTATTAAGACCTGAAGGCTTTGCCACCACGTTCTAAAGAAACGTTTGCATAGGTAAATAGCGTGCTTGCACCAAACTCCTAATTTTAGAATCATAGAATAGCAGAGTTGGAAAGGAGGACAGGGCTCCTGCACCTTTAAGAGTTGTATCAAAAAGAGAATTTCAGCTGGTGTCATTTGTATGCATGCAGCACCTGGTGAAAGTCCCTCTTCATCACAACAGTTAAAGCTGCAGGAGCCCTGCCCTCTTTTGTATCTGTTCAAGAGAGCAGGGCTCCTGCAGCTTTAACTATTATGATGAAGAGGGACTTTCACCAAGTGCTGCATGCATACAAATGATACCAGCTGAAATTCTCTTTTTGATACAACTCTTAAAGATGCAGGAGCCGTCCTCCTTTTCATATGGTCATTCTATCCCCCACAACCCTTGACAAATGTGAGGTAGCTGGCACGTACAAAATTTGAACAAAATGGCAGAGCGACGTACCCCCAAGTGTACCAGCCTAGCTGGTGGAAGATCCCCTTCTTGACTTTGGGACCAGAAGTTGGAAATGCTGGTGTTGCAGATCTGTGTGTGGCGTCGCATGAATTTATTATTACATTAATATCGCTCCTTTTTTCCTCTTGCAAAGAACCTCCTCTTCATTCTGTCCTCATAAGAACCCTCTGAGGTGGGCTAGGCTGAGAGTCTGTGACTGGCTCAAAGCCACCCAGTGGGCTTCCATGGCTGAGGGGGGATTTGAACGTGCCTCTCCCCAGGCCTAGTCCATCACTCTAACCACTACACCACGCTGCTGCCTGGAGAAAAATGCGGAAAGGAAAGTGCTGGGCTGCCTCTCTCGCTCTTTGCAAAGCCGCAGCACTGTGAGATGTTCTTTCTCTGGTCCTGCCTCTTTGTCTTCTAAGTATATATTCCCATCTTCTTCCTCCCACGTCGGCACAGCAGCGCATGAATGTGCTCGGCAAAAAAGAAAGAAACCCAGTATCCCCGTGTGTTTCTCCCCCAGCTCTTCAACTGCGCACTGCTTAGAAAGGGGACAATGGTCCGGGGGCAAGTTGTCAGGAAGGAGAATGGATCCGTGGCTGCGGTTGCCAGAGGAAAGGGGGGCCAAGCGATGAAAGGGGGGGCAAGGGCGGGGGGGAGGGGAGAATGCTTTTGCTTGGTGCTGACTCACAGACGGGCCTCTGAGTCATAGTTTTGCTGTGTTCCTTAGGATGATCACCATGGTGCTGGCGTGCCAGTTTCAGTTATTCTGTTGGTTCGCTTGTTTGTACAATTTGTAGGCTGCACTACAGCTGAGCCTCTCGGTCTGGCTTACAGGGAACCAAACAAAACAATAACAAAAGCCCCCCCCCCCAAAAGCCACCCCCCCCACTAATACAGTATTACTGTAAAATCAGAACAGTGCTGTGAATCAGAGCACAGAGGGAAAGAGGCTTTTGAGCTAAGCATTTGAGCTAAGCGCTCTGGGTTAGAGTGTTGTGTGAAGTACTTCATAGAATCACAGAATAGCAGAGTTGGAAGGGGCCTACAAGGCCATCGGGTCCAACCCCCTGCTCAGTGCAGGAATCCACCCTAAAGCATCCCTGACAGATGGTTGTCCAGCTGCCTCTTGAAGGCCTCTAGGTGGGGGAGCCCACGACCTCCCTAGGTCACTGGTTCCATTGTCGTACTGCTCTAACAGTCAGGAAGTTTTTCCTGATGTCCAGCTGGAATCTGGCTTCCTTTAACTTGAGCCCGTTATTCTGTGTCCTGCACCCAGGGAGGATCAAGAAGAGATCCTGGCGTAGGGTGACCATATGAAAAGGACAGGGCTCCTGCATCTTTAGGAGTTGTATCCAAAAGAGAATTTCAGCTGATGTCATTTGTATGCATGCAGCACCTGGTGAAAGTCCCTCTTCATCACAATAGTTAAAGCTGCAGGAGCCCTGCTCTCTTGAACAGATACAAAAGAGGGCAGGGCTCCTGCAGCTTTAACTGTTGTGATGAAGAGGGACTTTCACCAGGTGCTGCATGCATACAAATGACACCAGCTGAAATTCTCTTTTGGATACAACGCTTAAAGAGGCAGGAGCCCTGTCTTCCTTTCCATATGGCCACCCTACCTAACCATGCTGACTACATAACTACGGTTTAAACACACTCACCCACCATTTGCTGCAAAAGGGCTAGCAACCTAACCATGGCTTAGTGTGTTTTCTAAACAGGTTTGATAAGTTCTTTGCCTAGTACATTAAAATAGGTGCCAGGAAGGCTGTGTGTGTGTATGTGTGAATTCCAAAACTGTGGGGCCATTACTGAAAAGACCCCTTCTCTTCTGGCCACCCAGCATGCCTCACTTTTCCGGGGCACTAGGGGAAAGGTCTCCAATGATGATGTCAAGCAGGAACAGGGAAGGTGCAGGCACTCCTCCTGCCCCATGGCACTTCTGCCCCTCCTTTTTCTCATGAGCACCCTGTTTTTTAAATCTCTGCTGCTGCCCCTTTCCTTCAAACAATTTTGCCCCTGCCCCACATTCAAGTTCTGCTTCCCAACCCACCACCTTATAAGTCTCGATCCTCCCAGAGTGCAGGACACAGAATGACAGGCTCAAGTTAAAGGAATCCGGATTCCGGCTGGACATCAGGAAAAACATCCTGACCGTTAGAGCAGTACGACAATGGAACCAAATGACCTCGGGATGACCTGGGCTCTCCCACACTAGAGGCCTTCAAGAGGCAGCTGGACAACCACCTGTCAGGGATGCTTTAGGGTGGATTCCTGCACTGAGCAGGGGGTTGGACTGGATGGCCTTAGAGGACCCTTCCAACTCTGGTATTCTATGATTCTATGACCGCTAGGGCCCTTTTGTCTTCAGCCATCTTCCGCGTGGAATCCCTCCATCTTTCCCCCTTCCACCTGGGAGTGCCCCTCTTATTCCTGTGTCTGTCCCCAGCCCTTCCTGTCAGTGAGGGCATGCAGTCAGCCCCCGGGGGAGGTTTTCTCCTCTTAGTGAAAACCACTCGCTACACTGGCCAGCATTCCACTGTGGATGCTTCCCTACCCACTCCCTGAGCTACGATATGGACCCAGTGAGCAGCATTAATTGGGGAATTGAACTCCGGTGGTTTGTTTTATCAGCACTGCTGTGCTCACGGGACGCTCCAGTTAGCCACAGTGAAGTCTCGATGCAGATACGGGGATTGGACGCGAGAGGGCGCCAGAGAGCCTTAAGAAGCGCATTTAATTGCTAGGTCCCCGGGGCAGGGCTTGTGCGCAGCCCTCCTCCAGACTTGCGTTTGGGTGAGAGGCGGCGGCGTTGAGAGGAGGGCAGGGGAGTTGCTCTGTCTGTGTCTCAAGGTCCTGGATTGATTCCACAGAGAACTGAGTGTCCATTAGTAGCAAGATAAGGTGTTTTTTCCTCAGCTTGTCATGCAGGGCAAGGGGCAATTTTCAAGGGTGTGTGTGTGTATGTGTAGCTGGAAAGGGGAGGGTTAACTTTCCTCTTCCCACATGCTACTGCTACCACCACCCCCTCCTCCCCCCAAAAAACACAACTTCCCCTGTGTGGTAATTAAATTGAGGGGGGCAAAACCTTTCAGCAGGTGTCATTTGTATATATGGAGAACCTGGTGAAATTTCCTCTTCATCACACCAGTTAAAGCTGCAGGAGCTATACTAGAGTGACCAGATACAAAAGAGGGCAGGGCTCCTGCAGCTTTAACTGTTGTGATGAAGAGGAAATTTCACCAGGTTCCCCATATCTACAAATGACACCTGCTGAAATTTCCTTTTCAATACAACTGTTAAAGATACAAGAGCCCTGTCTTCCTTTTCAGAGGGTCACTCTAGACAACTGTTGGGGCTCAGCACAAGCTCCATGTAGAGTTTTCAAAAACGCTTTCAAAGTGTTTTATCCTACTTGGTGTAGAACTGGCCTCCAACCCATGGATTTCGCAGGGGACTGTCTTTTCCTGACTCACATGGATTCCGTGGACTTGCAGGCAGCTTGCTTTAAAAAAAAAAAAAGGTTCAGGAATTCCATGCAAATTCAGTTATAGAAAAATACACACACACACATATATATATATATTAAAAAAACACCAGGCAAAAATGAACATTTCCCCATGTGTATGGCCTGGAGGCTGGCAAACCATGGCTGCCCGCAAAGGCTTCTGGGTGAATGGCTGCTTCTGCCTTTAAGCTTGCAAACTGTTATTTTCCGTCTGTACTAGTCAGCGACATTCCTTTGAGTTATGGGAAAGGTGGGTCAAAAGACAAGTGATCTCATGAAAGCCTCAGGTGTCTTATCTGGAGGCTCTAAGGAGCTGACATCCCAAGGTGGTTCAGTGGAAAAGCTGGCCAGAACCCTCTTAGAAACCCAGTTAGTGGGTCATGCCCATGCCAAAGAAATGCCAAGTAATGTCTTGTTGATCACAACTAGGTACACTTATGCTATAGATTCCTATGATGAGAAGAACTGCTTTGCTATTAGTAGCCTATGCAATCCATCACTTATAGAATCATAGAATAGCAGAGTTGGAAGGAGCCTACAAGGCCATCAAGTCCAACCCCCTGCTCAGTGCAGGAATCTACCCTAAAACATCCCTGACAGATGGTTGTCCAGCTGCCTCTTGAAGGCCTCTAGTGTGGGAGAGCCCACAACCTCCCTAGGTAACTGGTTCCATTGTTGTACTGCTCTAACAGTCAGGAAGTTTTTCCTGATGTCCAGCTGGAATCTGGCTTCCTTTAGCTTGAGCCCGTTATTCCATGTCCTGCACTCTGGGAGGATCAAGAAGAGATCCTGGCCCTCCTCTGTGTGACAACCTTTTGAGTATTTGAAGAGTGCTATCATGTCTCCCCTCAACTTTCTCTTCTCCAGGCTAAACATGCCCAGTTCTTTCAGTCTCCCTTCACAGGGCTTTGTCATCCTGGTTGCCCTCCTCTGAACATGCTCCAGCTTGTCTGTGTCCTTCTTGTATTGTGGAGCCCAGAACTGGACGCAATACTCTAGATGAGGCCTAACCAGGGCTGAATAGAGAGGAACCAGTACCTCACGTGATTTGGAAGCTATACTTCTATTAATGCAGCCCAAAATAGCATTGGCCTTTCTTGCAGCCATATCGCACTGTTGGCTCATATGCAGCTTGTGATCTACAACAATTCCAAGATTCTTCTCATTTGCTTAACTTGCTTAACTTGGCAGCAATGCCAAGTTCAGTTATGCTCTAATTGTTCTTGTGCCCAGGGTAGGGGGTCCAGATTTTGCCGAACAGTCTTTTGTGCAGGAAGCTTTTGCAGTCTCGTCCACTTTTATTGGGATATGTGTAATATGCTAATAAATTAGTCTCCTTGTAAGCAAACCTGTGAGTCTGACTACTTTGTCTCCTTGGCAACCCTGAAACAACCTGAAGCTCACAGCTGGAGCTAGACGGACTGGAACATCATGTCAGTGACCCTCGTGTTCCCGATGGGAAAGGTACCCTCTGCTTTCGTCTTCTGTACAGAATCCCAGCCAGAAGTGGATCAAAAAGCAAGGAGCTCTCCGCCGCTGCGCCAGTGGTGCGTGCGTACTGCTCCCCGACGCGATAATTCCCCCCAATGCAGTGTTCTGATTGTGCACCCCAATTCTCCAAGCTGCAAGAAGGCTCAGGGGTGCAGCACTCACCTGGGTTGGGCTTCCTTTCTGATTTTACAGTCCTTAGAAGCTTATTGGCATTGTGTGACATGGGTGTTTATTTTCAAATGTGCAAGTTCGTCCTGGGATGAGGGATGGCTTTAAACACCCCATCATGGGTTAAATAAGGTCCGGTGGGCTGCAACGATTGATTGTAAGACCTGATTTGCACAAACAGTATTGGGTTAGAAGGGGTCCCCAGGTGGTCATAGTCCAACCCTGATCCTGTAACAGTCTTGAGCTCCCAAACTAAGAGGTCAGGACCAGGCCATGCAATGGGAAGGAGGGCGTGCAAGTGGTTACATGCGCCATGCAAAACCTAACGACGACTCGTTTAGAAGTTGCTGTTGGCTGCAAGCCAAAAAGCAGTACTTTCTTTCTTATTTTTCTTTAAAATGTTTCTAAACAGTTCTTGATCCAAACAGGTCCTAGGGCAGCGTACAAGGCATGAAAATTCATAATCACAAGTGTGGTACTATAAAAGCAACTCAAATAACATCATACCTACGATAAAACCAAGAAGTCACAAACCATCAAACTATACAACAAGCAGAGTCAACGCAGACAATCGAAATGCCCGAGCAACTAAAAACGTCTTGACCTGGGCGCCGTGAAGATTGTAATGCCCTTCAGAAGATATGTATTCCCATCTTTTTAAAGATAATTTCAGGGCAGCTCACAACAAGATAGAAACAAATAAAGAGATGCAACCCTATGCATATTTAGACAGGAAAAAGTCCCACAACTCCCTGCATTCCCTAGCCGGCCACACAAATGCAACATATACCAAAATCGAGCTACCATCACAGAACCAGCAGTTAAACAGCGAGAATATATATATGTAAGCAATCTGGTGTCCTCTAAATCTGGTGGACCACAACCCCCAACATCCCCAGCCAGCACAGGCAAGCTGGCTTGGGGATGTTGGGAGTTGTAGTCCCACAACACATCTGGAGGGCACCAGGCCAGAGAAGCCTGTTAAAACTTAAATCAGCAATGCAAGTGCTAATCACCGTTACACGCCTGGGCAAATCAAACCAGATGCCTGGAAGCTGCTGTAGGAAGCCTCCTTTATTACCATGTTGCTGCTTACAAGGTCTGCAGTCAGGGAAGGCTTCCAGGATCCACTGGGATCTCTGCCAAAGGCAAGTCGGAAAACAGCAACAAGCCGAAGCAGGACAACACCAGCTGGAGGCAAAGGCAGAAAGGACCCCAGTCCAGGGGTGCCAGAAACTCCGGCCAAATCCGGCCCACCTGGGGCTCCCCAGAAGACCACAGCCCGTTTCTCTGACCGCTGACCGTTTGATGGCTTCTGGGATTTTGCATGGCTTCCCTGCCCCCCCCCTTTTCTGAAATATTGAAATGCCTCTCCTAAGGCTGGCAGTGAGTTAAAACATCCTGGTATCTTGGGCTCCACCCCCAAATTCTCTTCAGCCACTGGAATGCGGCTCCCAAGAGCGTCTCTGAAATGGAATTTGGCCCTCAGAAGCCAAATTTGCTAGTCCATTGGGATGCTTTGTTGTGATGGATGCAGTTGCTGGGAGTGGGATGGGGGAAGTTCTTCATAGAGCGCACAGGTCAACTGTGGAACTCACTACCACAAGATGTACTGATGGACACTAACTTGGACGGCTTTAAAAGGGGGTTGAATAAATTTCTGGAGGAGAAGGCTACTAGCCCTGACAGCTAGGTGCTGCCTCCAGTATCCAGTTCAATATTGTTCCCCGCGTCAATTCAGAGGGAGAATCATAGAAGAGCAGAGTTGGAAGGGGCCTACAAGGCCATCGAGTCCAACCCCCTGCTCAATGCAGGAATCCAGCCTAAAGCATCCCTGACAGATGGTTGTCCAGAGGCAGGAAAGAAATAATCATTATTATTATTACCCGAGGCTGTAAGCCTGTGTGTACCAGATGTTGGGGAACATGGGTGGGAGGGTGCTGTTGCACCATGTCCTGCTTAGGGGTCCCTGCTGATGGCTGGTTGGCCACTATGTGAACAGAGGGCTGGACCAGATGGATCCTCAGGGCTCTTCTTAGGCTCTCGTTAGTTTGAACTAAATGGTGCCTTAAGCTCACTAGAAATTGGACTAGACTTCTGACCCAGCCAAGCTTCTCCAGCGTGGATTCTTAATCACCTAGCCCCCCCACCCCCTGCCTTCTAGCAACACTCCCCGGACTGTCCTAGAAGGGTCCCGTCTTCTACGTCACGGACTTTTACTTGCCATCTTTGCAGATGCATCACATCCACAGCTCAACAGCACCAACTGATAAACCAGTGAAGCCAAAATCTTTCCTTCGTCAGCCCCAGCTGCTAACAAAAGTATTCCTTTTCGCCCCTAAATATGTGTGTGGATGACCTTACATGTACGACCAAATTATTACGTGTCCCTAAGAGCCTGAGTGATGTAGCGGTTGGAGCGTTGGACGATGCCCAGGGAAACTAGATGGACTCTTGGCCTGATGCAGCCCGGCTGTCCTTGCGCTCTTGCACCATTTGCTGGGGAACATGGGCAGGAGGGTGCTGTGGCACTCATCTTGAAGAATCCCCACTTGGACATCTGGCTGGGTGGGGCAGGAGCTTGATGCTGGACGGGGGAGGCCTTGGGTCTGACCCAGCGCCGGGCCGGGCAGGCCAGGGCCCACCTGTCCCCTCCCTCCCTCCGGAGTTGCAGGCGGGCTTCGTAGAGGAGAGCCGCACGCAGGAAAATCAGCGCGCCGAGCCCTGAAGTGGATCGTGTTCGCCATCTACTGGAGTGCTGCAACGGCGGCGGGTCGCTTTCCTTTCTCTCCCTCCCTCTGGGCTTGGCAGCGCAGGCAGGAGCGCTCCGGGACAGCGCGCGCGCCCTTCCCTCCCCTTCCCGAGGGAGCTGCACCGGTGGGCTCTCCGCCTGCGACGGCGCGCAGGAGGCGCCAGCGGCAGGCGCGGGGGCGTGGCGGCGGCGGTGGTCTGGCGGCCCCTTCAGGCGTCCTCGACGGGTTGGCCGCCCGGCCCGGCCGGCTCCAGGAGGCTTGCAGCGCAGCCTTCCAGCCCAGTAAGGTCCGCTGTGGCGGGAGGGTCGGCGAGGGCCGCGGGGCAAAGGCTGGAGCCCGCAGGCGGGGAAAGGCGCGGAGGCTCCGCCGCGGGGGCGGTTCTGCGCAAGGGGCACGGGCGGGCGGGCAGGCGGCGCGGGGGCGGCGCGGGCTTTGTGACGTGTGTACACTGGGGGGGGGGCTTTGTGACATGTGTAGGGCTGATGCCGAGGGGGAAAGTATAAAAGGGGGCTGGGATCTCACCTGGGACTCACTTCAGCCGGGACCCAGAGACCGCTGGAGGGGAGCCATGAGCAGAAGGCAAGTCTGGCTTGCTAAGCGGGCAAATCCTGGCTCGTGCCCCCATCTTGGGCCAACGCCGTGGATATCGACGCATATTCACCCGCTGCAAATTTCCGCCAAACTGGCAGGTGGAGCCCTGTATGGACAGGGCGCTGGGCTCGGAGTGTGGGGGGCGAGGGCCTGAGGAGATGCCTGCTTATTTTTGTTTCTGCCTTCCAGCAGGCCAGAGGAGAAGCCCCAGCGGAGGCTCTTCGCCATCTGGGCTGAAGCGAAGAAGGTGTCGGCGGCGCTGGATGGGAGAGAGACCCCCTCCCCCCCCCGACGGAAAGCAGGCAAGTGGGGGGGCTTAATAAATAAATAAATAAATAAATAATATAAATAATATAAATAAATAAACCTCTGCCTCGAGCCTCTTGAAGCGTCCCCTTTATTCAGAGCTGGCTGAGGCATTCTGGGAGTTGTAGTCCAACACATCTGGAGCACCCCAGGTTGAGGAAGGCTGGCCTAGTAGGTTCAATGAGGACTACAAAGAACTGGGTTCAAATCCCAGTTGACTGGGGGTCCTTGTGGCGGTAGTCACTCTCTCTCAGACTAGCCCACCTCACAGGGTTGTTAGGAGGATAAATGGGACGGGCGAGGGAGAAACATGTACACCGTCTTGAGCTCCCTAAAGATACGGAGCGCTTCACGTGCAAAAATAGCACCCCTTTGCCTCACAACGTTCTTGTTTGCACACCGCACTGGAACGACGCAGGAGCAGACCACCCAGAAGGCGCTTCCATGCTGGCGACACGACAGACCCACAGCCTCAGGTGAAACGAGGGACGACATCCCAGAGTGCAGGACACGGAATAAGGGGCTCAAGTGACAGGAAGTCAGATTCCAGCTGGACATCAGGAAAAACTTCCTGACTGTTAGAGCACTACGACAATAGAGGCAGTTCCCTAGGGAGGTTGTGGGCTGTCCCACACTGGAGGCCTTCAAGAGGCAGCTGGACAACCATCTGCCAGGGATGCTTTAGGGTGGATTCCTGCAATGAGCGGGGGGTTGGACTTGATGGCCTTAGAGGCCCCTTCCAACTCTACTATTCTATGATTCCATCCCTATGAGGAAAGGCTAAGGTACTTGGGATGTTTGAGCTCACAGAGATGGTGGACATGAGATACACCCTTGTGTTTGTTTGACTGACTCTTAAAAACACTTGTCACTTCCTAACAGACATCTTTTCACCCTGATATTTTTACAGCAAAAAATCCATTACAAAATAAAGGGGTACCTTTAAAAAAAAAGAAATTATAAGCACCATCAATGTACATGGTGCAGTACGTAATAAAACAATAAAATAAATAAAGCCAGACAGGACATTGTTTCTTAGCTTGCTGCATTTGGTAATTTTAATTTGATACTAATGCATCCAGACTTACTCAAACTTAGAGCAGACCCACTGAAATCAATGGGACCTACATTAGTTCATCACTCCCATTGATTTCAGTGGATCTACTCTATGTATGACTCAGGGATAGGGTGCAATGCTATTTGACAAGCTCTAATGAAACAGACTTAGATGCGTGCAATAAATGTTGCCATGCCACCCACAGTCCTGATATTATGAAATTACATTTTAAAACCTTTTCCTTAACAAAATGGTTATGAATTACAAGAAGAGCTAAATGTCTCTTACTCTGACCTCTATTTACAAAACAGCGGTGTAATAGATGTGTGATTCGACATAACTATATTACCAATGTCTACAGAAATGATTTTTCCTAGGATAAGCAGAGAAACACAATACAATTAATTCTAGAAGGACAGTGCCAGGACAAGTAATAAGACCTTGACCCAAGGATTTAAACATCTCCAAGCGTGTTTTTTTCCCTTTCTATTTTCTCATCTTGTAACCAATATTTTAACATTCTATTCATAACAGAAGGTCAGGAGATAGAAATTCTAAGAGGGGACCAGACAACAACATACATAGAGTTCCAACCGGGATTAACGCCACTCTGTAAACATGGAAATCTCCTTCATAAAAGAATTAATGAAGAAAAAAGAAACAATCTCCAAACTCTGTTATTTATTGTGAGAACCACTAAGCTAAATCACTACAATGCCACTAAGGAAGCCTTAAGAGATGAATGACTTAGGGTGACCCTATGAAAACGAGGACAGGGCTCCTGTATCTTTAACAGTTGTATTCCATTACGACAACAGAACCAGTGACCTAGGGAGGTTGTGGGCTCTCCCACACTAGAGGCCTTCAAGAGGCAGCTGGACAACCACCAGTCAGGGATGCTTTAGGGTGGATTCCTGCATTGAGCAGGGGGTTGGGCTTGATGGCCTTCTAGGCCCCTTCCAACTCTACTATTTTTAACAGTTGTGTTGAAAAGGGAATTTCAGCAGCTATCATTTGCATACATGGATCACCTGGTGAAATTCCCTTTTCTATGCCCTCTCTGCTCCCAGCACTTGAACCCCAAAATTGCACCAGAGTAACAGCGATTTCTCCCCACTCTCAGGATGTGAATATCGGGCTCACTTAATACATCAAAGAGGGATGTACTAAAACCAACAGCAGGCTCCCTTCTTAATAAACAAAAGCACCCCAGGTTTTATTTCGAAGGCCTTGTGACCAAAGTGTTAATTTTACTTATTCACTAGGTTTGAATCAGGGAGAGGAAACAAAACCAAAAATGCAATGCAAACAGGACACCAGGGCAGCCTTTTGCCCTCTGGGGGGACATTCCTCCTCCCCACCTGGGACCTTTCCTCTTGTGTCCCCTCCCAGACCCCCCCCCCTTTCTCCCGCCTTTCCTTCCTCGATTCCCTAGTTATGGGGAGGGAAGGAGGTGCAAGGCGGGGGTCTCTTGGAAGGTAGGCTGACCATATTTTGGAAACCAAAAAGGAGGACAACATGGCCGCCCCAAAGGGGCGTGTCCACCAACTTGTCCAACCCCCAAGGGGGTGTGCCCAACAACATGAACAGCCCCTAAGCAGGCATGCCCACCCAGAAACAAGTCCCACTGATTTCAATAAAGCTTACTTCCAGATAAATGAATACAGGATTGCAGCCTCTTCACGTCTGTTCACCTTACAGTAGCAAGTGCAAGCCCCTCCTGTCAAGGGCAACCATGCACTCACAGAACCTGGCCTCGTGGCTCATGCCACCAACAGGTGCTCTCCAGAAAGATGCTTTCAGAGCCTAGGAGGTCCAGACACACTCAAGGAAGTCAGGCCAAATCATGCTATGCACTCACATAATTATCTCACTAGGACAGAACAATTCTGGTACAACATTTGAGACATTAGCTGCCATGCCACAACAACAGTTTGTTCACAGATAATTGAGAATAAAAAGTGAACACGCCAAGATAAGTACAGATGGCTACTGAGAGGAGACTTCGTATAGCTGAACAAGTAGCCCATGCTTGCAGTGTAGAGCAATTGTCTTTCAAATCATGCCAAAAGACAAACAAGCTGCTTTTCAAAACCATGGGTTGTATTCAGAGTCTAAATTCCATTCATTTCAATGGGTCTAAGACTAACATTGGATACAACCCATTGTTCTTTTTCATGGGATTTTTCATACACCATTGTCTTCATCTTCTTGCTATTGGTTAGACAAATGTGTATGGCAGCTGCAGATTAAAAGCAACTAGTATGCTGACATGAATACTACTAAAACCAGATATCTCCAATATATTATACTGATTTTACTGAGGCAACTGCCCCATCATTCCAGATGCTCTTAAAACAACTTTCAGATATTCCCATTCAGTTACAACGAAATACAATGGAAAACTTTACTGAGGTATCATTTTATGGCAATTCCAAACCCACCCTCCCTAAGACAATTAAAAACAAACAAACAAACCTACACACACACACACACACACACACACACACACACACTTAACGGGGGGTCAGGAGGAGCACAATAAAAATCCAGCCCACACTCATGAAAGGCAAAATAATAATAAACCACAGCAACCCACACAAGGAAAAATAACATTCATCAACATAATAAACCCACACAGGCATACACACACCCAAGGCAAACTAAACAAACAAACAAAAAACACCATTAAAAATACAACACACCCATCTACTCTTCCCAAAGCATTGTGAGCAGCAGCATCGCACACATGCACAAAGGCAAAAACCAAACAAACGAGAATCATACATACACAACCGGGGCTAAAAAGTAAAATACAAATCTACACACACCAACATGCTCACCCACTAATAATTGTTTTAAAATACACCCAAGGCAAGCCCACTCCCAGCACACACTCACCCAATTAATTCATCAAAACCGGTACCCAAAGAACGTATAGAAAGTCAGTGACAATTTATTTCATCAATGCAGCCAGAGATTAAATCCAATCTACCCCCTCCACTACAGGTTGCAGCTAGAGGCATTTCATTTGGACTTCAATTACTTTAATACCCCCCCCCCACATACAAGAGCAGCAATTCCCAGAAGTGCAGAGAAACATGCCTGACCAAAATACATACACACACACACACACACACTCCTCCTCCTGATCCTAGGATCTGGGGCACTCCATGTGGCACAAGAACTTCCATCTCTCCTCCCATGGTCAGCCTGTCCGCTTCCTGGACGAGGAGGGCGGTGGAAGCGACAGCTCTCAAGCATGCAGGCCAACCTTTAGCTACAGGATCTAAGACTTTAGAATAATAGCCTACCGGTCTCCATGAAGATCCCAGCTTCTGGCACAGCAATCCTGAGGCCACTCCTTTCTTTTCGTGCACGTACAGGCGATATGATATGGCTTCCAGTAATCGGGTAAGGCTAATGCAGGTGGCACCTGTAATGCTGATTTAAGGTCTTAAAATGCTTTATTCATCTCTCTTCCCATTTTCAGCCCAGATGTCCTGCATGTTTCAAGTGAGTGTTTCCAACTTTGGTCAGTAGAGGGCGCGTAAAGGTCTTATCCCCCACTTTAATCTTAACCACTGGGTTGGTGCTGGCTGAATCAGTTTAAAGAATGGGGGAGCCCGACCTGGATCCCCTTCATTGGGATTCATAAAGAACTGGTGTTGGTCCAGACCCTCCTCTGGGACTTTCATGTTCCAATTTTGCCTTTAAAATAGGGCATTCTTGTTTTCATTGTCCTTGTTCAAAACGCACATTAACTCTTATCAAGGGGCTGCCTTCTTGCCTGCCTTCTTGAACCTCCTCCTGATTTCTAACTTTCTTTTTGTCTTTCTCCTCTAAGGCTAGGGCAATAAATTTTGCCTGTTGCCTCACCTGGTTCTTCTCATCTATCTCATCCTTTCGATCATATACTACTTGAGCAATCTCTAAAAGTTCTCCAATTCCTTTCCCATAAACTCCATCTATCTTCTGCATAATATAATATATATATATATGGCTGTGTTGTATCTAAACTGATTCACTATTACCCTTTGGTTGGCATCATCCAAGGGACCCATGCCAAGGGATCCATGGATTCCTGCATTGAGCAGGGGGTTGGACTAGATGGCCTTATAGGCCCCTTCCAACTCTATTATTCTATGATTCTGTGCCAGAATACATTTTAAAAGTATTTGTCAGCCATTCCAAAAAAAAAAAAAGCAGAAGGGCTCTCAGTTTTTCTCCTGTTTGATTTCAAAAACTTTAGACAGGTTCACTGGTTTACGAAACAATCTATCTTAAACCGGCTACTATACAATTGTAATAGGCGGTGCTCTCTCTGCCTGGCCAGTTCCCCTGCTGGGATCTGCCTGAGGCATGAGCTGAATCAGCGGCATCCGCTGAGCCCCCGCCAACTCCTATAAATTCGAACAGACTTGCCAACTTCTCTGGGTCTTCGCTAAATGAGGGGTTCTGATTTTTCCAATTGTGCAGATCTGACGTGGAGAAGAGAGAGTAAGCAAATATGTTCGCAAGCGGAGCGGCATTACTCATGACGGGGCAAACGCTCCCTCCTCTTGATCAGAGTCAGAGGAAGGGGGGCTTTAACTTCTTTTGTCTTAATCCTATTGACTGCAGGCGATGCCCTGCTGGGAGCGCGAACCTTATTCTTGGGGGTAGGTTTCAAAGGGGGATGATCAAAGGGATCATCTTCGCCTCCTTGAGAAGGGGGGGTGCAAAGGTTTCACTCTGGGGTAAAACATGGGACTTTAACTCCTTAAACCATTTCTGTATTAACATAATATTACACCTTTGCATTTTACATTTTTAAAAGCCAAGAGGGGGCAGGCTGTGACGTCATCAAAAGACCCCCCGGTCTCTATCCAGTGCCAAAAATTGGCCATTCACAATCACAAAACTTAATCAATTCATCTTTAGACATTTTTAACACAACAAACATTTTTAACACAACAAACATTTTTAGCACAACACCACAAAGGACAGAGAAATTTCCCAACATATAACCAAGTGGGGTTAAGGAACTTTCTTCTACAGACTGGGACTTTAACTCCCATGTCTTCCCAAGTGAAATTCCGACAAGTCTGAACTTCCAATTTGAAGAAAAGAATTACACTTACCCCTGTTCCCGGGAACTCCAAAGACAATATTGCAGTCACGTCTAACTGCCAAACAATACAATGCAACTATTTCTAATTGCGAACCAATATGCAATTACGTCTAATTGCCAACTTAAGACACCTTTCCAAAGCCTCCGGTCTGTGTCTAAATTTGTCAGACTTTCAGATCCTTGCCTAATTGGACATCGGCATCGGTCAGTCTGTGGTCCTGAGGCAAAGAGGGAAGACTGAATTCAGTCCTGTGGCCACACCCTAGTTGCCCCACACTTCGACAGAATGGCCGACAGCGATCCAACTTAGAAGACATCCGAGTCACGGCACCAATTGTTAGACAAATATCTGGTTCTTTCTTCCTAAGGGCGGATCCCATAGAAAGGCACAGATCAAGTTTGGAGGATGCAATAGATTTATTTTAGGCTTTCAGGCTGCAGCTCTGGGTGCGAAAAGCTTAAATTCCATTCGGACCCTGAGTACAAGAAATTACAATTATTTATACAGTTAACATCACATATGCTTCTTTTCCTGCCATTATTCTAAAAATGTATACGTGGTACAGTTAGCATTACATATGCCTCTTTCCCACCATTGTTCTAAAAATGTGTACATTGTACTGGTTCTGACTAAATGTCAGCAGGCATCCAGGTTTGGTTCAAACCGATTCCTTAAGTGCTGATTCTGAAAAACAACTTACATAGCACAGGGGGTTTGGGTGAAACAGAGTTCACTCCCAAGTCACACAGCAAGATTTTTCTAAAATGGAGTTACGTTTGCTAACAAGCTCCAGCCCGGCAGCTCCAGCCCGGCAGCTCCAGCTCTTCAGCTCCAGCCCTAGCTCCAGCTCGAACCCCAGCTCCAACTCCAGGGCATCACTGGGGGGTGGGGGCTACAAGGCCCGGGTCTCCCAGCTCCTCCCCCCTCAGAGACGCAGGCCCCAGGACCGCGATTTTCCCGGGCATTTGGGGGGATTTTGAAATCTCCCCCCGGATCTTGTTTGGGGGCGGGATTTCCTGACATGTCCGGGCAAATCCGGGCGTTTGGTCACACTACCCTAAAGCATCCCTGACAGACATCCCTGACAATGTCTTAAGAGAAATTTTTTTACAGAGTTTTATCCATACACACACCCAAACTCCCCCAGTAAGACTTCAAGATTAACACTGCAAAGGCTGGAATCTGCACAATTTTCAAGCGTGCAAGCTAAATACAGTTCACACCAGCACCCATGTACCTGCTTTTGCAGTTGTCTTGCTACTGCTGCTGCAGCACAGAGCTACCAGCTTTAGACATTGTTGTTTTGCAGCAATCCTTTGCAAACCAGGATGTGACTTTAAGGGGGAAATTGCAATTTTTTTTGCAAATTAAGCACAATTAAAGCAGGATGCATGAGAGTACTTCACAATAAAAGCTGATTTTTCTAAAATGGAGTTCCATTCTAAAATGGAAAACTTCTGAGTCCTTTGCATGCAATTTGCAGTGATTGCAAGGTATAGCGCTGGTGCAATAAAGCTCTTAAGCAGCCAGCCCCCTACATTCACCTAGCCACCATCCCCCCCACCGACCCCCCTCAGTCTTACCTTCTAATTGCTTCTTCTCCTGCTTGCTTGCAGCTTTCTTCTTCTTCTTCTTCTTCCCCTCGGCCTAGGCAGGGAGTGGGGGGGACGCTTCCAGGAAGTCCCAGAATGCGTCCCCCAGCCCCCTCCCTCAGCTTCGATGGGGCCTTGTACTTCCTCTGCACGATCTTGCAGGCAAAGTACAAGGCCCCATCGAGGCAGGGAGGGGGCGGAGACGCTGGGAGGAAGCCTGGGCCCAGCTGAGGTGAACTCCTTGTGCGGCTGCAGGCCCGGGTGCTAGAAGGAGGCCCTGCTCCCCCCCCAGAGAATGGCCTTGCTTGCTCCCAGACTCTCTCCCACTCACTCCCTTCTCCCCCCTCCCTCCTTGGAACCTGAGGCGCATGCGTGAGCTTATCGGAGTCCCATAGGCTAACATTGGATGCAAATACATTAATAAAAAATCAACGGAAGCAGATATTTTAAAAAGAAAGGCCATTCCATCAATGAGGAGGACAGGGGAACACAATCCCATCAATGGATTGGCAGGTAAGGGTCCCAATTTGGCGCTATTAGTGCCCAAAAAAGGGGTCGCCAAACAGGAAGTGGGCCTGATCAGTTTGAAACAGAGATGCTTCCCCCCCCCTTTTTCAACTTTAAACTGCCATCCAGGCCTCAATATACCAGCAATCTCCCTGAAACGCGCAGGGAATGTAAAGCCAGCATTTCTTTCTGGCAGTACCGCGTTTCAGAAAGATTCCTGAAATATTTTTTATTTTAGGCTGCTAGGTTGACCCACCCCCCAGCAATTCCATTTAACATGGCGGAATGCTCATTTTACTGACGGCCCTTAACTACAGGAATCACGACTGTGATTCCTGTAATACTAATACTAATACTACTAATAATAAATACGGTAATGTTGTCAGTGGCAATTATACAGAATAAGTACGGTAAGTGAGTTAAGGTGGGGGGAGTGAGTGAGTAAATGGAACGTTGGTGTGCTGGTTCCTGATTGGTGGAGAGCATGAGGTAATAGGGTTTAAATAGGAGTGTCCGTAGTCAGTTAGCGTCAGTCAGCGGGAGGTTTAGTGCTAAGAGGGCGCAGGGACGAGTGGTTTGTTCTTTTGGGGCTAGAGGCGTTGAGACTAGGATAGGTATAATATAGAAACAATAACTTCAGTGCTTTATTGAACACACGCAAATACACCTGATCTACTGTTGTTCTGAAGTGTTCTTAATAAATTATCATTTATTTTCATCAACATCAACATACAGAGCAGCATTTATCATTCAAGACAGTCCGTGTGAATATGTGGCAGCAATGGCATTGAGAGAGGCCAAAGTCTGGAAGGAAAAGCTGTATTTCCTTGATTGGGGCTTGAAGAAGGTGTATAGGGGCCAGGTTTGAAGAGAAAGGATAAATCCTCCTCTTGCACACCGCAAATGTACCCATAGCCTCAGGGGAAGGGATCCCTAAGGGAGGGGGGTACATAGAAAATGTCAAGATTAGACCAAGGAGGTTCAAACTCCATCCTTCACACAGTTTGAGACCGCCGCCTCTCAGTGGCATTGATCCAACATTTTGATATTCCCTCACAAGTTCATTTTTCCGTTACACAAGTTCATTTTTCTGTTACTATGATCTCTGAACTGCTCTTTGAAAACAGACATTAGATCAGTATATTGTTATGGGTTGAACTGAATAACCTTTCAGGGCTCTTACACAGCTCAGTGCCTCCAATTGCACATTGCAAAGAGATTCAGGATCCCTTCTAATTCTATTTCTGGACTCATATGATGTTTGTTAAGTAGAGCTTTCAAAGTGGGTGCCCCAAGGCGATTCCTCCTCTTAGCCCTGAGAAAGGACATCTGATAGCCAGTAACATTTTGGTGATTTGTTTCAATGGGATGGCCCAAGGTAGCATAAGCGAAGATGGCCCAAGGTAGCATAAGCAAAGGCTACAGGGCCATCTTTCTTCTCCCCCAACTCCTGCCCCATTCAAACAATGGGAGCAGGAAAGTGTGTGTATAGAAGGAAGGTAGAGCGGGAACTGGGATCAAAAGAGGCAGCAGGCTGACTAAATTCTGCCGGAAACCTAACCCTCATCTTATGCTCAACTTGCATATAATCATATAAATGTATTTTAAAGTATTTTCAGGCCACCTTTAAGGGTGGAACCCTCTCAACTCAAATGTCTTTTATAAACCTTATCACAGAAACGCCATAAATCTCCAGTTATTCCCTTCTATGTAAACTGCCCAGACAGCTTTAGCTATGGGGCGGTATAGAAACGTAATAAATAAAAATAAATAATTCTAAGGAAATTGTATCCTGAGTTAATACTGGAACCATAAAACTTCTCACTGCACATGTGTAACAGTGAGAGTTTTTTTTTGGAGGAGGCTGCTTAAACCACCCACAAATAGCACTTGCGTCTCGTCTGGCTTGACTCTCGGTTCATGGGCCCTCATCCAGCCCACTCTCCTGCCCAGGCGCTGGTTCAAAGCTTCCACGGCCTCAGCTCTCTGAGCTGAGAAGGAGAGGCGAAGCGAGGTGTCCTGGTTGCTGCCTCAGCCCGCTCCCCTGGAGAACCTCTCCCGACGGTTTCATGTAGCTGTCGAAAAGCATGGGGGTCAAATAGTGCCCTAGGAGAGATCCATTCTCCCCTACGCCCACTTCGTATTTATTTTATTTATTTATTTAAAGCATTTTTATAGTGCTGCCTCACTATTTCTGGCATCGAGGCATTTACAATAACATATACAACAATTCCATTAAAACCCAAGCCCTCAACACCAATTTAAACCACCCCCTCCCCAAGCTCTTGTGAAAATAAAAACGCCTTACAAAGGCATTTGAAGCAATTGAGAGTGGGAGCCTGTCTAATCTCCAGTGGCACATTATTCCATAACTGGGGGCCAGCCATTGAAAAAGCCCTGGCCCCTGCACATTCCAATTTGTAGCGGGGGACCGTCAGGGCACCCTGCTCCTGAGAGCGAGTCTGCCAATGGTGAGACACAGGAGAAAGACGAGGCTCAGGCATCCAGGACCCAAGCAATGAAGGGCTTTATACACGGTCAACAAGACCTTGTAGCACACCCTAGCAGCCACCGGCAGCCAATGGAGTTCTTGAAGCACCAAAGTGATAGAAGACCACTTTGGGAGCCCCTTGATCAACTTGGCTGCTGCATTTTGTAGGTGTTGGATTTGCTGTATACAACGGGTTGCAATAGTCCAGTCTGGAAAGAACCAGGGCCTGGACTGCGGTGGTAAGATCAGCCCCTGACAGAAAGGGGCAAACTTGGCGGAGCACATGTAGATGATAAAATCAAGTCCGAACCACGGCCCCCATCTGGGAAGACATAGTTTGGAATTGGTCAAGAATAACACGCAGGTCCCACGCCTCAGTCACAATCCTTGGTCGGATTCCTGAAATAGGCAGATGTACGAGCTCCTGCCTCAAATCTGCCAGCCAATCACCATGGCCTCGGCCAATCACCATCAGCTCAGTCTTCTCTGGGTTAAGCTTTAGTTTACTCCTAGATATCCAGTTACAGATGTCAGCCAGGCACCAAGACAGAGTAGCAACTGCCTCGCCGAGGTCAGACCCCACCGAGATGTAAAGCTGGGTATCATCAGCATCCTTATGGTACCTCAGCCCATGGGCTGTAACTCTGCCAGCGGCCTCACATATACATTGAACATGAAAGGTGAGAGGATGGAACCCTGTGGAACTCCACAGGGGAGGGCTGTGGGGGTAGATGTACAGGTGCCCATGGTAACCACCTGAGCCCTTCCATCCAAGTAGGACTGGAACCAGGCAAGAGGCAGGCCCTCCAGTCCCACCTGGTTGTTCAACTGTCTAATCAACAATTCATGATCCACTGTGTCGAAAACCGCTGAAAGGTCCAATAACAGCGGGATGGACAGATGACCTTTGTCCATTGCTAAAAGAAGATCGCCAAAGACTGCGGCAAGGGCAGTCTCCGTGCTGTGACTTTGTCTAAGAGGCATTCTAGGCAGGAGTGGAACCCTTGCAATACGCAACTTCAAGACAGCCTTCCCAGAAGGATAGCATCAGAGGTCCAAGAGAGTCCACAGGGTCACACGAACCCATCCTTCACCTGGCACAGGGAGACCCACTGGGTGACTAAACCCAGGGCTGCATTTCCACATGAGAGAGAAGTTTATCTGGTCTCAACAGGGCAGCTAGGTCAGTAAGTAGCCCCGGCCAATGCGATCACACTGAAGCTGGCTGCTGGTGGATGGATGGGGTCAATTCAAAGTGCTGATTTTAATCTTGTAAACTTTGAGTGGCTTGGGTGAAGGTATTCGAAAGAGCACTGTTTCCAATATCTACTGTATGTAATTGGACTCTATGAATTTTTGGAAAGCTCTCCCAATGCCTGTGCTGAAGAAAGCCGGGTAGGTAGCTTGTCTCCCCTCACCTTTCTTCTTTTTTCCTAAGTTGAAGAGTCCCAGCTGTTGCATCCTTCCCTCATAGGAGAGATGCTTCAGCAATTTGATCATTTTAGTTGTCGTTTCTGTATTTTTTTTCAGCTCTACAATATTTATCTTTAGGTGTGGTGACGACAACTGTACACAGTATTCTAAGTGTGATTGCACCATAGATTTGTATAAGCACAGTATGACACTGGCATTCTTATTTTCGATTCCTCCCCTAATAATGCTGAAAATGGATTTTGCTATTTTACAGCAGTCTCATATCGGGTTGGCATTTTGCTCTCCTCGGCATCAAAGAGGGCGTAGCGTCAAGCAGATTACAACATTTAAAACTGGCAGATTCTTCCCCAGAAGTGTGGTGGGTGACAATATCAGTGTCCAATCCAAGCTAGTGGTTGGAAGATGCTGTCATCTCCCAGACCAGAAGGCTCAGAGTGACCTTGAGATGGAAAACAAAATCAGAGAGGCCTCCAAATGAGGGAGTGTTACAATAATGGGTGACTACAAATTACCCCATGATTAACTGGATCAGCTGGACCCTTGGTCTGATCCAGCATGGCACGTTTGACATTGTGATGTACAGAACAACAACGCCCACCCCCCGGTACACCCCTCCCCTGACCTTCCTATAGGGTTTATTTCTAGAGATGACCCTATTGCGCTGGTTCTCCGCATTCCAACAGGTCTCCTTATCACAGAACTCCAGAAAGGTTTTGCTCTTTAGCTTAGGATTTGTTGTTATGGACAGTGTTTATCTGAATTGCTGGGAATCTTGCTGAAGCCTTCCTTTGTTGGGGTGTGTGCGTGTGTCCAAGCAAGTAGCTTTGTTCACTTATTTCCAATTTCATAAGAATTGCACTGAAGATTAGGGAAGGCTGCATTTGGTCAATTTCAAGAGTTTGCTTATTCTTTTTGTTGCTTTCTCTGGTTTTAGTTTTGAAATAAATATTTTTTTTAGCTTTTCAAGTTTAAGGATACTTTCACTAACTTAGCAATGTGTGAAAAGAGTAAGAACATCTGTGCACCTTGATCCTCCTTACATACGTTTGTGTTGGTTGTCAGATCTCTTTATCAGTTTAGACACTGTTAACCCAATAAACCTTTCCATAAAAGACGATGTGACTGTGGTGGTTGATTCACCGTGATATGCGATAAGCCCACTGAGCGGTTCTGCAATTGCTTCCTTTTTGTACATCTTTGTGTGCCCGTTGTGTGTTTAAGTTTCCATTGTCACAGTTGTAAGCCCCCCGTGATTAAAGCAGCCTTCTTGAACACCTTATGCCAAAATCGATTGTCACACACAAACATCACGTGTGGAAAAAAGGGCCCATTTGTTACACTTCCTGCAGAAATTTTAGAAAATCAGAACAGTTTCCTTGGAGCAAGATACCGCCTATGAAGCACCTTAATTGCATTTTCCTTACTCTCTACAGAGCTGCATTTCATTGGGGGCTCCTAGGTGCAATTTTGCCCCTTTCCCTTAGTCAATTGTGGTTTCTGCACCTTTTTGCCATATCTGAAGAATTCTCTCCATTGTACAAAATTGTATGTACATTAATAATCTATATACGGCTGAAGTAAAACCTTCTGTGTCAATTCTATTGTGTTGTATAAAGTTTTAAAATTGCATATTAGGATGTACTTACGTTTGGTTTTGCAATTGGTACATTAGCAATTAAATTTTGTATTTTTTAATTTGGTAATTGAGGTTTCAAGTGTTTTCGGATGAACAAATCTGTCAAGTCATAAATGCCGTGTTCCTCCCACTGCTGGAATAGTTACAATGTATCCACCTTAAAAAAAAAAGAGGGCAAAGTAAAAAGGGAGTGATTGTTGAGATGGGTCTGGCGTGAACACTGACCTCTCTTTACGCACGTGCACTGTGGTGTCACAGTGGGTTAGGGTTAGGGCTTTGATTTCTAGAAGTTTTAAGCATTAGGGCTTTGACATGGAAACACAAGAACAAAGAAAATTGACAGAGAAGACAGGTTTCAAAATGGAGAAGGTAAAATATTTGGGAGTTGTTTTGACAAATATGAACTATGTTATTCCACAATAATTATGTTAAAGTTTGGAATGATGTTAAAAATGACCTGGCAAAATGGGATAAGGTTCGACTGTTGCTTTTGGGAAGAATTGCCACGATAAAAGTGAATGTACTGCCAAGAAGGTTATTTTTATTTCAGACAGTGCCTATTCTAATAGGGATGTACCGTTCAAGCAATGACAGAGAGAGATATCTAGATTCATACAGCAAGGGGAAAAGCCAAGGGTTAAACTTAAAATACTGCTGGATGCCAAAGAAAGAGGAGATCTGAGATTACCGGATCTGAAATTATATTTCTTTGCTTGTTGCTTGGTTTGGATGAAAGAGTGGGTTCTGTTGGAGAATAGACGGCTATTGGAGTTTGAAGGCCATGAATAAAGGTTTGGGTGGCATGGGTACCTGTGGTATGAGGTCAACGTGGATTTCAATAATCACTTTGTCAGGCATTCAATTTTAAGAGTACGGAATAAACATTGAGAATTTGTCAGAACACACCAATGTGGGTATCAGCTCAGGAGGCCGTTCATAGAAGAGAATTATCTAGTGGGCACAAATGGCTAAAGTATAGTGACATATTGGAGATGTCTAAAGGGGAATTAAAACTAAAAGCAAGAGAACAGCTGTTAAAGGAGGGCCAGATAGGTCAGTGGTTTTGTTACCCACAGATTATGGAGCAGTTTAAGAAGGACATAAAAGAACGTGGATTTGAGGATACAAAATCAATGTTTGTGGAAGCACTAAGTACTAATGATGAATGTGTTATCTCCATGGTATATAAGCTATTGTTGAAGCTTCAGACAGCGAATGAACAATAAAGTGGGATCAAAACTTTGGAAAAATATGTGGCGAAAAGGTTTAAAATATACGTTAAGTACTAGACTTAAGGAGAATTTTTATAAGATGATGTATAGATGGTATCTTGCGCAAAAATGTACAGGGGCTGTCTGGGAGACTGTCGGAAATGTGAAGAACAAGAATGAACCTTTTACCAGAAGTGGTCATGTAAAAAGGCAAAATCCTTCTGGACTCTGATGCACTTATAAATGCAATTTTAAAAAAAGATAAATACACAAATGAAACCAGAAGCATTTCTGCTGGGACTTATGGATGATAAATTTTTTTAAAAAAGGAGGACTTTTGTTTCTGTATATGACAACAGCTGCCAGACTACTATACGCGCAATACTGGAAAAATACACAAATATCAACAGAGGAATGGCTGCTCAAGGTTTTGGAGTTGGTGGAGATGGCGAAACTTACGGCGTTAGTAAGAAAAAATCAACAACCTCATTTGTACTGGACTGGAAACCTGATAGAGTATATACAAGAGTTGCAAAAGAATGACGTATCTCTTTGTGGTGTTTATAACTGGTGGGCTGGGTAAAGGGAAGTAATTGACAGCCCATACGTCCGACATGAAGATTGCCTCAAATGGAATACGGCCACATATATTTTGTATATGTGTTTTTATTAGATGTAGTGTATACTATTATTAAGTATGTCATGTTTTGTAATGTTCTCTTTCCTTTGGTTTTCCTCTTTTTCTGTGCTTTGTTCTTTGTAGAAAACGATAAAATAGTTGAAAAAGTAGAAGTTTTTAACGTTAGCTCTCTGACTTCTCAAAGTTTACAGCTTTAGCTCTTTGAACATTTAGTTCTTCTTCGTGGTCTCTATGCATTCACACATATGGGCTTTGCGCCTGCGCAGAGACCAGACCGGAACCTTCTATAGCTGAGTGGAACGTTTTTGGCGGGAACCCCTCCCCCACGCTACCGTGCATGTCCATGGGGTTCCCGCCCTTACCTCAGTTCTTCGTCGTCCGCCATTGTGCACAGACCTGTTTAACCGAATCTCTAGCGTTTTTCTTATTAACTTTTTCACAATTGATCGAGGGCTGAATCGTCCTGATCGCAACAGATAACACCACAGTAGTGGCGTACATCAACAGACAAGGTGGGACAAGGTCTCATCCTCTGAATCGATCGGCACTCAGGATTTGGAACTGGTGCATAAAGAGAAATACTCACCTGACGGCGACCCATGTAGCGGGCAATGAAAACATCATCGCGGACGCCCTCAGCAGGTCTTTCCACGTCGACCACGAATGGGAGCTCGATACCGAAGTAAGAGACGTTCTCTTTCGGTACTGGAGCCTCCCTGCTGTCGATGTCTTCGCTACCGAAGAAAACGCAGCTTGTTCCAGGTTCTGCAGCAGAGCAGGAAGAGGAAAGCACTCGCTAGGAGATGCTTTCACCAGAACCTGGAAAGGAAATCTTCTTTACATCTTTCCTCTGTTTCCACTGTTGACGAAGGTGCTGGCCAAAATCCAGTCGGACAGGTCGGACTGCATCCTTATCACACCGTGGTGGCCTCGACAGACGTGGTTCTCCACGCCCTTCGACTGTCGGACGGGAATTACATCAGACTCCCGCCGATACCGACACTGTTGTCTCGACACCAGGGCAGGGTTCGACACGCAAACCCGTCGACCCTCAAGATGATGGCATGGAGGATATCATCCACTCCTCCTCTCGTATCAAAGATTTATCTGTAGACCATATATTTTTGGCATCACTAAAGCCTTCAACAAGAAAATCTTATGCGGCAAAGTGGCAGAGATTTCAAACTTTTGCCTTGGAAAACGATCAAGCACCTGAATCTTGCCCTTTAGCGTTAATCCTCAAATACCTACTGACACTTTATCAGCAGGGACTCGAACTCACTTCCATCAGAGTTCACTTAGCAGCTATTACGTCTTTCATCGAGGCATGATTGGTTTTACACCTTTTGTGCATCCAACATCGAGGAAATTTTTAAAAGGGCTTAAAAATATGATACCGACAGTAAAGAGTATCATTCCACCATGGAGCCTATCAGTGGTGTTACAGGCATTGACAAAGAAGCCCTTCGAGCCCATGGCCTTATCGGACCTTAGGCTTCTAACATTCAATACTGTCTTTTTAGTAGCCATCACTTTTGCTAGACGTGCAAGTGAGCTTAGAGCTCTCAAGATAGTTGCTCCTTACACTATCTTTCACAAAGATAAGGTTGTGTTACGCACAGACCCTGCCTTCTTGCCTAAGGTAGTGTCAACCTTTCATCTGTCCTAATATATCACTCTACCAGCTTTCTTTCCGAATCCTACATCACCTGTAGAGTCTGCTTTACATACACTTGATGTAAGGAGAACTCTTGCCTTTTACAAGGCTAGGACAGGGAATTTTAGAAAAACAAAGCAATTGTTTATTTGTTATGGGGAGCCTTATAAGGGACTCCCTGTTTCATGCCGGCGTCTGTCACGCTGGATTGTAGAGACAATTGAACTTGCCTACTCTATCTCTAAACTAGAACTGGTGAAACCTGTGACAGCTCATTCTACCAGAGCCGTCACAACATCTGTGGTTTTCGGCAAAGGTGTTCCTTTGACAGAAGTCTGTAGAGCTGCAACGTGGTCCACTCCATCCACGTTTGTTAGGCACTACAGTTTGGGCACCCGTGCGAGGCAGGACTGCTCATTTGAAGGACAGTGCTCTCGGAGATCTTCAGATGATGCACCAACCCACCTCCAAATATATGTCAGCTTGCTACTCGCCCATATGTGTGATGCATAGAGACCACGAAGAAGAAATGCAGGTCGCTTACCTGTAACTGTAGTTCTTCGAGTGGTCATCTATGCATTCACACAACCCACCCACCATCCCCACTTGGTGGTGTGAGACTTATAAATGACACAGTTATATGTGGAATGTACTTGTATTTTATTTACACTCATGTTTATGGGGGCACAATGTCGGACTCCTGTAAACTGAGGTAAGGGCGGGAACCCCATGGACATGCACGGTAGCGTGGGGGAGGGGTTCCCACCAAAAACGTTCCACTCAGCTATAGAAGGTTCCGGTCTGGTCTCTGCGCAGGCGCAAAGCCCATATGTGTGAATGCATAGATGACCACTCGAAGAACTACAGTTACAGGTAAGCAACCTGCATCTATTTGAGTTCTCAAAGTTCTTAGTGTTAGCTCTTTGAACATTTAGCACTTTGACTTCTGGAAGTTTTTAGCGTTAGGTCTTTGAACGTTTAGCACCTTGACTTCAGGATATTTTTAGCCTTAGCACTATGAATTCTTTTAGTTTTTAGCGTTAGGTCTTTGAATGTTTAGCACCTGACTTCAGGATATTTTTAGAGTTAGCACTTTGAATTCTTTTAGTTTTTAGCGTTAGCACTTTGAACATTTAGCACTTTGAATTCTTTTAGATTTAGCATGAGCTCTTTGAACGTTTAGCACTTTGAATTCTTTTAGTTTTTAGCGTTAGCACTTTGAACATTTAGCACTTTGAATTCTTTTAGATTTAGCATGAGCTCTTTGAACGTTTAGCACCTTGACTTCAGGATATTTTTAGCCTTAGCACTTTGAATTCTTTTAGATTTAGCATTAGCTCTTTGAACGTTTAGCACCTTGACTTCAGGTTATTTTTAGCCTTAGCACTTTGAATTCTTTTAGTTTTTAGCGTTAGCTCTTTGAACGTTTAGCACCTTGAATTCAGGATATTTTTAGCCTTAGCACTTTGAATTCTTTTAGTTTTTAGCGTTAGCTCTTTGAACATTTTAGCACCTTGACTTCAGGTTATTTTTAGCCTTAGCACTTTGAATTCTTTTAGGTTAGGGTTAGAGGTTAGGGTTAGGGTTTCTCCCCTGCCAGGAAAGCCATCTCACTGTTACACTGGAGGGTTCTGCACTCATCCTGTGAGAAGCTGGCAGGGTAGGTGAGGCACCAAGGAATACCAATGCCCCCGCACATGTATTCCGGTGGCTGGAAGCCCTCCACACTCCCTGTCCCCCCGTGGCAAGGCCAACCCCTTCCCCTCAAACGCATTTGCAAAACTGGATCCACTGTAGTGCTGAAAACAAACATTCAAGGGTGTTTCTCTCCTTCATCACAATCTGAAAGATTCGGGACAATTCCATCTTCATCCCTCCAAGCACACTTTCACAAGCTAAGGCGTCCAAGGAAATCAGGCTTTTTCTACAATCACATGCATGTGATTTTCTACAATCCATTCACAAGCTCAGTAAAAGGTTTTTAAAATGTTTTGGCCAAAAGTGGACTCACCCAGATGGGTGGTGTTGAGACGGCAATCCTCATCACGATCCGGAACATTAACGCCAGGACAATCCTCAATGATGCAGAATCCTACACTTTGCTGTTTAGTTTTTAACTATACTTGTATCTTAATTTTCAGGCTCTCATTGGGCCACACAAGGTAGCCCAATGTAAACAATAAAGACTAGATCAACCAGCCCAGAAAGAGCTAAACCCCAGAAGCAGGATATCAAAGCCGGGGAAGGAAGAGGACGAAGGGTTGGGCAGCCGCGTGCCAGACCCCGCCCCATCAAGAGCCACCGCAGCCCAGAGGCCTCCTGCCTTAACCAGTCTGCCAGGCGCCTGATGGCAGGGGACCTAGCAGGATGACTGCCACGGTGCATGTACAGGCTCACAGCGGGAGACGGCAGCCTGGGCTGGGCCCTCCAGAGGTTTTGGCCTACAATTCCCATCAGCCCATTGGAGGATGATTGGAGTTATAGGCCGAAATACCTGGAGGACCACAGCTCCCCACCTCCCCCGTTGGATTGCACCAGAGGCACTTTTACTGCGCTCAGGAACTAGACGCATTAAAGAACCAGCCAGCTGGCCTCTTTTCAGTGCTCTGCAGCTTGATGAATCCTAACTGTGCAGCAACGGTAGTGGAACCTACAGTTAATGGATATGACGAGTTTGCCCAATTTTTTGTTGATAAGATTAATGGAATTGGAGCTGGTTTTCCTGCAGGCTTACCGTCTGAGCCGCCGCTGGAGGCATTGAGAATACGGCCTACGTTTGATTGTTTTGGCTTAGTATCCTTGACTGAGCTGGAGAGGATTTTCGGTCAGGTTAGACCGACCACCTGTGGCCTGGATCCATGTCCAACTTGGTTGATCCTCCCCGCTTGGTTGGTGGTGGGTCCACTTTTAAAAGCAGTGGTGAATGCATCCTTGATTGGCTAGTGTGCAGCCACTCCTTAAGACACCAACTCTTGATCCATCGCCGCTGACAAACTACCAACCGGTCTCTAACCTTCCTTTTCTTGGTAAGGTGGTAGAGAAAGTGGTATTGGAGCAGGTTCAAGAGTTTTTTCATGACTCTGATTTTCTAGATGCTCTGCACCTGTACATCTACCCCTACAGCCCTCCCCTGTGGAGTTCCACAGGGTTCCACTCTCTCACCTTTCATGGTCAATGTATATGTGAGGCCGCCGGCAGAGTTAATTAGAGCCCATGGGCTGAGGTACCATATGTATGCTGATGATACCCAGCTTTACATCTCGGTGGGGTCTGACCTCGGCGAGGCAGTTGCTACTCTGTCTTGGTGCCTGGCTGAGATCTGTAACTGGATGTCTATGAGTAAACTAAAGCTTAACCCGGAGAAGACTGAGCTGATGGTGATTGGCCGAGGTCAGCGGCTGGCAGATTTGAGGCAGGAGCTTGTAGATCTGCCTATTTCAGGAATCCGACCAAGGATTGTGACTGAGGACCTGCATGTTATTCTTGACCAATGTGGACCATGGGAACGCTGTGGACATCCTATATCTTGACTTCAGCAAAGCTTTTGACAAAGTACCACATGACATTCTGATTAACAAACTAGCTAAAAGTGGGCTAGATTAAATAACTATTAGGTGGATTCACAGTTGGCTACAGAATCGGACTCAAAGAGTACTTATCAATGGAACCTTCTCAAACTGGGGAGAGGCAACGAGTGGGGTACCGCAGGGCTCAGTCCTGGGCCCAGTGCTCTTCAACATTTTTATTAATGATTTGGATGAGGTGCAGGGAACGCTTATCCAATTTGCAGATGACACAAAATTGGGTGGGATAGCTAATACCTTGGAAGACAGAAACAAACTTCAAAGTGATCTTGATAGGCTGGAGTGCTGGGCTGAAAACAGCAGGATGAAATTTAATAGGGATAAATGCCAAGTTCTACATTTAGGAAATCGAAACCAAATGCACAGTTACAAGATGGGGGATACTTGGCTCAGCAATACTACAAACAAGAAGGATCTTGGAATTGTTGTAGATCACAAGCTGAATATGAGCCAACAGTGCGATATGGCTGCAAGAAAGGCAACTGCTATTTTGGGCTGCATTAATAGAAGTATAGCTTCCAAATCACGTGAGGTACTGGTTCCTCTCTATTCGGCCCTGGTTAGGCCTCATCTAGAGTATTGCGTCCAGTTCTGGGCTCCACAATTCAAGAAGGACGCAGACAAGCTGGAGCGTGTTCAGAGGAGGGCAACCAGGATGATCAGGGGTCTGGAAACAAAGCCCTATGAAGAGAGACTGAAAGAACTGGGCAGGTTTAGCCTGGAGAAGAGAAGATGGAGGGGAGACATGAGAGCACTCTTCAAATACTTAAAAGGTTGTCACACAGAGGAGGGCCAGGATCTCTTCTCGATCCTCCCAGAGTGCAGGACACGGAATAACGGGCTCAAGTTACAGGAAGCCAGATTCCAGCTGGACACCAGGAAAAACTTCCTGACTGTTAGAGCAGTACGACAATGGAACCAGTTACCTAGGGAAGTTGTGGGCTCTCCCAACCTAGAGGCCTTCAAGAGGCAGCTGGACAACCCTCTGTCAGGTGTGCTTTAAGGAGGATTCCTGCATTGAGCAGGGGGTTGGACTCGATGGCCTTGTAGGCCCCTTCCAACTCTGCTACTCTATGATTCTATGACACATCTGTCAATGTGAATGCCATAGGGCATTATGTCGCACATTGCTGTAGGGGATGATGGAACATGGGAAGAGTACAACCACCTTACAAACAAGAAATCATTATCAGACAAAAGCAAAGAAATAATTTGTGATCTCATGATTAACAGCACATGAAAAAGACCAAGGGATTACTGAACCTGAACCATCCTGAAGTTGACATTGCAAGTATCACTTTACTGAAAAGTTTATGTTTTGACAACTAAGTCAATAGTAAAATATGTGAGTTTCTAGAAGACTTATCTTTACTCAGTGTGGAGAATTACAAGAGATTTCTTTATTCAATGTTAACATAAATATTTATTTTCTATACAGTGACTTTACATGATTTTTTTCTCATTCACCACACTGCACCTAAGGGTATGTTGTTTTCACACTACAGGATGCGGCACAAAACTCAGGGTTTGCGGCACAAAAGTGGCACCAGTTTGGAGGTTCTATGACAAAGTTCATTTTTTGGTGTGTTAACTACGAACCCCTGCTTGAAGTATCAATACACAGTTGTTGGTAGCGGCATAAAACTCAGGGTTTGCAGCACAAAACGGCACAAAGCTAGCACAAAACTCTGGCATATGTTTGGAAAAGTTTCTAGGTTGGGGGGTTCCAAGTTAACAGAGCCCAAAACATGTGATGTGTTGGACTTCCCGTCCTAACAGCTAACATAGTTAACATTGGGTTTTAAGTACCAAGTTCCCTGATTTATTGCTGATTGGACTACTCGGTGGACAGGCACACAGGGCATAACTTTTCTTCTAATAAGCAGCTCCTGCATTCTACAACTACCACCTATTTATAGTTTTTTATATGCTCACGCCCTGGAACAGATGATGATGATGATCATCATCATCATCATCACCTCTTTCTGGCTCATGGCGGTTTTTCTCTAGATGGACACGAAGGCCATTGCCAACTCATGCTGTCTTTTACAGATTCAGGTATTTCCTGACAATTGTGCATGTTTTCAGTATGACTGATTTCTGGATCTTGGTGTGGATGTATTTTGGTAGGCCCAGTTTCTGAAAGTTTTCTGTATATTTTTTTCATGTGATGCGAGTGACTGATGTGAGTAATGGAATAACTGCGCCCTTGTATTAATTGTATTTATTACATTTATATACCGCCCCATAGCTGAAGCTCTCTTGGTGGTTTACAAAAAACAAAACAGTGAACGTTTAAAACAAATATAATTTAAAAGCAGAAAATGCATAAAAACAGTCAATATCCATTGAAAACAACCATTTTAGGGTCAGTTACAAAACTCTGCATATGCTGTCCAATGAATTATAGAGATGACTTATACCGATGAGGCCTCTGCAGCTGGCTCAGATCAAGCACCACAGATTACAAAGGTGTTCTATTTCTCAGGCTTTTTCTACAATTACAGGGGCCCATTCATGAAAGGCTCCATTCACAAATCCAGTATAAGGGTTAACTAATCTTTTGGCCAAAAGTGGACTCACACGGATGGGTGCAGGCGGGTGGGTGGTGTTGAAACCACGTGCTTCATCCAGATCTCAAACGACAACGGGACAGTCCTCAGCAACATATAGGGGTGTGGGCCAGTCGTGTCCTTTCAGAAAGTTCTCCCTCAAACAACAATAAAAATAATAACAACAACAATAATAGAAAGGACGTTATTGAACGGTACATAACAGCACGATCAGCAAGAGCAGCGTTTCGTCCTTAACGTACAAACAGGCGTCGCTTGTCTGCTCCCCTCCACCCTCCCCGCCGGAGCTGGCCTCTTACCGGCGGGCGGGCGGGCGACCTCCTCTCCATCCCACGGCGAGGGCTCGCGGCTGGCAAGGGGCAGGAGCACAGGCCCGAGGGGGGCGGCTCCCTCCCTGAAGGCGCCCAACCACCCTTCACCCGGCTGCCCTCGTTGCCTCCGCGGCGGGTCTTTAAAGCTAGCGGCGCTGGCGGAAGCCAGGCAGAGAACCACAGGCCGCCCCCCCCCTCAGGCCTCCAAAGGGTCCAAACGGTCCCTCCTGGCAGGAAGACCTTCCAGCTGCATTGGGAGGAGGGGTGGAACCCGACCCCCTCTCCCGCAGGGCAGAGCTCCTCTTTCACGCAGCCCGGCCTCCGGGGAGGGAAGAGGCTGCGCCGCAGTGCTCAGGAGGAGCCTCTCCCTCCCTCTGCCCCCTGCGCTCTGGCCACAGTCCTCGCGGGTGGGGGGTGGGGGCAGCCCCGTGGGCGGCGCTGCGTGGCGCTGCATCCCCGGCGGGCAGGCAGGCAGCGACGGAGAAGGGGCGGCGGGCGGCAGGGGGGCGGCGCGGCTCTCTCGGCTCATCCAGGACCAGCGGGGCAGCAAGCGAGGTCTTCGAGGTCGCGCAAGTCCGAGGAAACCACGGAGCGCAACAACGATCCCAGCGGCAGCGGCATCCTCCTCGAGCGCCGAAACCAGACGCAGGCAGGACCGAACCCGGTCCGGCGCAAGCCCAGTGGAAGGGAAGGAAAAGGCGGAGCGTCGCCTGACTGCGGCCATGTTGGGTGTGAGAGGGAAGGCGGAACTTCCGGGCAGGAAGGGAAGAAAAAGGCGGAGCGTCCACTGAAGGCGGCCATGTTGGGTGTGAGGGCGAAGGCGGTACTTCCGGGCAGGAAGGGAAGGAAAAGGCGGAGCGTCGCCCGACCGCGGCCATGTTGGGTGTGAGGGCGAAGGCGGTACTTCCGGGCAGGAAGGGAAGGAAAAGGCGGAGCGTCGCCCGACCGCGGCCATGTTGGGTGTGAGGGCGAAGGCGGTACTTCCGGGCAGGAAGGGAAGGAAAAGGCGGAGCGTCGCCCGACCGCGGCCATGTTGGGTGTGAGGGCGAAGGCGGTACTTCCGGGCAGGAAGGGAAGGAAAAGGCGGAGCGTCGCCCGACCGCGGCCATGTTGGGTGTGAGGAGGGAAGACGGTACTTCCGGGCAGGAAGGGAAGGAAAAGGCGGAGCGTCGCCCGACCGCGGCCATGTTGGGTGTGAGGATGGACCCCACAGGCCCCTACGAAAGCCCCTTGGCACTTCTTATTTCCTGGGCTGAGGCAGCAGGACGCCCTGTGTTCTTTCAGGGCAGGGGAGGCGACAGCCCCCGGCCTCCCCCGACAGGCTGGCCCATGTGAAGCCCCCTCCCCGCCCCCGGCCCCCCCCCTTCAGGCAGGCAAAGGAAGCTGGACGTGGTAGAAACCGCTGAGGCCGCGCGGAGGAGCAGCGCCTGACCTCTCCGGCCTGGCTCGGCAGTGTGGGAGCTGCTGCTGCTGCTGCTGCTGCCGCCGCCACCTCCTCCTCCTCCTCCTCCTCCTCCTCCCTCTGCGCTCTCGCAGGGCGCGCGCGCGTGGGGGTTGCAAGGGGTAGCCAGGGACTTCTGGATGTAAACAGTGGCTGCTGGGCCCCTTCCAACCCAAGGGACAAATGTCCTTTCGGAGAAGGCTAGCCATGGCTACTAGCCCTGCTGGCTATGTGCTACCAGTTGCTGGGGAACATGGGTGGGAAGGTGCTGTTGCACCCTGTCCTGTTTTGTTGGTCCCTGGCTGACAGCTGGGCGGCCGCTGTGTGAACAGTGTTCTGTATGAAAATGCACTTGAACTACTTTTTTAAAGAGTCGTTTGGCGGGGGGGGGGGGAGAGGAAGAGCAGGAAGAAGACGCACACACACACATGGGTAGGAAGACCCACACGGCAGAGCTCTGCACCAGAGGGACCAGTTCCAAATCCATGAGAACAACTTCCTGGCCTTTGAAGTTGCACGCAGCGCATGTGGCACGCAGCGCAGGGCATGGACCAGGCGATCCAGGGCAAGACCGACTATGGCCTCATGGCCTTTGCTGACAAGGTGTGTCGAGGGGCAAATCATGATGGATGAAGGAGGGACGGGAGCTGCGGGGCAGGAGGTGGGTTTGACCTCTGCGGTAAGAGGTGGGTTGGTGAATGGCTGCTCCCCATGCCGGCACCATTCACACGGCTCCCCTGTAATCCTCAGCAGCGTTTCGCCTGGGCTGACAAACGAGGCAGCTGGGGATTAAGTGGCTGCAAGACAAGAATTATGGAAAAATACACCATTAGCTAGGCAAAAAGTGGATCCCGATGTTAAGGGATAAGCTGTGATCCATGCAGCTTTAATATTTAAGCCAGCCTTCCCCAAATTGGTGCTCTTCCAAGATTTTGGACCACAATCCCCAGCTTTCCATTGGCCCTGCAGGCTGGAACTGATGGGTGCTGAACTCCAAAACATCTGGAGGGCACCAGGTTGGGGCAGGCTGATCTAAACCCACGATTATAGACAAATATACCGGTTTCTAGACCACAGCTTCCTATTCCTTGATACTCAAAATTTTCAGCGTAGAATGAACCAAAAGAGAAATGCCACTTCAAACAAGTAGAAATTCAGATTACAATCTTCTCTTACTCATTTATTACTTGCTTAAGGCAAAAAAGAGTCTAGAAGAGACTGGCAAAAAAACCCTCGTTGCTGTCTAGGAAAAACACAAGCAAAGTTGAGTACCATCCCAACGTACAAGAGAAGCGCAATAGCGCCAGCAAGCCTCCGTGGCTTTCAAAAAGAACACTGATACTGCAATCGCTGAATCAGCCCACTATGACCAGGTTGGCATGATCGCAAGCTGCAGCTCATGCCTCATCATCCGTGTGGGCAGGGCTTGTTTTGTCATCTGAATCCAGGTGGCAAGGTTGTTAGAGAGGGACATGAAATTCCAGAGACCCAACAACCCATGGGTTATTGTTGTTTTTATGTTTCTGATGATTTTTGAATTTTGTATGCTTCTTTAATGTTTGCTGTTTTAAACCTTTGTAAACCGCCCAGAGAGCTTCAGCTATGGGGCGGCATATAAATGTAACAAATTATTGGAGGATTTTTTCCCCATCCAACAAGCCAAGACCGCCTGGGCTCCGACCACACGACAAGTGCAGGATGGGGGATTAGGCAACCGGTACCCAGCATGAGCCGCTGCATAAACAAAGCACCCACCATGGCATGAAGTGATGGTGATCGTGCGAACTGGCCCAATGGCTTGGATCCTAAAGATCAGTTATGGAAGTTAACAGTCCTTTGCTCTCTCCCACCCCCCCCCGCAGCCATCTGTGCCCCTAACAAAAAGCTCTCCCCAAAATTGTTGGATATGGTACAGGGGGACGTCACACAAGTATCAGTGATAGGGCTAAGTCCCCTCTGCTTCAGGCAGCCTCCCACATTTTTTTCAGGAGCCCCCACCCTCCAGAAAGGCTTTTCAGGAGTACAGGTGGGTGCAGAATAAAACCAGTGTATTTTGCCAAGCACTCACCTGGCCCAGCCAAGCAGGGCTTGGAGAACCTGCAGGGCGAGCGCCTTGCACGGTCTGCAATCGCAAGTGGCATCTGCCAGGTGCTTGTCAGGGCAGTGGGCTGATGATGGCTGTACCCTGAAACCAAGGGTCAGGTTCAAGGCCTTTCTGATTTCTTCTGATTTGATGTAATGACATGGGGCCCCAGCGAGGCCCATGCCTGTGTTGGTGGTGGGTAGAACTTGATGATCCGTGATGTTTGGGACCAAAAACAGGCAACGCCAGGGTTAGGGGTTAAGATATATTTTGGGGGGGGGGGGAAGATAATTTTTTTAATTTAAAATATACTACCAAATCATATTACAAAAATTATACAGAAACACGTACAAAGCATATACATTTCACATGCAATAATTTCTACAAAATTATGCATAAAGCATTTGTTTAACTTTTACGTTATGTATACAAACTACAATGTGTTAAACTGAAAACCAACCTTTATTAACTTTAATTTCCTTTTATTGGCTATTTTCACTTTTATTGAATCATGCGATCCCTGGTGTTGTCCTTTTTTTCCAGGGCCAGAATTTTTGCCACTGTGCACTACTCATTCTTTCTCGTTCTACCATGGCTAAAGTATCTATTTTATTTATAATAAATCCTACTGTGTGTTGTATATTTTGTTCTGACTTTTTTGTTCTTTGTACAGATAAGGCGAGGATAACCATAAGTTTAATTAATCTTATTGTCGTCCATGGTACATTCCTCCATTCTACCCCTTTCTTTTTTGAGCTGAGTTTTATAGGGCCCTTGATTGCATTTGGAGGGGGGAGGCCAGACACCATAGTCTCCCAATGTTGGTCCTTTAGGGAAGGCGATTGTAGCACCACCGATAATTGTTCCCATGTTCTCCTAGCTGACGGACATTGTTTTACAAAATGCTCTACTGTTTCTTTACAGGGACGGTCAGCAAAAGTGACTCGTTTCCTGCATTCAAGCCTTGGACAAAGTTGTTCAATTTCTTTAAACCACGGGTTAGCTGCGTTTACGTTTAAAACCTGATGATACGCTCTCCATCTGCTTTCCCACAAATGGTACGGCACCCTTTTATCAATAAAAGTCAGGAGAGGGTATTGTGCCTTTTTTAGATAAAGCGACGAAGACTGTTTTTGTTGTTTTTTCCCTTCTTCTTGCTTATAGAGGTTAGAGGTAGAGTTAGGTTGAATATTTTTTTAGGTTGAATTTTTTTATTAAATTAAAATCTTTCTACATATAATTTTACAACTACATTCAAGATACCATCACAAACATGATACTCTCTCTTGACTTTTGGTTTTACTCATACACTTGCTCAGTCCCTAAAGTTACCACTAATATATCATTCAAGTTATATTCACTAATGACATTTCTGTATAACCTTAAGTAATTGGTGCGTCGGCATTGGATAAACAAGGCCAAAGTTTCCTCCATTGAACTGGGGAAATCCTTCCTTTCTCTTCTCTACTAATGTTTTTAATTTTTGTCTGAACAAAAGTTACAGCACTTACTTCATTCACCAAATACTTTTCCTTAATCTCCCTTTGTCTTTGGTAAACTAATGCCGTAATTATAAACAGGTGAATCAACCTTATTGTAGTCCACGGTACTGTAAAAAAGGATCGCAGCACCTTTTTATCCTCTCCCCATCTTCTTTTCCGAGGTACTTGTTTCCTGGGTCCATTCAAAGGAGGCGTGGGCTCATTGCCTGATGTGATCGTTTCCCAATCTTGAGAAGCAAGATCTGGCCAGTCCAGGGCTGTGGATATCGCTTTCCATGTCACAAGTGATGCAGGGCAGTCTTTGACAAAGTGTTGCACTGTCCCTTTTACAATAGCTGTTCTTTGACATTGTAGCCTTGGGCAGGTTTGTGCCGACTCAGCCAGCCACGGTCTCGTCCCTTGTAGATTATACACTTGATGGTATAATCTCCAACTCAAATCCCATAATTTAAACGGTACCCTCTTATCTTTAAAATAGTCAAAAGGATACATCGGTTACACATAATTATAGCTAATTATACATTACAATTACAGATGTCCATACAGGCAATAATCCCTAAGCATATCCAGTTTAAGTTGAACCAGTCTTCTGGCCAAAAGTAGACTGACATAGATGGGTGTGGACGGGTGGCGTAGAAATGACATTCTGTATCATGTGGAAACGCAGCCCTGGGTTTCATCACCTTATGGGTTAACCAGGGCCAGGAGAAGGATGGGGGGCGTGCCACCCCGTGGACTCTTGGACTATTGGAATATGTTGGTCTAATATTTACAACCTTATTTTAGTTATTGCCAGACTGGGCTTCTGGCCAATAACCTTATAACAGAGTTTTGCAGCGGTTTCCAGCAAATCAGCACAGACACAGATTAAGACTGAGACTTTCAGTAGGTTTAAAGAAACCTTTACTGGCATATAAAAATATAATTTAGTTATGGCAATCACAAATACAAATACTTACATACGGTCAGTCAATACAGCTCTGATACATGGAATGAGTGAGTGATACATGTACATGGGAATACAATCCTTTTTATAGGCTAACTGTACAGTGATGCAACTGCTTGCAATCCCTTAATTGAAACAATCAAGTCACCAATTATTCAATCATGACATCAATGTCCAGGTGCAACATTGACCTTTAAGTTTTCTGCTGAGTCTTCTGATTCCTCCAGCTCCTCAGCAATTAGTAAATCCATGGAAACATATCCAGAACCCTGATCCAGGATTCCAACAGGAACCTCTGATGCTGTCCTTCTGGGCAGGCTGCCTTGAAGTTGCGTATTGCAACGGTTCCACTCCCGCCTAGAATGCCTCTTAGACAAAGCGGGCATAGGGGAGAATGGATCTCTCCTAGGGCAGCATTTCACCCCATGCTTTTCGACAGCTACATGAAACCGCCGGGAGAGGTTCTCCAGGGGAGCGGGCTGAGGCAGCACCCAGGACACCTCACTTCGCTGCTCCTTCTCAGCTCAGAGAGCTGAGGCCGTGGAAGCTCTGAACCTGCGCCTGGGCAGGAGAGTAGGCTGGATGAGGGCCCATGAACCGAGAGTCAATCCAGACGTGACGTAAGAGCTATTTGTGGGCGGTTCATCGATCCGGTTAAGTGACAGTCACCTTGTTCTGGAAGGGTTTTTTCAGGCCTTCTAAAGAGTGAGGTAAGCCGTGCGGAGATGATGGCGGATCCGTCCTCGCCTGCAGAGGCACAGGCTCCCTCCGGGGCTCAGAGCAGCACCTGTTCAAGGAATCCTTTTTACTTCTGATTAGTAGTTGTTTTAATTATTATTGGACTCTTAGTGATTTTCTCTCCTGTTGCTTTTAGTTTACTGAATTTATTTCCATTGTCTTGGCCTGTTTTATTCTGTATTAGCTGTATTCTCTTTTAATTTCTTATTCTTTTAAATATTTTGTACACCAACTTTGGGCTTGGGGGGAGTTAAAGTGCAGTAAATAAAAAGAAAAAAATAGAACTAAATTAAAATAAGCTACAACTAAAATACAAAGGGAAATAAAAAAAACTGTGACCCCTGCTGAAACCCACATGATGAAAAGCCGCTCTGAGCCACTGAGGGAGCCTGTGCCTCTACAGACAACGGTGGAACCGTGACCATCCCCACCACAGACGTCACCCTTTAGGAAGTGTGTAACTCCCCCCTTTCCAGAACAGGGTGAATATCACTAAGCCGGAACGATGACCCACCTGCAAACAGTACGTCTGTTCTGTCTGGATTGAATCTGAGTTTCTTGGCCCTCATCCAGTCCATTCTCCTGCCCCTGAGCTGGTTCAGAGCTTCCACTGCCTCAACCCTATGAGCTGAGAAGGAGAAGCACTGGTGAGGCCTGAGGCCGCGGCCCCGGTTAACGTCTCCTGGCAGTTTGATGTAGATGTTGGGAAGAATGGGGGTCAAAAAGATCCTTGAGACCCCCTGTAGCAAGACTGGCGTAGGACAGAGCCATCATCTCCTAACACCGCCACCTTCAGTATTCTAGGCAAGAGCAGAAGCCTCGCAACACACGACTTCCCACCCCCACTCAAGACAGCCGTCCCAGATGGAGAGCATAAGAGGACCAAGAGAGTCCACGGGTTGCAGGTCCCCTATACTTCTGCCGGCAAAGAGACGGGGACAGCAGCAGGGTTGCACGCCCCTCCCCGTTCCTCTCTTGGCACAGGTCGACCCAAGAGTGACCGCCCCTTCTCTAAAACAGGAACAGATGACTCATGACTGTGACCCCCTTGGAGCTGCCTCCCATAAAGCTTCAAAGATTAAGCTATTTCTAATTCTCAGTTGTTCTCTGCAGTTATAGATTTTATTCATTTATTTATTATGTTTTTATACTGCGCAATAGCCGAAGTTCTCAGGGCAGTTCAGATGTGCATGCAGGCAATAATCCATTCGCATGTGCAGTTCAAGGTGAACCAATCTTCTGGCCAAAAGTAGACTCACACGGATGGGTGCGGACGGGTGGTGTTGAAATGACGTTCCTTGTCATGATGCAGAACACGAAGGCCAGGACCGTCCTCAGCAACACGTAGGGGTGCGAGCAGTCTTGTTCCTCCTGGAACTTCTCCGTGGGGGGAAAAAAGGCAGGAACTTATTTAACAACCCATCACAGCGAGACAGGCAAGAATACCTTTTTGTCCGTTACATATCCAAATAAACACCTGACAAACGGAAGTTGCCTCCCTAAAGATATCCCCCCCTGGCTGCCTGAACCGGCTTCTCAGAAATAAAATTCTGCCCACCTCACGGCATGCCTTTAAAGTTAGAAGAGCTAGTTGCAGCGTGGCAACAATCCCAGTCACCGCTGGCAAAAGGGAAGAGAGCCGAAGTGGTGCAAGAACAGAACGCAAGGAGTGAGGAAGTGCAGGAGAAGCCAGAGCAACTTGAAGGACGTGCCGTTGACATGGCGGGCTACCGGAAGAGAGGCTGTGCAAATTCACAGGCGTACCATGTGCTAATTCAAGAGCGTATGTAACCTACCCTCCTTAACTTTTTTGCGTAGCCCTCGGCTGCCTAAAAATCCTTCCACCCACGCTTAGCTTGACCTTGTATGGCACCACACACCAGAAAAAGTAACTTAGCTGTTTTACTCGATCTGATGACCTGTCCGCCTCTTGCTGGTGAAAGGGTGCCGTCCGTGAGAAAGCCGAGTTGTTGCAGCTTCTCGTAGATCTGGGTTAGAGAACATCAGGCCTGCAGGATCCGCTTTCCTTCTGAGAAAAACCCTGCGAACCACCACCCAGGACGAGTTGCAAAATAGGAGTGCAGGAAACTAAGAATATGAGGCCCCTGCAGCTGGCTCGGACCAAGCATCAGAGGTTATGAAGGCGTTTCTATTTCTCGGGCTTTTTCTACAATCGCATGCGTGCAATAATCCGTTCACAAATTCAGTACAATGTTTAACAAACCGATTGGCCAAAAGTAGACTTCCACGATGGGTGGTGTGGAGACGGCACTCCTCATCAGGATCCGGAACATTAACGCCAGGACAATCCTCAGCGACGCAGAGAGACCTGGGCCAGCCATGATCCTTCTGGACTTCGCCTTCCAACAAAACGAGGGGAAGGTTTTGAACGGCACTGCAAGACACACGAGGATACTATTTCCATGCTCAAACGAATGCACGCCACACAGTATTTGTCTTCTGAAACCATCCACTCCACTGGCTTCTCTGAGATGGAACCCTCCGTCCCCCGCGGCACGCCCTCAAAGTTAGCGGAGCTTGTGGAAGCGTGGCAGCAGTCCCAGTCACCGGTGGCAATGGGGAAGAAACTCCCACGGGTGCAAGGACAGAACCCAAGGAGTGTGGAAGTGCAGGAGAAGCTAGAGCAACTTTGAGGGCGTGTCCTTGACACGGCAGGCCACTGAAAGGGACCTGAGTGAATTCACGAGGGGTATGATACTTTTTGGTATCTACACTTGTCCCCTTTCATTCCTGGCCCTCGGTAGTCCAAAAGCCCCCCCCCCCCACGCACACACGGAGCCAGATGTTCTAGAGCACCTCCCCCAGAAGTCATGACTTAGCTTTTGTAGTCCATCTGAGGAGCTACCGGCCTCCTGCAGCCTGGGCCGGAAAGGGAGACCACAGATTTATCTCTGGTGGAGCAGTGCCATCCAGGAGGAAGCGGAGCTGTTGTAACATCTCGCATATGTCGGGTCGGTGGACTTCAGGCTTGTAGAATCGGCTTTCTTTCCTGGAAGAAACCTGGGACCCAACACTCAGAGCCTGGTGCAAACTAGACATACCCTAAGAAAATGGGAGCAGGGCGTCCCCGAGCACCTCCTCAGGCCCAGAACCAGTGGAGATGCCTATCACAAACAAGCCCGTCAGCTTCATTGGCCAACGGCTGGCAGAGTGCGATGGCATTGGCCGGGGCTACTTACTGATCTAGCTGCCCCGTTGAGACCAGATAAACTTCTGTATCATGTGGAAACGCAGCCCTGGGCTTCGTCACCCGATAGGTCAACCAGGGCCAGCAGAAGGATGGGGGGCGTGCCACCCCGTGGACTCCCTTGGACCTCTGATGCTGTCCTTCTGGGCAGGCTGCCTTGAAGTTGCGTATTACAACGGTTCCACTCCCGCCTAGAATGCCTCTTAGACAAAGTGGGCGTAGGGGAGAATGGATCTCTCCTAGGGCACCATTTCACCCCATGCTTTTCGACAGCTACATGAAACCGCCGGGAGAGGTTCTCCAGGGGAGCGGGCTGAGGCAGCAACCAGGACACCTCGCTTTGCCTCTCCTTCTCAGTTCCGAGACCTGAGGCCGTGGAAGCTCTGAACAAGCGCCTGGGCAGGAGAGTGGGCTGGATGAGGGCCCATGAACCGAGAGTCAAGCCAGATGAGACGCAAATGCTATTTGTGGGCGGTTCATCGATCCGGTTAAGTGACAGTCGCCCTGCTCTGGAAGGGGGGGGGGGTTACAGGCCTTCTAAAGAGTGAGGTCTGCCGTGCGGAGATGATGGCGGATCCGTCCTCGCCTGCAGAGGCACAGGCTCCCTCGGGGGCTCAGAGCACCACCTGTTCAAGGAATCCTTTTTACTTCTGATTAGTAGTTATTTTAGTTATTGTTGGACTCTTAGTGATTTTCTCTCCTGTTGCTTTTAGTTTACTGAATTTATTTCCATTGTCTTGGCCGGTTTTATTCTGTATTAGCTGTATTCTCTTTTAATTTCTTACTCTTTTAAATATTTTGTACACCAACTTTGGGCTTTGTGGGGAGGTAAAGTGCAGTAAATAAAAAGAAAAAATAGAACTAAATTAAAATAAGCCACAACTAAAATACAAAGGGAAATAAAAAAAACTGTGACCCCATTGAAAGCCGCTCTAAGTCACTGAGGGAGCCTGTGCCTCTACGGACAACGGTGGAACCGTGACCATCCCCACCACAGACGTCACCCTTTAGGAAGTGTGTAACTCCCCCCTTTCCAGAACAGGGTGAATGTCACTAAGCTGGAACGATGACCCACCTGCAAACAGTACGTCTGTTCTGTCTGGATTGAATCTGAGTTTCTTGGCCCTCATCCAGTCCATTCTCCTGCCCCTGAGCTGGTTCAGAGCTTCCACTGCCTCAACCCTATGAGCTGAGAAGGAGAAGCACTGGTGAGGCCTGAGGCCGCGGCCCCGGTTAACGTCTCCTGGCAGTTTGATGTAGATGTTGGGAAGAATGGGGGTCAAAAAGATCCTTGAGACCCCCTGTAGCAAGACTGGCGTAGGACAGAGCCATCATCTCCTAACACCGCCACCTTCAGTATTCTAGGCAAGAGCAGAAGCCTCGCAACACACGACTTCCCACCCCCACTCAAGACAGCCTTCCCAGATGGAGAGCATAAGAGGACCAAGAGAGTCCACGGGTTGCAGGTCCCCTATCCTTCTGCCGGCAAAGAGAAGGGGACAGCAGCAGGGTTGCACGCCCCTCCCCGTCCCTCTCTTGGCACAGGTCGACCCAAGAGTGACCCCCCTTCTCTAAAGCAGGAGCAGATGACTCATGCCTGTGACCCCCTTGGAGCTGGATCAATTATTAAGGGATTTCTACTTCTCAGTTGTTTTCTACAATTACAGGTGTCCATACAGGCAATAATCCCTTTGCACATCCAGTTTAGGTTCAATCAACCTTCTGGCCAAAAGTAGACTCACACAGACGGGTGGCTTTGAAATGACGTTCCTCATCATGATGCAGAACACAAAGGCCAGGACCGTCCTCAGCAACACGTAGGGGCGCGAGCAGTCTTGTTCCTCCTGGAACTTCTCCGTGGGGGGAAAAAAGGCAGGAACTTATTTAACGGTCCATCACAGTGAAACACGCAAGAATATCTTTTTGTCTGTTACATATCCAAACAAAACACCTGATAAACGGTAGTTGCCTCCCTAAACATATCTCCCCGTGGCTGCCTGAACCGGCTTCTCAGAAATAAAATTCTGCCCACCTCACGGCATGCCTTTAAAGTTAGCTGAGCTAGTGGCAGCGTGGCAACAATCCCAGTCACCGCTGGCAAAGGGGAAGAGAGCCGAACTGGTGCAAGAGCAGAACCCAAGGAGTGAGGAAGTGCAGGAGAAGCCAGAGCAACTTTAAGGGCGTGCCGTTGACACGGTAGGCTACCAAAAGAGAGCCTGTGCAAATTCACAGGCGTACCATGTGCGAATTCAAGAGCGTATGTAACCTAGGCTCTTAACTTTCCTGCCCCCTCGGCTGCCTAAAAATCCCTCCACCCACGCTTAGCTTGACCTTGTATGGCACCACACACCAGAAAAAGTAACTTAGCTGTTTTACTCGATCTGATGACCTGTCCGCCTCCTGCTGTGTCAGCTGCAAAGGGAAACCGTCGTCTTACTGCTGGTGAAAGGGTGCCGTCCGTGAGAAAGCCGAGTTGTTGCAGCTTCTCGTAGATCTGGGTTAGAGAACATCAGGCCTGCAGGATCCGCTTTCCTTCTGATAAAACCCTGCGAACCACCACCCAGGACGAGTTGCAAAATAGGAGTGCAGGAAACTAAGAATATGAGGCCCCTGCAGCTGGCTCGGACCAAGCATCAGAGGTTATGAAGGCGTTTCTATTTCTCGGGCTTTTTCTACAATCGCATGCGTGCAATAATCCGTTCACAAATTCAGTACAATGTTTAACAAACTGATTGGCCAAAAGTAGACTTCCACGGATGGGTGGTGTGGAGACGGCATTCCTCATCAAGATCCGGAACATTAACGCCAGGAGAATCCTCAGCGACGCAGAGAGACCTGGGCCAGCCATGATCCTTCTGGACTTCGCCTTCCAACAAAACGAGGGGAAGGTTTTGAACGGCACTGCAAGACACACGAGGATACTATTTCCATGCTCAAACGAAGGCACGCCACACAGTATTTGTCTTCTAAAACCATCCACTCCACTGGCTTCTCTGAGATGGAACCCTCCGTCCCCCGCGGCACGCCCTCAAAGTTAGCGGAGCTTGTGGTAGCGTGGCAGCAGTCCCAGTCACCGGTGGCAATGGGGAAGAAACCCCCACGGGTGCAAGGACAGAACCCAAGGAGTGTGGAAGTGCAGGAGAAGCTAGAGCAACTCTGAGGGCGTGTCCTTGACACGGCAGGCTGCCGAAAGGGACCTGAGCGAATTCACGAGGGGCATGATACTTTTTGGTATCTACACTCGTCACCTTTCATGCGTGGCCCTCGGTAATCCAAAAGCCCCCCCCCCACGCACACACGGAGCCAGATGTTCTAGAGCACCTCCCCCAGAAGTCATGACTTAGCTTTTGTAGTCCATCTGAGGAGCTGCCGGCCTCCTGCAGCCTGGGCCGGAAAGGGAGACCACGGATTTATCTCTGGTGGAGCAGTGCCATCCAGGAGGAAGCGGAGCTGTTGTAACATCTCGCATGTGTCGGGTCGGTGGACTTCAGGCTTGCAGAATCGGCTTTCTTTCCTGGAAGAAACCTGGGACCCAACACTCAGAGCCAGGTGCAAACTAGACATACCCTAAGAAAATGGGAGCAGGGCGTCCCCGAGCACCTCCTCGGGCCCGGACCCAGTGGAGATGCCTATCACAACCGAGCCCGTCAGCTTCATTGGCCAACGGCTGGCAGAGTGCGATGGCATTGGCCAGGACTACTTACTGATCTAGCTGCCCCGTTGAGACCAGATAAACTTCTGTATCATGTGGAAACGCAGCCCTGGGCTTCGTCACCCGATGGGTCAACCAGGGCCAGCAGAAGGATGGGGGGGGCGTGCCACCCCGTGGACTCTCTTGGACCTCTGATGCTGTTCTTCTGGGAAGGCTGCCTTGAAGTTGCGTATTGCAACGGTTCCACTCCCGCCTAGAATGCCTCTTAGACAAAGTGGGCGTAGGGGAGAATGGATCTCTCCTAGGGCACCATTTCACCCCATGCTTTTCGACAGCTACATGAAACCGTCGGGAGAGGTTCTCCAGGGGAGCGGGCTGAGGCGGCAACCAGGACACCTCGCTTCGCCTCTCCTTCTCAGCTCAGAGAGCTGAGGCCGTGGAAGCTCTGAACCAGCGCCTGGGCAGGAGAGCGGGCTGGATGAGGGCCCGTGAACCGAGAGTCAAGCCAGACGAGACGCAAGTGCCCTTTGTGGGCGGTTCATCGATCCGGTTAAGTGACAGTCACCCTGCTCTGGAAGGGGGGAGGGTTACAGGCCTTCTAAAGAGTGAGGTCTGCCGTGCGGAGATGACGGTGGATCCGTCCTCGTCTGCAGAGGCACAGGCTCCCTCGGGGGCTCAGAGCACCACCTGTTCAAGGAATCCTTTTTACTTCTGATTAGTAGTTATTTTAATTATTATTGGACTCTTAGTGATTTTCTCTCCTGTTGCTTTTAGTTTAGTGAATTTATTTCCATTCTCTTGGCCGGTTTTATTCTGTATTAGCTGTATTCTCTTTTAGTTTCTTATTCTTTTAAATATTTTGTACACCAACTTTGGGCTTTGTGGGGAGTTAAAGTGCAGTAAATAAAAAGAAAAATTAAAACTAAATTAAAATAAGCTACAACTAAAATACAAAGGGAAATAAAAAAAAGCTGTGACCCCCGTTGAAACCCACATGATGAAAAGCCTCTCTGAGCCACTGAGGGAGCCTGTGCCTCTACGGACAACGGCGGAACCGTGACCATCCCCACCACAGACGTCACCCTTTAGGAAGTGTGTCACTTCCCCCCCCCCCTCCAGAACAGGGTAAATGTCACTAAGCCGGAACGATGACCCACCTGCAAACAGTACGTCTGTTGTGTCTGGATTGAATCTGAGTTTCTTGGCCCTCATCCAGTCCATTCTCCTGCCCGTGAGCTGGTTCAGAGCTTCCACTGCCTCAACCCTATGAGCTGAGAAGGAGAGGCACTGGTGAGGCCTCAGTCCGCGGCCCCGGTCAACGTCTACTGGCGGCTTGATGTAGATGTTGGGAAGAATGGGGGTCAAAAAGAGCCTTGAGGTCCCCTGTAGCAAGACTGGCGTAGGACAGAGCCATCATCTCCCAACACCGCCACCTTCAGTATTCTAGGCAAGAGCAGAAGCCTCGCAACACACGACTTCCCACCCCCACTCAAGACAGCCGTCCCAGATGGAGAGCATAAGAGGACCAAGAGAGTCCACGGGTTGCAGGTCCCCTATCCTTCTGCCGGCAAAGAAACGGGGACAGCAGCAGGGTTGCACGCCCCTCCCCGTTCCTCTCTTGGCACAGGTCGACCCAAGAGCGACCCCCCTTCTCTAAAACAGGAACAGATGACACATGCCTGTGACTCCCGTGGAGCTGGATCAATTATTAAGGGATTTCTACTTCTCAGTTGTTTTCTACAATTAAACGTGTCCGTACAGGCAATAATCCCTTCGCACATCCAGTTTAAGTTGAAACAATCTTCTGGCCAAAAGTAGACTCACACAGACTGGTGGATTTGAAATGACCTTCAAGGCCAGGACCATCCTCAGCAACACGTTGGGGCACGAGCAGTCTTGTTCCTCCTGGAACTTCTCCTTGGGGGAAAAAAAGGCAGGAACTTATTTAACGGTCCATCACAGTGAAACACGCAAGAATATCTTTTTGTCTGTTACATATCCAAACAAAACACCTGATAAACGGTAGTTGCCTCCCTAAACATATCTCCCCGTTGCTGCCTGAACTGGCTTCTCAGAAATAAAATTCTGCCCACCTCACGGCATGCCTTTAAAGTTAGCTGAGCTAGTTGCAGCGTGGCAACAATCCCAGTCACCGCTGGCAAAGGGGAAGAGAGCCGAACTGGTGCAAGAACGGAACCCAAGGAGTGAGGAAGTGCAGGAGAAGCCAGAGCAACTTTAAGGGCGTGCCGTTGACACGGTAGGCTACCAAAAGAGAGCCTGTGCGAATTCACAGGCGTACCATGTGCGAATTCAAGAGCGTATGTAACCTAGGCTCTTAACTTTCCTGCCCCCTCGGCTGCCTAAAAATCCCTCCACCCACGCTTAGCTTGACCTTGTATGGCACCACACACCAGAAAAAGTAACTTAGCTGTTTTACTCGATCTGATGACCTGTCCGCCTCTTGCTGGTGAAAGGGTGCCGTCCGTGAGAAAGCCGAGTTGTTGCAGCTTCTCATAGATCTGGGTTAGAGAACATCAGGCCTGCAGGATCCGCTTTCCTTCTGAGAAGAACCCTGCGAACCACCACCCAGGACGAGTTGCAAAATAGGAGTGCAGGAAACTAAGAATATGAGGCCTCTGCAGCTGGCTCGGACCAAGCATCAGAGGTTATGAAGGCGTTTCTATTTCTCGGGCTTTTTCTACAATCGCATGCGTGCAATAATCCGTTCACAAATTCAGTACAATGTTTAACAAACCGATTGGCCGAAAGTAGACTTCCACGGATGGGTGGTGTGCAGACGGCATTCCTCATCAAGATCCAGAACATTAACGCCAGGAGAATCCTCAGCGACGCAGAGAGACCTGGGCCAGCCATGATCCTTCTGGACTTCGCCTTCCAACAAAACGAGGGGAAGGTTTTGAACGGCACTGCAAGACACACGAGGATACTATTTCCATGCTCAAACGAAGGCACGCCACACAGTATTTGTCTTCTGAAACCATCCACTCCACTGGCTTCTCTGAGATGGAACCCTCCGTCCCCCGCGGCACGCCCTCAAAGTTAGTGGAGCTTGTGGAAGCGTGGCAGCAATCCCAGTCACCGGTGGCGAAGGGGAAGAAACCCCCACGGGTGCAAGGACAGAACCCAAGGAGTGTGGAAGTGCAGGAGAAGCTAGAGCAACTTTGAGGGCGTGTCCTTGACACGGCAGGCTACCGAAAGGGACCTGAGTGAATTCACGAGGGGTATGATACTTTTTGGTATCTACACTCGTTACCTTTCATGCGTGGCCCTCGGTAGTCCAAAAGCCCCCCCCCCCACGCACACACGGAGCCAGATGTTCTAGAGCACCTCCCCCAGAAGTCATGACTTAGCTTTTGTAGTCCATCTGAGGAGCTGCCGGCCTCCTGCAGCCTGGGCCGGAAAGGGAGACCACGGATTTATCTCTGGTGGAGCAGTGCCATCCAGAAGGAAGCGGAGCTGTTGTAACATCTCGCATGTGTCGGGTCGGCGGACTTTGGGCTTGCAGAATCGGCTTTCTTTCCTGGAAGAAACCTGGGACCCAACACTCAGAGCCAGGTGCAAACTAGACATACCCTAAGAAAATGGGAGCAGGGCGTCCCCGAGCACCTCCTCGGGCCCGGGACCAGTGGAGATGCCTATCACAACCAAGCCCATCAGCTTCATTGGCCAACGGCTGGCAGAGTGCGATGGCATTGGCCAGGGCTACTTACTGATCTAGCTGCCCCGTTGAGACCAGATAAACTTCTGTATCATGTGGAAACTCAGCCCTGGGTTTCGTCACCCGATGGGTCAACCAGGGCCAGCAGAAGGATGGGGGGGGGCGTGCCACCCCGTGGACTCTCTTGGACCTCTGATGCTGTTCTTCTGGGAAGGCTGCCTTGAAGTTGCGTATTGCAACGGTTCCACTCCCGCCTAGAATGCCTCTTAGACAAAGTGGGCGTAGGGGAGAATGGATCTCTCCTAGGGCACCATTTCACCCCATGCTTTTCGACAGCTACATGAAACCGTCGGGAGAGGTTCTCCAGGGGAGCGGGCTGAGGCGGCAACCAGGACACCTCGCTTCGCCTCTCCTTCTCAGCTCAGAGAGCTGAGACCGTGGAAGCTCTGAACCAGCGCCTGGGCAGGAGAGTGGGCTGGATGAGGGCCCGTGAACCGAGAGTCAAGCCAGACGAGACGCAAGTGCTATTTGTGGGCGGTTCATCGATCCGGTTAAGTGACAGTCGCCCTGCTCTGGAAGGGGGGAGGGTTACAGGCCTTCTAAAGAGTGAGGTCTGCCGTGCGGAGATGACGGTGGATCCGTCCTCGTCTGCAGAGGCACAGGCTCCCTCGGGGGCTCAGAGCACCACCTGTTCAAGGAATCCTTTTTACTTCTGATTAGTAGTTATTTTAATTATTATTGGACTCTTAGTGATTTTTTCTCCTGTTGCTTTTAGTTTAGTGAATTTATTTCCATTCTCTTGGCCGGTTTTATTCTGTATTAGCTGTATTCTCTTTTAATTTCTTATTCTTTTATATATTTTGTACACCAACTTTGGGCTTTGTGGGGAGTTAAAGTGCAGTAAATAAAAAGAAAAATTAAAACTAAATTAAAATAAGCTACAACTGAAATACAAAGGGAAATAAAAAAAACTGTGACCCTCACTGAAAGCTGCTCTGAGCCACTGAGGGAGCCTCTGCCTCTACGGACAACGGTGGAACCGTGACCATCCCCACCATAGACGTCACCCTTTAGGAAGTGTGTAACTCCCTTCTAGGACAGGGTGATTGTCACTAAGCCCGAATGACAACCCACCTGCAAACAGTACGTCTGTTCTGTCTGGATTGAATCTGAGTTTCTTGGCCCTCATCCAGTCCATTCTCCTGCCCGTGAGCTGGTTCAGAGCTTCCACTGCCTCCACCCTATGAGCTGAGAAGGAGAGGCACTGGTGAGGCCTCAGTCCGCGGCCCCGGTCAACGTCTCCTGGCGGTTTGATGTAGATGTTGGGAAGAATGGGGGTCAAAAAGAGCCTTGAGGTCCCCTGTAGCAAGACTGGCGTAGGACAGAGCCATCATCTCCCAACACCACCACCTTCAGAATTCTAGGCAAGAGCAGAAGCCTCGCAACACACGACTTCCCACCCCCACCCAAGACAGCCTTCTCAGATGGTTAGCATAAGAGGACCAAGGGAGTCCACGGGGTTGCAGGTCCCCTATCCTTCTTCTGGCAAAGAGACGGGGACAGCAGCAGGGTACATGCCCCCCCATCCCTCTTAGCACAGGTCGACCCAAGAGCGACCCCCCTTCTCTAAAGCAGGAGCAGATGACTCATGCCTGTGACCCCCTTGGAGCTGCCTCCCATAAAGCTTCAAAGATTATTAAGGCATTTCTACTTCTCAGTTGTTGTCTGCAGTTACAGATTTTATTTATTTATTTTTTAAATTGTTATACCACCCAATAGCCGAAGCTGTCTGGGCGGTCCAGATGTGCATGCAGGCAATAATCCATTCACACATGCAGTTCAAGGTGAACCAATCTTCTGGCAAAAGTAGACTCACACGGATGGTTGTGGACGGGTGGCGTTGAAATGATGTTCCTCATCATCATCTAGAACAGAAAGGCCAGGACCATCCTCAGCAACACATGGGGATGTGAGCCAGTCATGTTCCTCCTAGAATTTCTCTGTTGGGGGGGGGGGAGGGAAGGCAGGAACTTATTTAACAATCCATCACAGCGAGACATGCAAGAATACCTTTTTGTCAGTTTCATATCCAAACGAAACACCTGACAAACAGTAGTTGCCTCCCTAAAGATATCCCCAACCCCCCTCCACGTCTCTGCCTGAACCGGCTCCTCAGAGACAAAATTCTCCCTGCCTCATGGCATGCCTTTAAAGTTAGCGGAGCTAGTGGCAGCAATCCCAGTCACTGCTGGCAAAGGGAAGAGAGCCCAAGGGGTGCAAGAACGGGACCCAAGTGTGTGGACACCCGAGTGTTAATGTGTGTCTGCTTGTCTGGGGAAATGGACACTCTAGATTTTACATCAGGGGGAATTAATCCTGGATAGGAATGTCTATGATAAATGCCTTTCAGTGTATTATCCTGAAATAAGGTAACTGCAATCAGGGTTACTTACTCTCAAGCAACCTTACAGCATGAGCAACCCTGTAACAAAAATTCTGTCAAAGCAAGAAGGAACAGCCCATGCATTTCATTCTACTAACGCCCAGAAAAGCACAACACTGACACCACCCACACAACCATCCTGCTAAGGGGGCTACGAAGCTACTCACTGTTGTTTGCATGCATGACAAGCACAGAGGCAGCCCGGCTCTGCTTTCGCATTCTACTTCACGCACAAAACACCCAGCAAAACTATCGCTGCAGGCGAATCTGCTCTTTATAGGTTCCTTGGGTTGGCCTCGCCCTCCCATCTCCACCTGTTACTCCTCCCCCAATCATTCAATGAAACTTAAGCCACGCCTCCAATTCCCAGCTGAAAATGAAGGGCAGCTAATGCCAACCATCTCCAGCCGTGAATTGGAGGCGTGGCCAAAGTTTCATTGAATAATTAGGGAGCGGCAATAACAGGTGGTGATGAGAAGGTGTGCCCACCCCAAATCACAGGGCAGCGGAGAGATATAAAGGCAGACTGCGTTCAGCTCCTCTTTGCAAATGGGAAATGCAAGCGGAGGACTGAGTTTAGGAACTCGGGTCCCTCTGTGTGTGTGTAGGGTCCTGTGACTGGCTGGCTGGATCAGGGCTTTAAAAAGGGAATTGGGGCTGGCAGGTGGTTGCTGGCCCCAGAAGACGCTGAAGGTGAGCGGGCTCCGGAGGTGAGTCACGAGGGCTGCAGCAGCTCGCTATCTTTCAGAGCTTGTAATGGGGCTTAGTTGGAACACTCTCCTCCCCTCCGGAGGTCTCGTTCTGCTGTTTCTTATTTCCTCCTTTTCAAAGTGACCCCCTTAGTAGCCTCTTCCCTATCATGTGGTTGGGGGGAGCCCGAAAGCAACAGGGCTGGAGGGGGGATGGGAAGGCTGGGGCTTCTCTCTGGGCGGGGGCTGCTGCTGCTGCTGCGGCGTTCTCCCTGCAGCTGCTTCCAAGGGAAAGGCGGGTGCTGTGCGTTTGCCAGCCTGCTCTTTTTCAGTGTTTCTTTCTGCCTTCTCTTAAGTTTAGGGTGGGGGTGTCACTTTTTATTCGCCTTCAGCTCTGTGCTTTTGGGTACAGTGGCAGGCTGGGATATAAAGGAGGCTTGTAGGCGGAGAATGTTTCGGAGGCGCCAAGAAGCCTCTGCCCTGCCCTAAGCGGCAGCGGAGCCATCCTGGGGCAGCTTTGCTGCTTTGTGCCTTCAGCGCTGCCCAGCGAGGGCTCCCTCTCTGGCTTCATCTTCAGCTGGTGTCACTCCTGCTCCCTTTCCAAGTCAAATTTCTCAAGTATGTAGATGGAGCAAGCTTACATTTTGGGGACACTGAGTCAGGAATGCTCCAGCCTGGTCTGTAACTGAGGGCTGACACGGTTTAGAGCAGGGGTGTCCCACCGGGTGCCTTCCGGGTCCTTTTGAGGCTGAGAGTCTCCCCGCCTGCCGTTCAGTAGAGGGCTCCTGTCTCTCCAAACAGCAGTCCGTGAGACCAGGGTTTCGTGTTTGGCAGCAGTCCGGAGGAGGGTTAGAGTCTGTTCACTGGGGCAGAGAGTGGCAAAGAGGGACACCTTTTCCTTCGCTCCTCCCCTGTGCCGGCTGCTGGAGCTTTCCTGGGTGGCGAAGAGCCTGTTGCAATTGATCCCAGCGAGAGGGTGAGTTGTGACTTTACGGGTGCTCTGGGGAATGGGTGCAAGACCCTTTGAAAGCAAAGTGGTTTTCATCTGCCACAGCTGCGTGAGTGGGCTCAACTCCAGCAATAACCCTTTTTATTCTCCCAGCATTTTAACAGCCTATAAATAAATTTTAACTTGGTGTTTTAAATTTGTAATTTTGCATTGCTACTGTTTTTATCTGGTTGAGCTTTTATATTGCATTTTGTACTATGGTTTTATACTGTTGTTCTATACTTTGAATGTTTTTAATTTTTGTGAATCACCCAGAGAGCTCCGGCTATTGGGTGGTATAGAAATGCAATAAATAAATAAATAAACAAGCAGTGAAGGTGTTGGGAACTCCACCTGGTGTAGCTGTGCTGGAGATGTAGATTCAGTGCTTGGTTATAGGCAACCGGCCACTTGCAAGCAGACAAGCAAAGGCATGTAGGGGGGTGGGTGGGTGAAGTTTGACAAACGTTCATTGGCTTCCCCACCCCTCCCCCCTGACTCCACTCCTCCTTAGGCGAACTAGACTAACGTGGCCTTCAGCAAGTTGGGCCAGGGAGCAGATTTCCAGTTTTTCTGAATCGGCGAGTGTGATGGCTGTAACTTGGAAATTATGTCCATTTCAGCTGTAATTTCTGCAATTTTCATGAATCTAGGCTGTAATTATGCAAGTATGTGCAAATTGCAGGTGTAATGTGTGCAACTTCCAACTTGTACAAATTATGACCAAGACCAACCCTCTGCCCCCTTGAACCTGATAAAACCACATGGCTCGATTTATGGAAGCAAGCTGAATTGGGCGCAACTCAGAAGTCCCGTGAGCCCTAAAAGGACCAGATTTCCTGGCAATGCACATCCCTAGCCAAGACACGTGCATCTAATAAGGAGTTCATGCATTTGAAAATTCCTGTTTGAGTGAAGGGTGGGTTGCTGTTGGGTCGGCCTGTGGCAGGCGAGGGATGGGGGCTCACAACCCTCCTTTTGTCCCTGTTTCTTTGCCGGGAGAAGAGGCAGGACCGGCAATTCTGTGGCCTCTCTTGGACCACTTGGGACCTTACACTGGTGGCAGTTATGCTGTCCGACTGGAAAGGCTGCCTTGAGTTGGGGTGTGAAGTTGTGTGTTGCGAGGCTTCTTGTCCTGACTAGAATTCTGCAGGTGGTGGTGTTTGGGGGTGATGGCTCTGTCCTACGCCGGTCTTGCTGCAGGGGGCCTCAGGGATGTATTTGACCCCATTTTTCTCAACATCTACATCAAAGTGCCAGGAGATGTTAACCAGAGGCAAGGGGCTGAGCCCTCACCAATGCCTCTCCTTCTCAGCTCGTAAAGGTGAGGCAGTTGAACCACTGAACCAGCACACGGGCAGGAGAATGGACTGCATGAGGGCCAAGAAACTCAGATTCAATCCAGACAAAGCAGACATACTGTTTGCAGGTGGTTCATCATTCCGCCTTAGTGACATGCACCATGTTCTGGTGGGGTGGGGGCCTACAAACTTCCTAAAAGGTGATATCTATAGTGGGGATGGTCATGGTTCCATCGTTGTCCATAGAGGCACAGGCTCCCTCAGCGGTCCAGAGTGGGTTTTTATCACGTGGGTTTCAACGGGGTCACAGTTTTTTTATTTCTGTTTGTATTTCAATTGTTGTTGTTTTTTAGTTCTGTCTTTTCTTTTTCTTTTCTTTTACTGCACTTTTAATCCCCCCCATCCCAATGTTCCTCAGGTAGTGTACAAAATATTTTAAACAATAAGAAGATATTAAAACAGAATAAAACAGGCCAGGATTCAAACAATTGAACTAAATATACTAAACTAAAAGCAGCAGGAGAGAAAATCAGTAACATCATTAAGTGTTAAATAATAATTAAAATAACTTCTAATAAGTAAAAAGGATTCCTTTAACAGGTGGTTCTCTGAGCCCCCGAGGGAGCCTGTGCCTCTGCAGATGAGGACGGATCCATCATCATCCCCACACAGCTGACCTCACCCTTTAGGAAGCCTGTAACCCCCCCCCCCTTCCAGGACAGGGCGACTGTCACTTAACAGCCCACAAACAGTATTTCCATGCTGTGTGGATTGAATCTCGGTTTATGGGCCCTCATCCAGCGCTGGTTCAGAGCTTCCACTGGCTCATCTCTATGAGCTGAGAAGGAGAGGTTAAACGAGGTGTCATGGGTGATGGCTCAGCCCACGCCCCTGAAGACGCTCTCCCGGTGTTTTCATGTAGATGTTGAAAAGTATGGGGGTTGTGGGTTAAATACCGCTGTAGGACAGATCCTTTATCTGTATCTGTACAGCACCATGTACATTGATGGTGCTATATAAATAAATAAATAAATAATAATAATAATAATTTATCTCCTACCCCCACTTTGTCTAAGATGCATTCTAGGCAGGAGTGGAAATGTTGCAGCACACAACTTCACAGCCCAACTGAAGACAGCTTTCCCAGAAGGATAGCTTGAAAGTTGCCAAGAGGTCCAAGAGAGTCCACAGGGTCATACAAACCCATCCTTCTCCGGGCACATCGGGTGAGTAAACCCAGGGCTGCATTTCCACATGATAGAGAAATCTATCTGGTCTCAATGGGGCAGCTAGGTCAGTAAGTAGCCCTGGCCGATGCCATCACCTTCTGCCAGCCATTGCTCAATGAAGCTGGCTGCTGGTGGATGGATGGGCTCAGTTGTGATGTGGATCTCAACTGGTCCCTGGGCTGAGGATGTGCTCAGGGAAGCCCTGCTAAATTCGTATTTAGCCCTGGGCTCTGAGTGGTGGGTCGCAGGGTTTTTGTAGGATTCAAAGCCAATCCTGGAGAAGCTGAACTCCAGGGGCTGAGATCTACGAGATGCTGCACACCTTGTCTTTCTCATGGACGACATTGTCTCCCTTTTCGGCGAGGATTGCAGGAAGCAGAGGGCTTCTCAGAGCGCCTACAAAAGCTAAGTCATGACTTTTGGGGGAGGTGCTCTAGAACTTCTGGCAGTGTGTGTGTGTGTGTGTGTGTGTGTGTGTGTAGAGGGATTTCAGGTTACCAAGGGTAATGAGTGTAGATATCAACTTCATGAATTCAAGTATCATACCCCCTGTGAATTCACTCAGGTCCCCCTTTCGGTAGCCTGCTGTGTCAACGACATGCCCTTAAAGTGCCTCTATCTTCTGCACTTCCACACTCCTTGTGTTCTGTTCTTGCACCCCTTGGGCTCTCTTCTCATTAGCCACCGGTGACTGGGATTGCTGCCATGATTCCACCAGCTCCACTAACTTTAAGGGCGTGCCGTGGGGGGCAGAGGGTTCCACCTTAGGCCAGTGGACTGCAAGATGGGTGGATGGTTTCAGAAGTGAAATACTGTTCGGCATGCATTCGTTTGAGCATGGAAATAACAAAACAGTATCCTTGTGTGGTTTGCAGTGCCGTTCAATACCTTCCTCTTGTTTTGTTGGAAGGCAAAGTCCAGAAAGATCATGGCTGGCCCAGGTCTGCGTTGCTGAGTGTTGTCCTGGCGTTTATGTTCCAGATCATGATGAGGAATGCCGTCTCCACACCACCCATCCGTGCGAGTCCATTTTTGGCGAAAAGGTTTGTTTTACTGAATTCGTGAATGGATTATTGCATGCATGTGATTGTAGAAAAAGCCTGAGAAATAGAAACGCCTTCATAACCTCTGATGCTTGGTCTGTGCCAGCTGCAGGGGCCTCATATTCTTAGTGTGACTTTCCTGCACGTCTATTTTGCAAGTTGTCCTGGGTGGTGGTTCACAGGGTTCTTCTCGGAAGGAAAGCGGATCCTGCAGACCTGATGTCCTCCACCCCAGATCTACGAGTAGCTGCAACACCTTGTCTTTCTCATGGACGGCAGCGTTTCACCAGCAGTAAGACGACGGTCTCCCTTTCCTGCTGGGACTGCAGGAGGCGGACAGGTCATCAATCTATTAAATCAGCTAAGTCGTTTTTTCCGGAGTGCGGTGCCATACAAGGTCGAGCTCAGTGTGGGCGGAGGGATTTTGAAACCACCGAGGGCTAGGCAAAACAGTTAAGGAGGGTAGGTTACACACATTCATGAAATTGCACATGATAAGCCTGTGAATTTGCACAGCCTCTTTTGGTAGGCTGCCATGTCAATGACATGCCCGTAAAGTTGCTCTAGCTTCTCCTGCACTTCCACACTCCTTGGGTTCTGTTCTTGCACCCCTTCTGTTCTCTTCCCCTTCGCCACCGGTGCCTGGGATTGCTGCCGCTACCTCCGCTAACTTTAAAGGCATGCCATGGGGTGAGGAGGATTTTATTTCTGAGAAGCTGGTTCAGGCAGGCACGGGGGAAGGGGGGGATGTCTTTAGTCAGGCAAGTACTGTTTGTCAGGTGTTTTGTTTGGATATGTAACAGACAAAAAGTTATTCTTGCGTGTCTCGCTGTGATGGATCGTTAAATAAGTTCCTGCCTTTTCCGCCCCCAGGGGGAAGTTCTAGAAGGAACACGACTGGCCACGCCCCTACATGTTGCTGGGGACGGTCCTGGTGTTCGTGTTCTAGATCATGACGGCAAACGTCATTTCAATGTCGTCTCTCTGTATGAGTCTACTTTTGGCCAGAAGATTGGTTCACCTTAAACTGTATGTGTGAATGGATTATTGCCTGTATGGACCCCTGTAATTGTAGTGAACAACTGAGAATTAGAAATGCCCTAATAATCTTTGAAGCGTTATCTGATCCAGCTCCACGGGGGTCATAAGCATGAGACATCTGTTTCTGTTTTAGAGGAGGGGGTCACTCTTGGGTCGACCGGTGCGAAGAGAAGGTTGGGGGGTGGCGTGCAACCCTGCTGCTGTCCCGTCTCTTTGCCGGCAGAAGGATAGGGGACCTACAACCCCGTGGACTCCCTTGGTCCTCTTATGCTCTCCATCTGGGAAGGCTGTCTTGAGTGGGGGTGGGAAGTCGTGTGTTGCGAGGCTTCTGCTCTCGCCTAGAATACTGAGGTGTTAGGGGATGATGGCTGTGTCCTAGGGAAGTCTTGCTACAGGGTGCTGCAGCATTGTATTTGACTCCCATTCTTCTCAACATCTTCATCAAACCGCCAGGAGACGTTAACCGAGGGCCAATAAACTCAGGTTCAAATCAGACAGAATAGAGGTAGTGTTTGCTGGTGGGTCATCATTCCGGCTTAGTGAGGTTCACCCTGTTCTGGTGGGGGCGGGTTTACACACTTCCTAAAGGGTGACGTCTGTGGTGGGGATGGTCACGGTTCCACCATTGTCCGTAGAGGCACAGGCTCCCTCAGTGGCTCAGAGTGGCTTTTCATCATGTGGGTTTCAACGGGGGTCACAGTTTTTTTTATTTCCCTTTGTATTTTAGTTGTATTTCTTTTAGTTCTGTTTTTTCTTTTTCTGTTGTTTTACGGCACTTCTAATCCCCCCAGATGGTGTGCCAAACATTTTAAATAGACATTAAAACAGAGTAAAAGTAAGGCAGAATAAAGCTGGCCAAGATTCAAACAATTGAACTAACTATACTAAACTAAAAGCAGCAGGAGAGAAAATCTCAAAGTGTTTAATAAGAGTTAAACTTACTACTTCTAAGAAGTAAAAAGGATTCCTTGAACAGGTGGTGCTCTCAGCCCCCGAGGGAGCCTGTGCCTCTGCAGATGAGGATGGATCCATCCTCATCCCCAAACGGCAGACCTCATCCTTTAGGAAGCCTGTCATCCCCCCTTCCAGAACAGGGCAAGTGTCACTTAACCGGACCCATGAACCACCCACAAACATCTCGTCTGGCTTGATTCCTGGGTTATTGGCCCTCATCCAGCCCACTCTTCTACTGGCTCATCGCTATGAGCTGAGGAGGAGAGGTGAAGCTAGGTGTCGTGGGTGATGCCTCATCCCGTGCCTCTGGAGAATCTCTCCTGGTGGTTGCATGTAGATGTTGAATAGCAAGGGGGCCAAATACCGCTGTAAGGCAGATCCCTTCTCCCCTACCCCCTCTTGGTCTAAGGGGCATTCTAGGCAGGAGTGGAAGGGTTGCAAAATGCCACTTCACATCCCAACTTCAGACAGCCTTCCCAGAAGGATAGCTTGAAAACTGCCAAGAGGGCCAAGAGAGTCCACAGGGTCACACAAACCCATCCTTCTTCTGGCACAGGGCGACCCATCGGGTGAGTAAACCCACGGCTGCGTTTCCACATGATAGAGAAGCTGCCCTCAACAGGGCAGCTAGGTCAGTAAGTAGCCCTGGCCGATGCCATCACACTCTGCCAGCCATTGGCCAATGAAGCTGGCTGCTGGTGGATGGATGGGCTCAGTTGTGATGTCGATCTCAACTGGTTCCTGGGCAGAGGATGTGCTCGGGGAAGCCCTGCTAAATTCGTATTTAGCCCTGGGCTCTGAGTGGTGGGTCGCAGGGTTTTTGTAGGATTCAAAGCCAATCCTGGAGAAGCTGAACTCCAGGGGCTGAGATCTACGAGATGCTGCACACCTTGTCTTTCTCATGGACGACATTGTCTCCCTTTTCGGCGAGGATTGCAGGAAGCAGAGGGCTTCTCAGAGCGCCTACAAAAGCTAAGTCATGACTTTTGGGGGAGGTGCTCTAGAACTTCTGGCAGTGTGTGTGTGTGTGTGTGTGTGTGTGTGTGTGTAGAGGGATTTCAGGTTACCAAGGGTAATGAGTGTAGATATCAACTTCATGAATTCAAGTATCATACCCCCTGTGAATTCACTCAGGTCCCCCTTTCGGTAGCCTGCTGTGTCAACGACATGCCCTTAAAGTGCCTCTATCTTCTGCACTTCCACACTCCTTGTGTTCTGTTCTTGCACCCCTTGGGCTCTCTTCTCATTAGCCACCGGTGACTGGGATTGCTGCCATGATTCCACCAGCTCCACTAACTTTAAGGGCGTGCCGTGGGGGGCAGAGGGTTCCACCTTAGGCCAGTGGACTGCAAGATGGGTGGATGGTTTCAGAAGTGAAATACTGTTCGGCATGCATTCGTTTGAGCATGGAAATAACAAAACAGTATCCTTGTGTGGTTTGCAGTGCCGTTCAATACCTTCCTCTTGTTTTGTTGGAAGGCAAAGTCCAGAAAGATCATGGCTGGCCCAGGTCTGCGTTGCTGAGTGTTGTCCTGGCGTTTATGTTCCAGATCATGATGAGGAATGCCGTCTCCACACCACCCATCCGTGCGAGTCCATTTTTGGCGAAAAGGTTTGTTTTACTGAATTCGTGAATGGATTATTGCATGCATGTGATTGTAGAAAAAGCCTGAGAAATAGAAACGCCTTCATAACCTCTGATGCTTGGTCTGTGCCAGCTGCAGGGGCCTCATATTCTTAGTGTGACTTTCCTGCACGTCTATTTTGCAAGTTGTCCTGGGTGGTGGTTCACAGGGTTCTTCTCGGAAGGAAAGCGGATCCTGCAGACCTGATGTCCTCCACCCCAGATCTACGAGTAGCTGCAACACCTTGTCTTTCTCATGGACGGCAGCGTTTCACCAGCAGTAAGACGACGGTCTCCCTTTCCTGCTGGGACTGCAGGAGGCGGACAGGTCATCAATCTATTAAATCAGCTAAGTCGTTTTTTCCGGAGTGCGGTGCCATACAAGGTCGAGCTCAGTGTGGGCGGAGGGATTTTGAAACCACCGAGGGCTAGGCAAAACAGTTAAGGAGGGTAGGTTACACACATTCATGAAATTGCACATGATAAGCCTGTGAATTTGCACAGCCTCTTTTGGTAGGCTGCCATGTCAATGACATGCCCGTAAAGTTGCTCTAGCTTCTCCTGCACTTCCACACTCCTTGGGTTCTGTTCTTGCACCCCTTCTGTTCTCTTCCCCTTCGCCACCGGTGCCTGGGATTGCTGCCGCTACCTCCGCTAACTTTAAAGGCATGCCATGGGGTGAGGAGGATTTTATTTCTGAGAAGCTGGTTCAGGCAGGCACGGGGGAAGGGGGGGATGTCTTTAGTCAGGCAAGTACTGTTTGTCAGGTGTTTTGTTTGGATATGTAACAGACAAAAAGTTATTCTTGCGTGTCCTGCTGTGATGGATCGTTAAATAAGTTCCTGCCTTTTCCGCCCCCAGGGGGAAGTTCTAGAAGGAACACGACTGGCCACGCCCCTACATGTTGCTGGGGACGGTCCTGGTGTTCGTGTTCTAGATCATGACGGCAAACGTCATTTCAATGTCGTCTCTCTGTATGAGTCTACTTTTGGCCAGAAGATTGGTTCACCTTAAACTGTATGTGTGAATGGATTATTGCCTGTATGGACCCCTGTAATTGTAGTGAACAACTGAGAATTAGAAATGCCCTAATAATCTTTGAAGCGTTATCTGATCCAGCTCCACGGGGGTCATAAGCATGAGACATCTGTTTCTGTTTTAGAGGAGGGGGTCACTCTTGGGTTGACCGGTGCGAAGAGAAGGTTGGGGGGTGGCGTGCAACCCTGCTGCTGTCCCGTCTCTTTGCCGGCAGAAGGATAGGGGACCTACAACCCCGTGGACTCCCTTGGTCCTCTTATGCTCTCCATCTGGGAAGGCTGTCTTGAGTGGGGGTGGGAAGTCGTGTGTTGCGAGGCTTCTGCTCTCGCCTAGAATACTGAGGTGTTAGGGGATGATGGCTCTGTCCTAGGGAAGTCTTGCTACAGGGTGCTGCAGCATTGTATTTGACTCCCATTCTTCTCAACATCTTCATCAAACCGCCAGGAGACGTTAACCGAGGGCCAATAAACTCAGGTTCAAATCAGACAGAATAGAGGTAGTGTTTGCTGGTGGGTCATCATTCCGGCTTAGTGAGGTTCACCCTGTTCTGGTGGGGGCGGGTTTACACACTTCCTAAAGGGTGACGTCTGTGGTGGGGATGGTCACGGTTCCACCGTTGTCCGTAGAGGCACAGGCTCCCTCAGTGGCTCAGAGTGGCTTTTCATCATGTGGGTTTCAACGGGGGTCACAGTTTTTTTTATTTCCCTTTGTATTTTAGTTGTATTTCTTTTAGTTCTGTTTTTTCTTTTTCTGTTGTTTTACGGCACTTCTAATCCCCCCAGATGGTGTGCCAAACATTTTAAATAGACATTAAAACAGAGTAAAAGTAAGGCAGAATAAAGCTGGCCAAGATTCAAACAATTGAACTAACTATACTAAACTAAAAGCAGCAGGAGAGAAAATCTCAAAGTGTTTAATAAGAGTTAAACTTACTACTTCTAAGAAGTAAAAAGGATTCCTTGAACAGGTGGTGCTCTCAGCCCCCGAGGGAGCCTGTGCCTCTGCAGATGAGGATGGATCCATCCTCATCCCCAAACGGCAGACCTCATCCTTTAGGAAGCCTGTCATCCCCCCTTCCAGAACAGGGCAAGTGTCACTTAACCGGACCCATGAACCACCCACAAACATCTCGTCTGGCTTGATTCCTGGGTTATTGGCCCTCATCCAGCCCACTCTTCTACTGGCTCATCGCTATGAGCTGAGGAGGAGAGGTGAAGCTAGGTGTCGTGGGTGATGCCTCATCCCGTGCCTCTGGAGAATCTCTCCTGGTGGTTTCATGTAGATGTTGAATAGCAAGGGGGCCAAATACCGCTGTAAGGCAGATCCCTTCTCCCCTACCCCCTCTTGGTCTAAGGGGCATTCTAGGCAGGAGTGGAAGGGTTGCAAAATGCCACTTCACATCCCAACTTCAGACAGCCTTCCCAGAAGGATAGCTTGAAAACTGCCAAGAGGGCCAAGAGAGTCCACAGGGTCACACAAACCCATCCTTCTTCTGGCACAGGGCGACCCATCGGGTGAGTAAACCCACGGCTGCGTTTCCACATGATAGAGAAGCTGCCCTCAACAGGGCAGCTAGGTCAGTAAGTAGCCCTGGCCGATGCCATCACACTCTGCCAGCCATTGGCCAATGAAGCTGGCTGCTGGTGGATGGATGGGCTCAGTTGTGATGTCGATCTCAACTGGTTCCTGGGCAGAGGATGTGCTCGGGGAAGCCCTGCTAAATTCGTATTTAGCCCTGGGCTCTGAGTGGTGGGTCGCAGGGTTTTTGTAGGATTCAAAGCCAATCCTGGAGAAGCTGAACTCCAGGGGCTGAGATCTACGAGATGCTGCACACCTTGTCTTTCTCATGGACGACATTGTCTCCCTTTTCGGCGAGGATTGCAGGAAGCAGAGGGCTTCTCAGAGCGCCTACAAAAGCTAAGTCATGACTTTTGGGGGAGGTGCTCTAGAACTTCTGGCAGTGTGTGTGTGTGTGTGTGTGTGTGTGTGTGTAGAGGGATTTCAGGTTACCAAGGGTAATGAGTGTAGATATCAACTTCATGAATTCAAGTATCATACCCCCTGTGAATTCACTCAGGTCCCCCTTTCGGTAGCCTGCTGTGTCAACGACATGCCCTTAAAGTGCCTCTATCTTCTGCACTTCCACACTCCTTGTGTTCTGTTCTTGCACCCCTTGGGCTCTCTTCTCATTAGCCACCGGTGACTGGGATTGCTGCCATGATTCCACCAGCTCCACTAACTTTAAGGGCGTGCCGTGGGGGGCAGAGGGTTCCACCTTAGGCCAGTGGACTGCAAGATGGGTGGATGGTTTCAGAAGTGAAATACTGTTCGGCATGCATTCGTTTGAGCATGGAAATAACAAAACAGTATCCTTGTGTGGTTTGCAGTGCCGTTCAATACCTTCCTCTTGTTTTGTTGGAAGGCAAAGTCCAGAAAGATCATGGCTGGCCCAGGTCTGCGTTGCTGAGTGTTGTCCTGGCGTTTATGTTCCAGATCATGATGAGGAATGCCGTCTCCACACCACCCATCCGTGCGAGTCCATTTTTGGCGAAAAGGTTTGTTTTACTGAATTCGTGAATGGATTATTGCATGCATGTGATTGTAGAAAAAGCCTGAGAAATAGAAACGCCTTCATAACCTCTGATGCTTGGTCTGTGCCAGCTGCAGGGGCCTCATATTCTTAGTGTGACTTTCCTGCACGTCTATTTTGCAAGTTGTCCTGGGTGGTGGTTCACAGGGTTCTTCTCGGAAGGAAAGCGGATCCTGCAGACCTGATGTCCTCCACCCCAGATCTACGAGTAGCTGCAACACCTTGTCTTTCTCATGGACGGCAGCGTTTCACCAGCAGTAAGACGACGGTCTCCCTTTCCTGCTGGGACTGCAGGAGGCGGACAGGTCATCAATCTATTAAATCAGCTAAGTCGTTTTTTCCGGAGTGCGGTGCCATACAAGGTCGAGCTCAGTGTGGGCGGAGGGATTTTGAAACCACCGAGGGCTAGGCAAAACAGTTAAGGAGGGTAGGTTACACACATTCATGAAATTGCACATGATAAGCCTGTGAATTTGCACAGCCTCTTTTGGTAGGCTGCCATGTCAATGACGTGCCCGTAAAGTTGCTCTAGCTTCTCCTGCACTTCCACACTCCTTGGGTTCTGTTCTTGCACCCCTTCTGTTCTCTTCCCCTTCGCCACCGGTGCCTGGGATTGCTGCCGCTACCTCCGCTAACTTTAAAGGCATGCCATGGGGTGAGGAGGATTTTATTTCTGAGAAGCTGGTTCAGGCAGGCACGGGGGAAGGGGGGGATGTCTTTAGTCAGGCAAGTACTGTTTGTCAGGTGTTTTGTTTGGATATGTAACAGACAAAAAGTTATTCTTGCGTGTCTCGCTGTGATGGATCGTTAAATAAGTTCCTGCCTTTTCCGCCCCCAGGGGGAAGTTCTAGAAGGAACACGACTGGCCACGCCCCTACATGTTGCTGGGGACGGTCCTGGTGTTCGTGTTCTAGATCATGACGGCAAACGTCATTTCAATGTCGTCTCTCTGTATGAGTCTACTTTTGGCCAGAAGATTGGTTCACCTTAAACTGTATGTGTGAATGGATTATTGCCTGTATGGACCCCTGTAATTGTAGTGAACAACTGAGAATTAGAAATGCCCTAATAATCTTTGAAGCGTTATCTGATCCAGCTCCACGGGGGTCATAAGCATGAGACATCTGTTTCTGTTTTAGAGGAGGGGGTCACTCTTGGGTCGACCGGTGCGAAGAGAAGGTTGGGGGGTGGCGTGCAACCCTGCTGCTGTCCCGTCTCTTTGCCGGCAGAAGGATAGGGGACCTGCAACCCCGTGGACTCCCTTGGTCCTCTTATGCTCTCCATCTGGGAAGGCTGTCTTGAGTGGGGGTGGGAAGTCGTGTGTTGCGAGGCTTCTGCTCTCGCCTAGAATACTGAGGTGTTAGGGGATGATGGCTCTGTCCTAGGGAAGTCTTGCTACAGGGTGCTGCAGCATTGTATTTGACTCCCATTCTTCTCAACATCTTCATCAAACCGCCAGGAGACGTTAACCGAGGGCCAATAAACTCAGGTTCAAATCAGACAGAATAGAGGTAGTGTTTGCTGGTGGGTCATCATTCCGGCTTAGTGACGTTCACCCTGTTCTGGTGGGGGCGGGTTTACACACTTCCTAAAGGGTGACGTCTGTGGTGGGGATGGTCACGGTTCCACCGTTGTCCGTAGAGGCACAGGCTCCCTCAGTGGCTCAGAGTGGCTTTTCATCATGTGGGTTTCAACGGGGGTCACAGTTTTTTTTATTTCCCTTTGTATTTTAGTTGTATTTCTTTTAGTTCTGTTTTTTCTTTTTCTGTTGTTTTACGGCACTTCTAATCCCCCCAGATGGTGTGCCAAACATTTTAAATAGACATTAAAACAGAGTAAAAGTAAGGCAGAATAAAGCTGGCCAAGATTCAAACAATTGAACTAACTATACTAAACTAAAAGCAGCAGGAGAGAAAATCTCAAAGTGTTTAATAAGAGTTAAACTTACTACTTCTAAGAAGTAAAAAGGATTCCTTGAACAGGTGGTGCTCTCAGCCCCCGAGGGAGCCTGTGCCTCTGCAGATGAGGATGGATCCATCCTCATCCCCAAACGGCAGACCTCATCCTTTAGGAAGCCTGTCATCCCCCCTTCCAGAACAGGGCAAGTGTCACTTAACCGGACCCATGAACCACCCACAAACATCTCGTCTGGCTTGATTCCTGGGTTATTGGCCCTCATCCAGCCCACTCTTCTACTGGCTCATCGCTATGAGCTGAGGAGGAGAGGTGAAGCTAGGTGTCGTGGGTGATGCCGCATCCCGTGCCTCTGGAGAATCTCTCCTGGTGGTTTCATGTAGATGTTGAATAGCAAGGGGGGCCAAATACCGCTGTAAGGCAGATCCCTTCTCCCCTACCCCCTCTTGGTCTAAGGGGCATTCTAGGCAGGAGTGGAAGGGTTGCAAAATGCCACTTCACATCCCAACTTCAGACAGCCTTCCCAGAAGGATAGCTTGAAAACTGCCAAGAGGGCCAAGAGAGTCCACAGGGTCACACAAACCCATCCTTCTTCTGGCACAGGGCGACCCATCGGGTGAGTAAACCCACGGCTGCGTTTCCACATGATAGAGAAGCTGCCCTCAACAGGGCAGCTAGGTCAGTAAGTAGCCCTGGCCGATGCCATCACACTCTGCCAGCCATTGGCCAATGAAGCTGGCTGCTGGTGGATGGATGGGCTCAGTTGTGATGTCGATCTCAACTGGTTCCTGGGCAGAGGATGTGCTCGGGGAAGCCCTGCTCCCCTTTCCTTAGTGTACGTGTACTTTGCGCCTGCCTCTGAGTGGGGGGTCCCAGGTTTCTTCCAGGAAAAGAAGCTGTTTCTGCTGTCATGAAGTCTACCGACCCGCGATCTACGAGATGTTTCAACAACTCCTCTTTCTTCTGGGCGGCGCTTTTCAACCAGGGATAAACCTAAGGCCTCCCTTCCCGGACAAGGTGCAGGAGGCAGGCAGATTGTCAGAACGACTACAAGAGCTAAGTCATGACATTTTGGGGAGGTGCTGTAGAACATCAGGCGCTGTGTGTGTAGGGCTTTTGGACTACTGAGGGACATGCATGAAAGGTAATGAGTGAATTCACTCATGTCCCCCTTTCCATAGCCTGCCGTGTCAATGACATGCCCGTAAAGTTGCTTTCGCTTCTCCTGCACTTCCACACTCCTTGGGTTCTGTTCTTGCACCCATGGGGGTTTCCTCCCCTTTGCTATCTGTGACTGGGATTGGTGCCACACTTCCACAAGCTCCGCTAACTTTGAGGGCATGCCGTGGTGGTCAGAAGGTTCCATCTTACAGAGTCCAGTGGACTGGATGGTTTCAGAAGTCAGATACTGTCTGGCATGCATTTGTTTCAGAATGGAAATGACAAAATAGTATCCTTGTGTGTCTTGCAGTGCCATTCAATACGTTCCCTCATTTTGTTGGAAGGCAAAGTCCAGAAGGATCATGGCTGGCCCAGGGCACTTTGCGTCGCTGAGGACTGTCGTGGCATTAACGTTCCGGATTGTGAAGAGGAATGTTGTCTCAACGCCACCCATCCGTGTGAGTCTACCTGAAATCGCTCCACACACACACTGCCGAATGTTCTAGAGCACCTCCCCCAAAAGTCATGACTTAGCTTTTGCAGGCGCTCTGAGAAGTCCTCTGCTTCCTTTCTAGAACAAACCTGTGAAACACCACCCAGGACGAGTTGCAAAACAGAAGTGCAGGAAATTCATACTAACCCTAAAAACTTCTAGAAGTCAAAGCCCTATGTTTAAAACTTCTAGATGTCAAACTGCTAAATGTTCAAAGCCCTAACTCGTAAAACTAGAAAGGAAAGCAGATCCTGCGAGCCTGATATCCTCCACCCCAGATCTACGAGAAGCTGCTACACCTTGTCTTTCGCATGAATGGCATTGTTTCACCAGCAGTAAGACTACGGTCTCCCTTTTCGGCCAGGATGGCAGGAAGCCAAGGGCTTCTCAGAGCGCCTGCAAAAGCTAAGTCATGACTTTTGGGGGAGGTGCTCTAGAACATCCGGCAGTGTGTGTGTGGAGCGATTTCAGGTTACCAAGAGCCATGCAGAAAATGTAATGAGTGTTGATAATCCAGCTCCCATGAATTCAAGTATCACCCCCCCCAAGAATTCGCACATGTCCCCCTTTCGGTAGCCTGCCATGTCAATGACATGCCCTTAAAGTTGCTCTAGCTTGTCCTGCACTTCCACACTCTTTGGGTTCTGTTCTTTCACCTCCTGTGCGCTCTTGCCCTTCGCAACTGTGACTGGGATTGCTTCCGCTCTTCCACAAGCTCCGCTAACTTTGAGGGCATGCCGTGGTGGGCAGAAGGTTCCATCTTACAGAGTCCAGTGGAGTGGATGGTTTCAGAAGTCAGATACTGTCTGGCATGCATTCGTTTCAGAATGGAAATAACAAAATACTATCCTTGTGTGTCTTGAAGTGCCATTCAATACCTTCCCTCATTTTGTTGGAAGGCAAAGTCCAGAAGGATCATGGCTGGCCCAGGGCACTTTGAGTCGCTGAGGACTGTCATGGCATTAATGTTCCGGATTGTGAAGAGGAATGTTGTCTCAACGCCACCCATCCGTGTGAGTCTACTATTGGTCGATAGGTTAGTTAAACGTTTTACTGAATTTGTGAATGGATTAGTGTGTGCATGTGATTGTAGAAAAAGCCCGAGAATTAGGAACGGCTTTATAATCTTTAATGCTTGGTCTGAGCAAGGTGCAGGGGCCTCAGGGTTAGGACTTTGACTTCGAGAAGTTTTAAGCATTAGGAGTTTGAACATTTATCCCATTCTCTTCCAGAGGTTTAAGGGTTATGGCTTTGACTTCCAGAAGTTTTCAGTGTTGGGGCTTTCAACATTTAGCACTTTGACTTCAAGAAGTTTTAAACGTCAGGACTTTGAACCTTAAGCACCTTGACTTCTAGAAGTTTTAAGTGTTAGGGCTTTGAACTTCTTGCACTCTGACTTCTAGAAGTTTTATGTATTAGGACTTTGAATAGTTAGCCCTTTGACTTCTAGATGTTAAGCATTAGGGCATTGAACGTTTAGCACTTTTACTTCTAGAAGTTTTAAGCTTTAGGGCTTTGAAGTCTAGAAGTTTTAGGCTCTACGATTTTGACTTCTAGAAGTTTTAAGTGTTAGGTTGCCCAACATTTAGCACTTTGACTTCTAGAAGTTTTATGTGTTAGGGCTTTGAACATTTAGCACTTTGACATCTAGCAGTTTTAAACGTAGGGCTTTGACTTCTAGAAGTTTTTAGGCTTAGTGTGAATTTCCTGCACTTCTGTTTTGTAATTCGTCCTGGGTGGTGTTTCCAGGTTTGTTCTAGAAAGGAAAGCAGATCCTGCAGGCCTGATATCCTCCACCCCAGATCTCTGAGAAGCTGCAACACCTCGTCTTTTGCATGAATGGCATTGTTTCACCAGCAGTAAGACTATGGTCTCCCTTTTCGGCCAGGATTGCAGGAAGCCGAGGACTTCTCAGAGCGCCTGCAAAAGCTAAGTCATGACTTTTGGGGGAGGTGCTCTAGAACATCCGGCAGTGTGTGTGTGGAGCGATTTCAGGTTACCAAGAGCCATGCAGAAAAAGTAACGAGTGTTGATAATCCAGCTCTCATGAATTCAAGTATCGACCCTCCCCAAGAATTCGCACATGTCCCCCTTTCGGTAGCCTGCCATGTCAATGACATGCCCTTAAAGTTGCTCTATCTTCTCCTGCACTTCCACACTCTTTGGGTTCTGTTCTTTCACCACCTGTGCTCTCTTGCCTTTCGCCACCGGTGACTGGGATTGCTTCCACGCTTCCACAAGCTCCGCTAACTTTGAGGGCATGCCATGGTGGGCAGAGGTTCCAGTGGAGTGGATGGTTTCAGAAGTCAGATAGTGTCTGGCATGCATTCGTTTCAGAATGGAAATGACAAAATACTATCCTTGTGTGTCTTGAACTGCCATTCAATACCTTCCCTCATGTTGTTGGAAGGCAAAGTCCAGAAGTATCATGGCTGGCCCAGGGCACTTTGCGTCGCTGAGGACTGTCGTGGCGTTAATGTTCCTGATTGTGAAGAGGAATATTGTTTCAACGCCACCCATCCGTGTGAGTCTACTATTGGTCGATAGGTTAGTTCAACCTTTCACTGAATTTGTGAATGGATTAGTGTGTGCATGTGATTGTAGAAAAATCCCGAGAATTAGGAACGGCTTTATAATCTTTAATGCTTGGTCTGAGCAAGGTGCAGGGGCCTCAGGGTTAGGACTTTGACTTTGAGAAGTTTTAAGCATTAGGATGTTGAACATTTATCCCATTCTCTTCCAGAAGTTTTAAGCTTCAGGACTTTGGACATTAAGCACTTACACTTCTAGAACTTTTCAGTGTTGGGGCTTTCAACATTTAGCACTTTGACTTCTAGAAGTTTTAAACGTTAGGACTTTGAACCTTTAGCACCTTGACTTCTAGAAGTTTTAAGTGTTAGGGCTTTGGTGTCTAGAACTTTTTAGGGTTAGTGTGAATTTCCTGCACTTCTGTTTTGCAACTTGTCCTGGGTGGTGGTTTTCAGGATTCTTCTCGGAAGGAAAGCGGATCCTGCAGGCCTGATGTTCTCCAACCCAGATCTATGAGAAGCTGCAACAACTCAGCTTTCTCATGGACGGCAGTGTTTAACCAGCAGTAAGGCTATGGTCTAACTTTCTAGCTGACACAGCAGGAGGCGGACAGGTCGTCAGATCGAGTACAAAGCTAAGTTACTTTTTCTGGTTTGTGGTGCCATACAAGGTCAAGATAAGCTTGGGTGCAGGGATTTTTAGGCAGCAGAGGGCTAGGCAAAACAGTTAAAAAGGGTAGGTTACACACATTCATGAATTTGCACATGGCACGCCTGTGAATTCACACAGCCTCTCTTTTGGTAGCCTGCCGTGTCAATGACATGCCCGTAAAGTTGCTCTAGCTTCTCCTGCACTTCCACACTCCTTGGGTTCTGTTCTTGCACCCCTTCTGTTCTCTTCCCCTTCGCCACGGGTGACTGGGATTGCTGCCGCTACCTCCGCTAACTTTAAAGGCATGCCATGGGGTGGGGAGGATTTTATCTCTGAGAAGCTGGTTCAGGCAGGCACGGGGGAAGGGGGGGATGTCTTTAGTCAGGCAACTACTGTTTGTCAGGTGTTTTGTTTGGATATGTAACAGACAAAAAGTTATTCTTGCGTGTCCTGCTGTGATGGATCGTTAAATAAGTTCCTGCCTTTTCCGCCCCCAGGGGGACGTTCTAGAAGGAACACGACTGGCCACGCCCCTACATGTTGCTGGGGACGGTCCTGGTGTTCGTGTTCTAGATCATGACGGCAAACGTCATTTCAATGTCGTCTCTCTGTATGAGTCTACTTTTGGCCAGAAGATTGGTTCACCTTAAACTGTATGTGTGAATGGATTATTGCCTGTATGGACCCCTGTAATTGTAGTGAACAACTGAGAATTAGAAATGCCCTAATAATCTTTGAAGCGTTATCTGATCCAGCTCCACGGGGGTCATAAGCATGAGACATCTGTTCCTGTTTTAGAGGAGGGGGGTCACTCCTGGGTCAACCGGCATGAAGAGAAGGTTGGGGGGTGACGTCCCCTCTCTTTTCCTGCAGAAGGATAGGGGACCTGCAACCCCGTGGACTCCCTTGGTCCTCTTATGCTCTCCATCTGCGAAGGCTGTCTTGAGTGGGGGTGGGAAGTCGTGTGTTGCGAGGCTTCTGCTCTCGCCTAGAATACTGAGGTGTTAGGGGATGATGGTTCTGTCCTACGGAAGTCTTGCTGCAGGGTGCTGCAGCATTGTATTTGACTCCCATTCTTCTCAACATCTTCATCAAACCGCCAGGAGACGTTAACCGAGGGCCAATAAACTCAGGTTCAAATCAGACAGAATAGAGGTAGTGTTTGCTGGTGGGTCATCATTCCGGCTTAGTGACGTTCACCCTGTTCTGGTGGGGGAGGGTTTACACACTTCCTAAAGGGTGACGTCTCTGGTGGGGATGGTCACGGTTCCACCGTCGTCCGTAGAGGCACAGGCTCCCTCAGTGACTCAGAGTGGCTTTTCATCATGTGGGTTTCAACGGGGGTCACAGTTTTTTTTATTTCCCTTTGTATTTTAGTTGTATTTGTTTTAGTTCTGTTTTTTCTTTTTCTTTTGTTTTCCGGCACTTCTGATCCCCCCAGATGGTGTACCAAACATTTTAAATAGACATTAAAACAGAATAAAAGTAAGGCAGAATAAAGCTGGCCAAGATTCAAACACTTGAACTAAATATACTAAACTAAAAGCAGCAGGAGAGAAAATCTCAAAGTGTTTAATAAGAGTTAAAATTACTACTTCTAAGAAGTAAAAGGATTCCTTGAACAGGTGGTGCTCTCAGCCCCCGAGGGAGCCTGTGCCTCTGCAGATGAGGATGGATCCATCCTCATCCCCAAACGGCAGACCTCATCCTTTAGGAAGCCTGTCATCCCCCCTTCCAGAACAGGGCAAGTGTCACTTAACCGGACCCATGAACCACCCACAAACAACGCTTGCATCTCGTCTGGCTTGATTCCTGGTTTATTGGCCCTCATCCAGCCCACTCTTCTACTGGCTCATCGCTATGAGCTGAGGAGGAGAGGTGAAGCTAGGTGTCATGGGTGATGCCTCATCCCGTGCCTCTGGAGAACCTGTCCTGGTGGTTGCATGTAGATGTTGAATAGCAAGGGGGCCAAATACCGCTGTAAGGCAGATCCCTTCTCCCCTACCCCCTCTTGGTCTAAGGGGCATTCTAGGCAGCAGTGGAAGGGTTGCAAAATGCCACTTCACATCCCAACTTCAGACAGTCTTCCCAGAAGGGTAGCTTGAAAACTGCCAAGAGAGTCCACAGGGTCACACAAACCCATCCTTCTTCTGGCACAGGGCGACCCATCGGGTGAGTAAACCCACGGCTGCGTTTCCACATGATAGAGAAGCTGCCATCAACAGGGCAGCTAGGTCAGTAAGTAGCCCTGGCCGATGCCATCACACTCTGCCAGCCATTGGCCAATGAAGCTGGCTGCTGGTGGATGGATGGGCTTGGTTGTGATGTGGGTCTCAATTGGTTCCTGGGCTGAGGATGTGCTCGGGGAAGCCCTGCTCCCCTTTCCTTAGTGTATGTCTAGTTTGCCCCTTGCTCTGAGTGTCCCAGGTTTCTTCCAGGAAAGGAAGCCAATTCTGCCATCCTGAAGTCCACTGACCCAAGATCTACGTGATGTTTCAACAACTCCCCTTTCTCCTGGATGGCCCTGTTCGATCAGCGATAAGCGATAAATCTAAGGCCTCCCTTTCCAGCTGAGGCTGCAGGAGGTGGGCAGCCTCTGAGTGACAGCAACAGCTAAGTTCTGTGTTTTTTTGTGTGTGGGTGCTAGACCACATCAGTTGATGGGTGAGCAGGGATGTTAGGCAACCGTAGGCTATGCATGAAAATGTACTGGGCATTGATCTTGTTAGCTCATGAACTGGAAGATCAAATTCACACGGCACCTTTTTCAGTAGCCTGCTGTGTCAATGGCAGGCCCTGAAAGTGGCTCTCGCTTCTCCCGCACTCCATGGATTGTTTTCTTGCACCCCTTGGTCTCTTTTACCCTTCTCCGCTGGTGACTGGAATCTCTTCCACAAGCTCCGCTAATTTCAAAGGCCTGCCGTGGGGCGGGGAGAATGAGGCTGGTTCAGTAAGGGGTGGTTGGTTGGTTGGCTTTACGAAGGGAAATACTCTCCGGCCTGGGTTCAGGTACATCACAAGCTTTGAATGCTTGCTGTGATGTGTCGTTCAGCAACTTCTTCCCACTTCTTTTGGAGGGGAAGTTCCAGAAGGATCCCGACTGGCCCACGCCCCAATGCCTTGCTGAGGACCGTAGAGGTGTTTGCGTTCGCAATCACGGAAGGCAATGACTTTTCAACACCACTCATCCCTGTGAGTTTGGTTCCAGCCAAAAGGTTTTTTTAAAACACATATTGGATTTGTCAGTTACTGTATTGGGTGACACCTCTAGTTGTAGCCAAAGGCTGAGTAATTAACTTGCATTCATGAGCTTCGATGCTTGATCTGAGCTGGCTTCAGGGGGCTCGTGTCTGTTAGTCATCCATTCCAGGGGCTGGGGGGAAGGGAGCTCTCCGGGGGATTTGCTGTGGATCAGCAAGGGGTCCTGAGTCCCAAGTGCCCTAGCTATCAGGAAAAGCATTTTTCCCCGTCTTTTGGGTTGTGAGGGGAAATATCAGAAGTAGGTTCTAGGATAAACCTTTATGTGAGCTCAGTTCTGATAGGAATCATAACTTGTTCCTGGGTGGAGGATGTGCCTGGGGACGCCTGAGTGTAGATCTAGTGGATGCTTTAGGGTGGATTCCTGCATTGAGCAGGGGGTTGGACTCGATAGCCTTGTAGGCCCCTTCCAACTCTGCTATTCTATGATTCTATGATTCGTATTTAGCCCTGGGCTCTGAGTGGTGGGTCACAGGGTTTTTGTAGGATTCAAAGCCAATCCTGGAGAAGCTGAACTCCAGGGGCTGAGATCTACGAGATGCTGCACACCTTGTCTTTCTCATGGACGACATTGTCTCCCTTTTCGGCCAGGATTGCAGGAAGCAGAGGGCTTCTCAGAGCGCCTACAAAAGCTAAGTCATGACTTTTGGGGGAGGTGCTCTAGAACGTCTGGCAGTGTGTGCGTGTGTGTAGAGGGATTTCAGGTTACCAAGGGTAACGAGTGTAGATATCAAACTCATGAATTCAAGTATCATACCCCCTGTGAATTCACTCAGGTCCCCCTTTCGGTAGCCTGCTGTGTCAACGACATGCCCTTAAAGTGCCTCTATCTTCTGCACTTCCACACTCCTTGTGTTCTGTTCTTGCACCCCTTGGGCTCTCTTCCCCTTCGCCACCGGTGCCTGGGATTGCTGCCACTACCTCCGCTAACTTTAAAGGCATACCATGGGGTGAGGAGGATTTTATTTCTGAGAAGCTGGTTCAGGCAGGCACGGGGGATGGGGGGATGTCTTTAGTCAGGCAAGTACTGTTTGTCAGGTGTTTTGTTTGGATATGTAACAGACAAGAAGTTATTCTTGCGTGTCTCGCTGTGATGGATCGTTAAATAAGTTCCTGCCTTTTCCGCCCCCAGGGGGAAGTTCTAGGAGGAACATGACTGGCCCTGCCCCTACATGTTGCTGGGGACGGTCCTGGTGTTCGTGTTCTAGATCATGACGGCAAACGTCATTTCAATGTCGTCTCTCGAGTCTACTTTTGGCCAGAAGATTGGTTCACCTTAAACTGCATGTGTGAATGGATTATTGCCTGTATGGACCCCTGTAATTGTAGTGAACAACTGAGAATTAGAAATGCCCTAAAAATCTTTGAAGCGTTATCTGATCCAGCTCCACGGGGGTCATAAGCATGAGACATCTGTTCCTGTTTTAGAGGAGGGGGGTCACTCCTGGGTCAACCGGCATGAAGAGAAGGTTGGGGGGTGACGTCCCGTCTCTTTGCCTGCAGAAGGATAGGGGATCTGCAACCCCGTGGACTCCCTTGGTCCTCTTATGCTCTCCATCTGGGAAGGCTGTCTTGAGTGGGGGTGGGAAGTCGTGTGTTGCGAGGCTTCTGCTCTCGCCTAGAATACTGAGGTGTTAGGGGATGATGGCTCTGTCCTACGGAAGTCTTGCTGCAGGGTACTGCAGCATTGTATTTGACTCCCATTCTTCTTAACATCTACATCAAACCGCCAGGAGACGTTAACTGGGGGCGCGCGCTGAGCCCTCACAAATGCCTCTCCTTCACAGCTCATAGAGGTGAGGCAGTCGAGCTCTGAACCAGCACAGGGGGAGGAAAATGGACTGGATGAAGGCCAATAAACTCAGATTCAAATCAGACAGAATAGAGGTAGTGTTTGCTGGTGGGTCATCATTCTGGCTTAGTGACGTTCACCCTGTTCTGGTGGGGGCGGGTTTACACACTTCCTAAAGGGTGGCGTCTGTGGTGGGGATGGTCACGGTTCCACCGTCGTCCGTAGAGGCACAGGCTCCCTCAGTGGCTCAGAGTGGCTTTTCATCATGTGGGTTTCAACGGGGGTCACAGTTTTTTTTATTTCCCTTTGTATTTTAGTTGTATTTTTTTTTGGTTCTGTTTTTTCTTTTTCTTTTGTTTTCCGGCACTTCTAATCCCCCCAGATGGTGTACCAAACATTTTAAATAGACATTAAAACAGAATAAAAGTAAGGCAGAATAAAACTGGCCAAGATTCAAACACTAGAACTAAATATACTAAACTAAAAGCAGCAGGAGAGAAAATCGCAAAGTGTTTAATAAGAGTTAAACTTACTACTTCTAAGAAGTAAAAAGGATTGCTTGAACAGGTGGTGCTCTCAGCCCCCGAGGGAGCCTGTGCCTCTGCAGATGAGGATGGATCCATCCTCATCCCCAAACGGCAGACCTCATCCTTTAGGAAGCCTGTCATCCCCCCTTCCAGAACAGGGCAAGTGTCACTTAACCGGACCCATGAACCACCCACAAACAACGCTTGCATCTTGTCTGGCTTGATTCCTGGGTTATTGGCCCTCATCCAGCCCACTCTTCTACTGGCTCATCTCTATGAGCTGAGAAGGAGAGGTGAAGCTAGGTGTCATGGGTGATGCCTCATCCCGTGCCTCTGGAGAATCTCTCCTGGTGGTTGCATGTAGATGTTGAATAGCAATGGGGGCCAAATACCGCTGTAAGGCAGATCCCTTCTCCCCTACCCCCTCTTGGTCTAAGGGGCATTCTAGGCAGGCGTAGAAGCGTTGCAAAATGCCACTTCACATCCCAACTTCAGACAGCCTTCCCAGAAGGATAGCTTGAAAACTGCCAAGAGGGCCAAGAGAGTCCACAGGGTCACACAAACCCATCCTTCTTCTGGCACAGGGCGACCCATCGGGTGAGTAAACCCACGGCTGCGTTTCCACATGATAGAGAAGCTGCCCTCAACAGGGCAGCTAGGTCAGTAAGTAGCCCTGGCCGATGCCATCACACTCTGCCAGCCATTGGCCAATGAAGCTGGCTGCTGGTGGATGGATGGGCTCAGTTGTGATGTCGATCTCAACTGGTTCCTGGGCAGAGGATGTGCTCGGGGAAGCCCTGCTCCCCTTTCCTTAGTGTACGTGTATTTTGCGCCTGCCTCTGAGTGGGGGGTCCCAGGTTTCTTCCAGGAAAAGAAGCTGTTTCTGCTGTCATGAAGTCCACCGACCCGAGATCTACGAGATGTTTCAACAACTCCTCTTTCTTCTGGGCGGCGCTTTTCAACCAGGGATAAATCTAAGGCCTCCCTTCCCGGACAAGGTGCAGGAGGCGGGCAGCTTCTCAGAACGACTACAAGAGCTAAGTCATGACATTTTGGGGAGGTGCTGTAGAACATCAGGCGCTGTGTGTGTAGGGCTTTTGGACTACTGAGGGACATGCATGAAAGGTAATGAGTGAATTCACTCATGTCCCCCTTTCCATAGCCTGCCGTGTCAATGACATGCCCGTAAAGTTGCTTTAGCTTCTCCTGCCCTTCCACACTTCTTGGGTTCTGTTCTTGCACCCGTGGGGGTTTCCTCCCCTTTCCTATCGGTGACTGAGATTGGTGCCACGCTTCCACAAGCTCCGCTAACTTTGAGGGCATGCCGTGGGGGACAGAGGGTTCCGTTGTAGAGAGGCCAGTGGACTGGATGGTTTCAGAAGTCAGATACTGAGTCTAAATTTGGCCAATAGGTTTGTAAAACTTTTTACTGAATTTGTGAATGGATTAGTGTATGCATGTGATTGTATTAAAAGCCCAAGAAATTGAAATGCCTTCATAATATCTGATGCTTGGTCTGTGCAAGGTGCAGGGGCCACAGGGTTAGGGTTAGGGTTAGGGTTACAAAGTCCAGTGGAGTGGATGGTTTCAGAAATCAGATACTGTCTGGCATGCATTTGTTTCAGAATGGAAATGACAAAATAGTATCCTTGTGTGTCTTGCAGTGCCATTCAATACGTTCCCTCATTTTGTTGGAAGGCAAAGTCCAGAAGGATCATGGCTGGCCCAGGGCACTTTGCGTCGCTGAGGACTGTCGTGGCATTAACGTTCCGGATTGTGAAGAGGAATGTTGTCTCAACGCCACCCATCCGTGTGAGTCTACCTGAAATCGCTCCACACACACACTGCCGAATGTTCTAGAGCACCTCCCCCAAAAGTCATGACTTAGCTTTTGCAGGCGCTCTGAGAAGTCCTCTGCTTCCTTTCTAGAACAAACCTGTGAAACACCACCCAGGACGAGTTGCAAAACAGAAGTGCAGGAAATTCATACTAACCCTAAAAACTTCTAGAAGTCAAAGCCCTATGTTTAAAACTTCTAGATGTCAAACTGCTAAATGTTCAAAGCCCTAACTCGTAAAACTAGAAAGGAAAGCAGATCCTGCGAGCCTGATATCCTCCACCCCAGATCTACGAGAAGCTGCTACACCTTGTCTTTCGCATGAATGGCATTGTTTCACCAGCAGTAAGACTACGGTCTCCCTTTTCGGCCAGGATGGCAGGAAGCCAAGGGCTTCTCAGAGCGCCTGCAAAAGCTAAGTCATGACTTTTGGGGGAGGTGCTCTAGAACATCCGGCAGTGTGTGTGTGGAGCGATTTCAGGTTACCAAGAGCCATGCAGAAAATGTAATGAGTGTTGATAATCCAGCTCCCATGAATTCAAGTATCACCCCCCCCAAGAATTCGCACATGTCCCCCTTTCGGTAGCCTGCCATGTCAATGACATGCCCTTAAAGTTGCTCTAGCTTGTCCTGCACTTCCACACTCTTTGGGTTCTGTTCTTTCACCTCCTGTGCGCTCTTGCCCTTCGCAACTGTGACTGGGATTGCTTCCGCTCTTCCACAAGCTCCGCTAACTTTGAGGGCATGCCGTGGTGGGCAGAAGGTTCCATCTTACAGAGTCCAGTGGAGTGGATGGTTTCAGAAGTTAGATACTGTCTGGCATGCATTCGTTTCAGAATGGAAATAACAAAATACTATCCTTGTGTGTCTTGAAGTGCCATTCAATACCTTCCCTCATTTTGTTGGAAGGCAAAGTCCAGAAGGATCATGGCTGGCCCAGGGCACTTTGAGTCGCTGAGGACTGTCATGGCATTAATGTTCCGGATTGTGAAGAGGAATGTTGTCTCAACGCCACCCATCCGTGTGAGTCTACTATTGGTCGATAGGTTAGTTAAACGTTTTACTGAATTTGTGAGTGGATTAGTGTGTGCATGTGATTGTAGAAAAAGCCCGAGAATTAGGAACGGCTTTATAATCTTTAATGCTTGGTCTGAGCAAGGTGCAGGGGCCTCAGGGTTAGGACTTTGACTTCGAGAAGTTTTAAGCATTAGGAGTTTGAACATTTATCCCATTCTCTTCCAGAGGTTTAAGGGTTATGGCTTTGACTTCCAGAAGTTTTCAGTGTTGGGGCTTTCAACATTTAGCACTTTGACTTCAAGAAGTTTTAAACGTCAGGACTTTGAACCTTAAGCACCTTGACTTCTAGAAGTTTTAAGTGTTAGGGCTTTGAACTTCTTGCACTCTGACTTCTAGAAGTTTTATGTATTAGGACTTTGAATAGTTAGCCCTTTGACTTCTAGATGTTAAGCATTAGGGCATTGAACGTTTAGCACTTTTACTTCTAGAAGTTTTAAGCTTTAGAGCTTTGAAGTCTAGAAGTTTTAGGCTCTACGATTTTGACTTCTAGAAGTTTTAAGTGTTAGGTTGCCCAACATTTAGCACTTTGACTTCTAGAAGTTTTATGTGTTAGGGCTTTGAACATTTAGCACTTTGACATCTAGCAGTTTTAAACGTAGGGCTTTGACTTCTAGAAGTTTTTAGGCTTAGTGTGAATTTCCTGCACTTCTGTTTTGTAATTCGTCCTGGGTGGTGTTTCCAGGTTTGTTCTAGAAAGGAAAGCAGATCCTGCAGGCCTGATATCCTCCACCCCAGATCTCTGAGAAGCTGCAACACCTCGTCTTTTGCATGAATGGCATTGTTTCACCAGCAGTAAGACTATGGTCTCCCTTTTCGGCCAGGATTGCAGGAAGCAGAGGACTGCTCCTCTTCCAGAAGTTTTAAGCTTCAGGACTTTGGACATTAAGCCCTTTCACTTCTAGAACTTTTAAGTGTTGGGGCTTTTAACATTTAGCACTTTGACTTCTAAAGTTTTAAATGTTAGGACTTTGACCCTTTAGCACCTTGACTTCAAGAAGTTTTAAGTTTAAGGGCTTTGAACTTCTTGCACTCTGACTTGTAGAATTTTAAGCTTTAGGACTTTGGACATTAGCACTATCACTACTAGAAGTCTTTAGCATTAGGACTTTGAATATTTAGCCCTTTGACTTCCAGATGTTTTAAGCATTAGGGCATTGAATGTTTAGCCCTTTGATTTATAGAAGTTTTAAGCATTAGGGCTTTGTTGTCTAGGTGTTTTAAGCATTACGTTTTTGACTTCTAGAAGTTTTAAGCGTCAGGTCGTCAAACATTTAGCACTTTGACTTCTAGAAATTTTACGAGTTAGGGCTTTGAACATTTAGCACTTTGACATCTAGAAGTTTTAAACGTAGGGCTTTGACTTCTAGTAGTTTTTAGGGTTAGTGTGAATTTCCTGCACTTCTGTTTTGCAACTCGTCCTGGGTGGTGTTTCCAGGTTTGTTCTAGAAAGGAAAGCAGATCCTACAAGCCTGATATCCTCCACCCGAGATCTACGAGAAGCTGCAACACCTCGTCTTTCGCATGAATGGCATTGTTTAACCAGCAGTAAGACTACGGTCTCCCTTCTTGGCCAGGATGGCAGGAAGCCAAGGGCTTCTCAGAGCGCCTGCAAAAGCTAAGTCATGACTTTTGGGGGAGGTGCTCTAGAACATCCGGCAGTGTGTGTGTGGAGCGATTTCAGGTTACCAAGAGCCATGCAGAAAATGTAACGAGTTTTGGTAATCCAGCTCCCATGAATTCAAGTATCGACCCCCCCCCCCAAGAATTCGCACATGTCCCCCTTTCGGTAGCCTGCCATGTCAATGACATGCCCTTAAAGTTGCTCTAGCTTGTCCTGCACTTCCACACTCTTTGGGTTCTGTTCTTTCACCTCCTGTGCTCTCTTGCCCTTCGCAACGGTAACTGGGATTGCTTCCGCTCTTCCACAAGCTCCGCTAACTTTGAGTGCATGCCGTGGTGGGCAGAAGGTTCCATCTTACAGAGTCCAGTGGAGTGGATGGTTTCAGAAGTCAGATAGTGTCTGGCATGCATTTGTTTCAGAATGGAAATAACAAAATACTATCCTTGTGTGTCTTGAATTGCCATTCAATACCTTCCCTCATTTTGTTGGAAGGCAAAGTTCAGAAGGATCATGGCTGGCCCAGAGCACTTTGAGTCGCTGAGGACTGTCCTGGCGTTAACGTTCCGGATTGTGAAGGGGAATGTTGTCTCAACGCCACCCATCCGTGTGAGTCTACTATTGGTCGATAGGTTAGTTAAACGTTTTACTGAATTTGTGAATGGATTAGTGTGTGCATGTGATTGTAGAAAAAGCCCGAGAATTAGGAACGGCTTTATAATCTTTAATGCTTGGTCTGAGCAAGGTGCAGGGGCCTCAGAGTTAGGACTTTGACTTCGAGAAGTTTTAAGCATTAGGAGTTTGAACATTTATCCCATTCTCTTGAGAACTACAAGTTCAACCACAGCTTTTAAAGCTCAACTAAAAACTTTTCTTTTTCCTAAAGCTTTTAAAACTTGATGTTGTGCAGACTTCTACTGTTACTTTCTACTGTTAGTTTTACCCTACCCTGTGCCTGCTTACCCTACCCTGTACCTGTTTGCATTCTCTTCCCCTCCTTATTGTTTTACTATGATTTTATTAGATTGTAAGCCTATGCGGCAGGGTCTTGCTATTTACTGTTTTACTCTGTACAGCACCATGTACATTGATGATGCTATATAAATAAATAATAATAATAATAATAATATTAATAATAATAATAATAATAATAATAATAATCTCTTCCAGAGGTTTAAGTGTTATGGCTTTGACTTCCAGAAGTTTTAAGTGTTGGGGCTTTTAACATTTAGCACTTTCACTTCTAAGTGTTGGGGCTTTCAACATTTAACACTTTGACTTCAAGAAGTTTTAAACGTCAGGACTTCGAACCTTAAGCACCTTGACTTCTAGAAGTTTTAAGTGTTAGGGCTTTGAATATTGAGCCCTTTGACTTCTAGATGTTTTAAGCATTAGGGCATTGAATGTTTAGCCCTTTGACTTCTAGAAGTTTTAAACGTAGGGCTTTGACTACTAGAAGTTTTTAGGGTCAGTGTGAATTTCCTGCACTTCTGTTTTGCAACTCATCCTGGGTGGTGTTCCACAGGTTTGTTCTAGAAAGGAAAGCAGATCCTGCAAGCCTGATATCCTCCACCCCAGATCTACGAGAAGCTGCAACCCCTTGTCTTTCTCATGTACGACATTGTCTCCCTTTTCGGCCAGGATTGTAGGAAGCCGAGGACTTCTCAGAGCGCCTGCAAAAGCTAAGTCATGACTTTTGGGGGAGGTGCTCTAGAACATCCAGCAGTGTGTGTGTGGAGCGATTTCAGGTTACCAAGAGCCATGCAGAAAAAGTAACGAGGGTTGATAATCCAGCTCTCTTGAATTCAAGTGTCAACCCCCCCAAGAATTCGCACATGTCCTCCTTTTGGTAGCCTGCCATGTCAATGACATGCCCTTAAAGTTGCTCCTGCACTTCCACAGTCTTTGGGTTCAGTTCTATCACCTCCTGTGCTCTCTTGCCCTTCGCCACAGGTGACTGGGATTGCTTCCACTCTTCCACAAGCTCTGCTAACTTTGAGGGCATGCCGTGGGGGACAGAGGGTTCTGTCGTAGAGAGGCTAGTGGACTGGATGGTTTCAGAAGTCAGATACTGTCTGGCATGCATTCATTTTGGAATGGAAATGACAAAATAGTATCCTTGTGTGTCTTGCAGTGCCGTTCAATACCTTCCCTCATTTTGTTGGAAGGCGAAATCCAGAAGGATCATGGCTGGCCCAGGGCACTTTGCATCGCTGAGGATTGTCTTGGCGTCAATGTTCCGGATCATAATGAGGAATGCTGTGTCAACACCACCCATCCAGGTGAGTCTAAATTTGGCCAATAGGTTTGTTAAACTTTTTACTGAACTTGTGCATGGATTAGTGTGTGCATGTGATTGTATTAAAAGCCCAAAAAATTGAAATGGCTTCATAATATTTGATGCTTGGTCTGTGCAAGGTGCAGGGGCCACAGGGTTAGGACTTTGACTTCTAGAAGTTGTAGTGTTAAGACTTTGAACATTTAGCACTATGTCTTCTGGAAGTTTTTAGCTTTAGCTCTTGGACTTCTGGAAGTTAAGCATTTGGACTTCGACTTCAAGACATTTTAAGCTTTAGGAGTTTAAACATCTAGCACTTTGACTTCTAGAAGTTTTTAGGGTTAGTGTTAATTTCCTGCACTTCTGTTTTGCAACTCGTCCTGGGTGGTGTTTCACAGGTTTGTTCTAGAAAGGAAAGCAGATCCTGCAAGCCTGATATCCTCCACCCCAGATCTATGAGATGCTGCAACACCTTGTCTTTCTCATGGATGACATTGTCTCCCTTTTCGGCCAGGATTGCAGGAAGCCGAGGGCTTCTCAGAGCGCCTGCAAAAGCTAAGTCATGACTTTTGGGGGAGGTGTTCTAGAACATCCGGCAGTGTGTGTGTGTGGAGCGATTTCAGGTTACCAAGGGCCATGCAGAAAAAGAAACAAGTGTTGATAATCCGGCTCCCATGAATTCAAGCATCTATTGACCACCCCCCAGGAATTCGCACATGTCCCCCTTTCAGTAGCCTGCCATGTCAATGACATGCCCTTAAAGTTGCTCTAGCTTCTCCTGCACTTCCACACTCTTTGGCCTCTGTTCTTTCACCTCCTGTGCTCTCTTGCCCTTCGCCACCGGTGACTGGGATTGCTTCTATTCTTCCACAAGCTCCGCTAACTTTGAGGGCATGCCGTGGTGGGCAGAAGGTTCCATCTTAGAGAGTCCAGTGGAGTGGATGGTTTCAGAAGTCAGATAGTGTCTGGCATGCATTCGTTTCAGAATGGAAATGACAAAATACTATCCTTGTGTGTCTTGAAGTGCCGTTCAATACCTTCCCTCATTTTGTTGGAAGGCAAAGTCCAGAAGGATCATGGCTGGCCAAGGGCACTTTGCGTCGCTGGGGACTGTCGTGGTGTTAACGTTCCGGATTGTGAAGAGTAATGTTGTTTCAACGCCACCCATCCATGTGAGTCTACTATTGGTCGATAGGTTAGTTCAACCTTTTACTGAATTTGTGAATGGATTAGTGTGTGCATGTGATTGTAGAAAAATCCCGAGAATTTGGAACGGCTTTATGATTTTTAATGCTTGGTCTGAGCAAGGTGCAGGGGCCTCAGGGTTAGGACTTTGACTTCGAGAAGTTTTTAGTGTTGGGACTTTGAACAACTTGTCCTGGTTGGTGGTTCTCAGTGTTCTTCTAGGAAGAAAAGCAGATCCTGCAGGCCTGATGTCCTCCACCCCAGATCTACGAGAAGCTGCAACAACTCGCCTTTCTCATGGATGGCACCGTTTCACCACCAGTAAGACGACGGTCTCTCTTTCCGGCGGAAACTGCAGGAAGCAGACAGCTCGTCATATGGGATTATTGCCTGTACGGACATGTGTAATTGTAGAAAACGATTGAGAATTAGAAATGCCTTAATCTTTCCAGCTTTATGGGAGCCAGCTCCATGGGGGTTATAGGCATGAGACATCTGTTCCTGTTTTAGAGAAGGGGGGTCATTCTTGGGTTGATCTGTGCCAAGAGAGGGATGGGGGGGCGTGCAACCCTGCTGGTGTCCCCGTCTCAAGGATAGGGGACCTGCAACCCCGTGGACTCTCTTGGTCCTCTTATGCTATCAGTCTAGGAAGGCTGTCTTGAGTGGGGGTGGGAAGTCGTGTGTTGCGAGGCTTCTGCTCTTGCCTAGAATACTGAAGGTGTTGTTGTTAGGGGATGATGTCTCTGACCTATGGCGGTCTTTCTACAGGGTGCTTTAGGGCTGTATTTGAACCCAATTCTTCCTAACATCTACATCAAACCGCTAGGAGACGTTAACCGGGGCCATGGGCTGAGGCCTCACCAGTGCCTCTCCTTCTCAGCTCATAGGGTTGAGGCAGTGGAAGTTCTGAACCGGCACACGGGCAGGAGAATGGACTGGATGAGGGCCAAGGAACTCAGATTCAATCCAGACAGAACAGACGTACTGTTTGCAGGTGGGTCATCATTCGGGCTTAGTGACATTCACACTTTTCTGGGGTGGGGGGGAAGAGTTACACACTTCCTACAGGGTGTCGTCTGTGGTGGGGATGGTCACGGTTCCACAGTCGTCTATAGAGGCAGAGGCTCCCTCAGTGGCTCAGAGTAGCTTTTCATCATGTGGGTTTCAACGGGGGTCACAGTTTCTTTGATTTCCCTTTGCATTTCATTTTTAGTTTTTTTCCTTTCTTTTTATGGCACTTTTAATCCCCCATCCCAAAGTTCCTCAGGTGCTGTACAAAACATTTTAAATAGACATTAAAACAGAATAAAAGTAAGGCAGAATAAAACCAGCCAAGATTCAAACATTTGAACTAAACATACTAAACTAAAAGCTGCAGGAGAGAAAATCACTAAGTGTCTAATAATAATTAAAATAACTACTAAGTAAAAAGGATTCCTTGATCAGGTGGTGCTCTCAGCCCCCAAGGGAGCCTGTGCCTCTGCAGACGAGGACGGATCCGCTGTCATCTCCACATGGCAGACTTCACCCTTAAGGAAGCCTGTCACCCCACTTCCAGAACAGGGTGACTGTCACTTAACTGGATCCATGAACCACCCACAAATAGCACTTGTGTCTCGTCTGGCTTGACTCTTGGTTTCTGGGCCCTCATCCAGCCCACTCTCCTGCCCAGGCGCTGGCTCAGAGCTTCCACGGCCTCAGCTCTTTGAGCTGAGAAGGAGAGGCGAAGCGAGGTGTCCTGGTTGCTGCCTCAGCCTGCTCCCCTGGAGTACGTCTCCCGGAGGTTTCATGTAGCTGTTGAAAAGTGGGGGTCAAATAGTGCCCTAGGAGAGATCCATTCTCCCCTACGCCCACTTTGTATTTATTTTATTTATTTATTTAAAGCATTTTTATAGTGCCGCCTCACCATTTCTGGCATCGAGGCACTTTACAATAACTTATACAACAATTCTATTAAAACCCTCACCCTCAAACCATTAAAAGCCCTCAACATCAATTTAAACCACCCCGTCCCCAAGCTCTTGTGAAAATAAAAACGCCTTACAAAGGCATTTGAAGCAATTGAGAGTGGGAGCCTGTCTAATCTCCAGTGGCACATTATTCCATAACTGGGGGCCAGCCACTGAAAAAGCCCTGGCCCCCGCACATTCCAATTTGTAGCGGGGGACCATCAGGACACCCTGCTCCTGGGAGCGAGTCTGCCAATGGTGAGACACAGGAGAAAGACGAGGCTCAGGCATCCAGGACCCAAGCAATGAAGGGCTTTATACATGGTCAACAAGACCTTGTACCGCACCCTAGCAGCCACCGGAGCTCTTGAAGCACCAAAGTGATAGAAGACCACTTTGGGAGCCCCTTGACCAACTTGGCTGCTGCATTTTGTAGGTGTTGGATTTGCTGTATACAACGGGTTGCAATAGTCCAGTCTGGAAAGAACCAGGGCCTGGACTGTGGTGGTAAGATCAGCCCCTGACAGAAAGGGGCAAACTTGGCGGAGCACATGTAGATGATAAAATCAAGTCCAAACCACGGCCCCCATCTGGGAAGACATAGTTTGGAATTGGTCAAGAATAACACGCAGGTCCCACGCCTCAGTCACAATCCTTGGTCGGATTCCTGAAATAGGCAGATTTACGAGCTCCTGCCTCAAATCTGCCAGCCGCTGACCTCGGCCAATCACCATCAACTCAGTCTTCTCTGGGTTAAGCTTTAGTTTACTCCTAGACATCCAGTTACAGATGTCAGCCAGGCACCAAGACAGAGTAGCAACTGCCTCGCCGAGGTCAGACCCCACCGAGATGTAAAGCTGGGTGTATCATCAGCATCCATATGGTACTTCAGCCCATGGGCGCCAGCGGCCTCACATATACATTGAACATGAAAGGTGAGAGGATGGAACCCTGTGGAACTCCACAGGGGAGGGCTGTGGGGGTAGATGTACAGGTGCCCACGGTAACCACCTGAGCCCTTCCATCCAAGTAGGACTGGAACCAGGCAAGAGGCAGGCCCTCCAGTCCCACCTGGATGTTCAACCATCTAATCAACAATTCATGATCCACTGTGTCGAAAGCCGCTGAAAGGTCCAATAACAGCAGGATGGACAGATGACCTTTGTCCATTGTTAAAAGAAGATCGTTAAAGACTGTGGCAAGGGCAGTCTCCGTGCTGTGACCCATGCTGTGACTTTGTCTAAGAGGCATTCTAGGCAGGAGTGGAACCGTTGCAATACGCAACTTCAAGACAGCCTTCCCAGAAGGATAGCATCAGAGGTCCAAGAGAGTCCACAGGGTCACACGAACCCATCCTTCACCTGGCACAGGGAGACCCATTGGGTGACTAAACCCAGGGCTGCATTTCCACAGGAGAGAGAAGTTTATCTGGTCTCAACAGGGCAGCTAGGTCAGTAAGTAGCCCCGGCCAATGCGATCACACTGAAGCTGGCTGCTGGTGGATGGATGGGGTCAATTCAAAGTGCTGATTTGAATCTTGTAAAGCTTGAGTGGCTTGGGTGAAGGTATTCGAAAGAGCACTGTTGTGGCGTTACACCCCACAAGTCAATTCCAAATGTATGTCTGCAGTTTGTAAGTCTGTGGTTTGTAGAATGTTGGCCTGAGTGGGCGGAGTTAGAATGTCTTGGGAGGGGGGAGGAGCGATATATAAGGGAATGACTGAGGGGATGGAGAGTTCTTGTTCTTGTTCTTTTCAGGAAACCTTTTCAGGGAGACTTATTAGGTACTCTTAGAGTCTGTAGTGCTCTCTGTGTTTATGGTACTTAAATTCTGGGAAATTTGAGAGTCAGTGTAGTGAGTGGTGTCTTTAGAGTGTGGTGTGCACGTAGTGGAAGTATATTAATCAATATTGATAATAAAGAAAGTTCAAGAGTGATTGTGTGAGAAAAAGGAAAGCGTGAATGTGAGAGTGACAGGATTGTATGGAAGGTTTCAAAAAGTTTTTTAAATGTTGTTATTTGAAACAAAGCTTATGAATTTTAAAAATAAATTTTGATTGTTTGTTTTAAAACTACCACAAAAATCCCACGTGTCTGTTTGGCGTTTATCATCTTAAGTTTACACATTTAATACCCACTCTGACAATCATTCACCTAAGCAGATATAACTCACAGCACATTATTATATATATTAAAATCCATTCTCCATTTTAAACCCCTTTCTCCACATAGTGTGGAGGAAGGTGGGCTTTATCCCTTGCCTCAGACGTACCAAGTGGTGGTGCTTGGCTTGAGCAGGGAGTAGCCTCGGCCGGGTCTGGTGTTCAGAGCCTGTGTCGCCCCATAATAAGTGGTGGCAGACGGGAGGTCTGGTGTTCAGAGCCTGTGTCGTGGCAACTGTTTCCAATATCTACTGAATGTAATTGGACACTATGAATTTTTGGAAAGCTCTCCCAATGCCTGTGCTGAAGAAAGCCGGGTAGGTAGCTTGTCTCCCCTCACCTTTCTTCTTTTTTCCTAAGTTGAAGAGTCCCAGCTGTTGCATCCTTCCCTCATAGGAGAGATGCTTCAGCAATTTGATCATTTTAGTTGTCGTTTCTGTATTTTTTTTCAGCTCTACAATATTTATCTTTAGGTGTGGTGACGACAACTGTACACAGTATTCTAAGTGTGATTGCACCATAGATTTGTATAAGCACAGTATGACACTGGCATTCTTATTTTTGATTCCTCCCCTAATAATGCTTAAAATGGATTTTGCTATTTTACAGCAGTCTCATATCGGGTTGGCATTTTGCTCTCCTCGGCATCAAAGAGGGCGTAGCGTCAAGCAGATTACAACATTTAAAACTGGCAGATTCTTCCCCAGAAGTGTGGTGGGTGACAATATCAGTCTCCAATCCAAGCTAGTGGTCGGAAGATGCTGTCATCTCCCAGACCAGAAGGCTCAGAGTGACCTTGAGATGGAAAACAAAATCAGAGAGGCCTCCAAATGAGGGAGTGTTACAATAATGGGTGACTACAAATTACCCCATGATTAACTGGATCAGCTGGACCCTTGGTCTGATCCAGCATGGCGCGTCTGACATTGTGATGTACAGAACAACAACGCCCACCCCCCGGTACACCCCTCCCCTGACCTTCCTATAGGGTTTATTTCTAGAGATGACCCTATTGCACTGGTTCTCCGCATTCCAACAGGTCTCCTTATCACAGAACTCCAGAAAGGTTTTGCTCTTTAGCTTAGGATTTGTTGTTATGGACAGTGTTTATCTGAATTGCTGGGAATCTTGCTGAAGCCTTCCTTTGTTGGGGTGTGTGCATGTGTCCAAGCAAGTAGCTTTGTTCACTTATTTCCAATTTCATAAGAATTGCACTGAAGATTAGGGAAGGCTGCATTTGGTCAATTTCAAGAGTTTGCTTATTCTTTTTGTTGCTTTCTCTGGTTTTAGTTTTGAAATAAATATTTTTTTTAGCTTTTCAAGTTTAAGGATACTTTCACTAACTTAGCAATGTGTGAAAAGAGTAAGAACATCTGTGCACCTTGATCCTCCTTACATACGTTTGTGTTGGTTGTCAGATCTCTTTATCAGTTTAGACTCTGTTAACCCAATAAACCTTTCCATAAAAGACGATGTGACTGTGGTGGTTGATTCACCGTGATATGCGATAAGCCCACTGAGCGGTTCTGCAATGGCCTCCTTTTTGTACATCTTTGTGTGCCCGTTGTGTGTTTAAGATTCCATTGTCACAGTTGTAAGCCCCCCATCGGGGAGAGAGGGATCATGTGATCCGTGATTAAAGCAGCCTTCTTGAACACCTTATGCCAAATTCGATTGTCACACACAAACATCACGTGTGGAAAAAAGGGCCTATTGGTTACACTTCCTGCAGAAATTTTAGAAAATCAGAACAGTTTCCTTGGAGCAAGATACCACCTATGAAGCACCTTAATTGCATTTTCCTTACTCTCTACAGAGCTGCATTTCATTGGGGGCTCCTAGGTGCAATTTCGCCCCTTTCCCTTAGTCAATTGTGGTTTCTGCGCCTTTTTGCCATATCTGAAGAATTCTCTCCATTGTACAAAATTGTATGTACATTAATAATCTATATACGGCTGAAGTAAAACCTTCTGTGTCAATTCTATTGTGTTGTATAAAGTTTTAAAATTGCATATTAGGATGTACTTACGTTTGGTTTTGCAATTGGTACATTAGCAATTAAATTTTGTATTTTTTAATTTGGTAATTGAGGTTTCAAGTGTTTTCGGATGAACAAATCTGTCAAGTCATAAATGCCGTGTTCCTCCCACTGCTGGAATAGTTACAATGTATCCACCTTAAAAAAAAAAAAGAGAGGGCAAAGTAAAAAGGGAGTGATTGTTGAGATGGGTCTGGCGTGAACACTGACCTCTCTTTACGCACGTGCACTGTGGTGTCACAGTGTTTGATTTCTAGAAGTTTTAAGCATTAGGGCTTTGACATGGAAATACAAGAACAAAGAAAATTGACAGAGAAGACAGGTTTCAAAATGGAGAAGGTAAAATATTTGGGAGTTGTTTTGACAAATATGAACTATGTTATTCCACAATAATTATGTTAAAGTTTGGAATGATGTTAAAAATGACCTGGCAAAATGGGATAAGGTTCGACTGTCGCTTTTGGGAAGAATTGCCACGATAAAAGTGAATGTACTGGGGGCGGAGCTTGGCAGCCATGAAGCTGGTAAGGATTTTTTAATTCTCCAACCGGCCTTGCCGGGAAAATCAATTATCTCTTTTTAAAAGGGCATAAATCTCAAAGCAACATGATGGAAAAGGACTATAAAAATTAAGTGTTTAAGTTGCTGATAATGGAGTAAAGTTGAAAGGATTTTAAGTGAGATTGTTGGAACGTTTCTGTGGAGCGTCTCTGTGGAAATCGAAACCGACTGCTAGTTATAGCAGTTAATGGTTTGTTTTTGTTAGAGACGAGGACTTGATTTATGGCACATCTCACTTTTTATTGAAAGCGGAGAAGAGCTGTAAAAACTGGCTCTATAAAGAGAAAAGCAACTCAGGCGCAGTTTGATCGATGGATGGTGTGCTAAATTGTGATTAAGGGGGGGAGGGGAGCGATTGCAGCGTTCGGTGGGGAGACGAAGTCTGGTGTTGCCGGGACTTTCGGGACTGTGTTTATGGCTTGTTTCGGTCTCCCCCAGTGAATGCTGTTTTGACATGTGGTGTAATGCCTCCCCCGCAGAGAAGAAAGAGTGATTAAGTAGTGGAAAACACACAGAAGATATAATAAACTGCTAAGAAGGGAAGCCGGGAGTTAAGGAGGAGATTTATGACCTCTGTCGAATATAAAAAGAAGGATTAAAAAAGAAATTGCAAAAGTTAAGTGGTCAAAAAAACGACCCAGTAACCATAACCTCCCCCATCTGGAAGAGTTAGTTTCCGAAGAAGAACAGGGAAGCACAGACTCAGCAACTGAGGAAAAATGGCTGAAGGTGGAAAAGCAGCTGGCAGTCAGCCAGCCACCTTAGCTGAAATCAAAACTGTTATTGCAGAAAACAACACAATCATTTAAAAAAAAAATGGATCAGCAAACGGAAAACTTTAAACAACAGATGCATGTGTTAGCTGATAAAATTTCGCAGAACGATAAAGCTATAAAGGATTTGGAGGCGGGAGCAGACCTGACCCAGAAGAAACAAGAGGCTTTTGAAAAATCGACTAATGTGCAGTTCCAAGCCCACGAATTACGGCTGATAGCCTTAGAAGATCAAAATCGTCGTTCATCACTTCACATAAAACATTTAATTCAAACACAAGGAGAAAACTTGAGAGAAATAATTTTGAATTGGTTTAAAGAGTTGATGCCTGATCTGCAAATTGAAGAATCTGAAATTGATCGAGTCCATAGAGGGGGGGGGCAAAACTACAAAGGGGCTACTAGAGATATCTTGGTGAAATTTGGTAATTATTATAAAAAAGAGCAAATCATGAAGAAACTGAGATCTATGGCCCAGTTACAGTATAAAGGCAAATCAGTGCAAATTTATAATGATCTTTGTCAACATACATTGAATTGGAGGCGCAGTGTTGAGCCAATAACTGAAATATTAGTGAAGAAAAAAATCACATATTCGTGGGGTTATCCTGTTTTTCTAAGATTTACATATGGAAAGGGGGAGCACAGAGTAACCTCTCTGGATCAGGGTAAGGAGTTATTGAAGAGCTTGGGTCTGTATGAGGAAGCAAGCGTGATTGGAACAGGTGGGGGGGAGATGAGGCTGGGGCGTAATAGAATTGTTAACTGTACTATGAGATAATTGTAGATAGAAAGGTTAAGCATAGAGACCTTGCCGGCCAGGTGCAGCACTGCCTTCCCCCCCTCCCCCCTAAAGTAGATGGCTGGAATATTAGACTTACGGGGATTTGGGGGGGGGAAGAGGTGGGGGGAGGGGAGGGGGAAGGGGGGATGGTAGGGGTTAGAGTAAGGGGATTGAGGGTTATGTTATGGTGTTTGTGTTTTTATGTATGTGAATTTGAGTTTCAGAGCACAAGGGATCGGAAGAGACTCCAAAAGGGTGAATATGGATAAAAAAATAAAAGTATCAACACTCAATGTTAAAGGTTTGGGGGCAGTCGTGAAAAGGAGGAGAATAGAACAAATGTTTAATAAAGAAGGATCTGACATAATAATGATGCAAGAAACACATCAAGGATTCGAGAACGCAAATATGATTAAATTAAAGTGGCTAGTTTATTATGAAAAGTCATTGGGGACTTCAAAAAAAATGGAGTGGCCACTTTGATTTTAAAAAAAGTGGTTTTATATTAGAAGCTACAAAAAAGGATGATAGTGGTAGATATCTTATGATAAAAGGTAAAATTGAAGGAAAGGTATAACATTGATTAATGTTTATGCCCCAAATGAGAGACATAGAGAGTTTTTTATAAAATTATTTAAAGAAATAGAAGAATTTAAGGAGGGGTATGTTATCTTAGCTGGGGATTTTAATATGGTTATGGATAATAGATGGGACAGGTCAAACCCCACTAATGTTGAAAAGAGAAATGATATCACTATATTGAATAAATTAGTAAAAGAGAATGATTATGTGGATTCTTGGCGTTTACTTAATGGGGTTAAGCCTGGGTTTTCATATTATTCCCCAGTTCATCATACATACTCCAGGATAGATCATATATTTGTCTCAAAAGATTTTGCAACTAAGATTTGTAAAATGGAAATGGGGGTAATAAAGGTAACTGATCACGCATTGTTAAGTTTAGAATTTGCAATTGAGAAGAATTATACAGAGGCATATAGATGGAAATTGAACACAAAAATATTGAAATATAATAAAGTGGTAGAAAAAATTCAGAAGGAATTGTCAGAGTCATGGGAAATTAATGAAAAGGGAGGAACAGCTGGGTCAGTCGTTTGGGACACCATGAAGGCTGTAGTAAGAGGAATTTGTTTGGGGAAATGTGCAGTTTAAAAAGACAACATGCAGAGCAGGAGAAGTTTGAGACAGAAATTAGAAGTTTGGAGGAAGAACATTGGCACGGCCAAAAATAAATATAAATTAGTAGAAATACAAGCTAAGAAGAAACAATTTGAAAATTTAAATTTAGAGGAGGTCCAAAAAAATTTAATATATATGAAAAGGGAGTATTTTGAAAATAGCAATAGGAATTCTAGATTGCTTGCCAGACTCACACAAAAGGAAAAAGGGAGAAACGGGATAGAAGCATTGAAGGATAATCAAGGGAATTATTGTTATACAATGAAGGATAAAATAAAAAATTTTCAGAAATTTTATCAGGAATTATATGAGGGTAAAGAAACTCAAAAAGAAAAGTTGGAGGAATATATTGGAAGGTATATAAAGAAGGGAATAAAAATAATACATAAAGAGCAAATGGAGAAGGTAATAACTCAAAGAGAAGTTGAAGATGTAATTGATAATTTGAAAGTGGGTAAATCACTGGGAGCAGATGGTCTAGGATCAGAATATTATAAAGTTTTTAAGGAGTTTTTAGTTCCGAAATTAGTGAAACTTTAGAACGCTATATTAATAGGAGAGAAGATACCAGAATCATGGGAACATTCATTGATAATATTAATTCCCAAACCAGATAAAGATTTGACTATCCCTGATTCATATAGACCTATTTCATTAATAAATCAGGATGCTAAAATTTTTTCATCTATTTTGGCTAAACGGTTAAATAAATTTATATCAGAATATATAGGAGAAGATCAATGTGGATTTGTGGCAGGAAGGCAGATGCATAGTTTAGTGGGAAGAGTTTTAAACGCAATACATGCAATGAAAAAAATCAAATATCAAGGCAGGAATTTTGGCATTGGATATTTTTAAGGCTTTTGATTGTGTGAGCTGGCAGGCATTAAAGAATATTGTAGATAAAATGGGATTTGGAAATAAATTTAAAACTATAATAGAACAGTTATATTCCCAAAATACAGCTGTAGTGGTGGTAAACGATGGACTCACTGAAAAGATACGACTAGCCAGAGGTACAAGAGAAGGATGTCCACTCTCGCAGGTCCTGTTTGTAATGGTTATGGAAGTATTGGCGAATGCATTAAGAGATGATGGAGAGATAGAAGGAATTGGAGAGGTAAGGGGAATAAAATTGAATATGTTTGCGGATGATACCCTATTGAGTATTAAGAACCCAATAAGAAAAATGGATAGAATTAAATCTCAATTGAGAGAATTTGAAGAAGCTACAGGGTTAAGAATAAATTGGTCCAAATCAGAGATGATTTTGTTTAATTATACTAAGAAGGAAGAAAAGGAATGGGAGTATAAGGGAATAGAAATGAGAGTTAAGGAGGAGATTAAATATTTGGGAATTAAAATTACAAAAAACCTAGATAATTTAGAAAAGGAGAACTTAATGAGGTTAAAGAAAGTGGTATTAGAAAAATTGGAAAAATATAAAAGATTAAATCTATCTTGGTTTGGAAGAATAGCATTAATAAAAATGAAGATCTTAGCTAAAATTAATTTTGTGTTTAGGATGTTACCTATAAAAATTTCAGAAATTGAGATAAAAAGTTGGCAAAATATTATTAATAAATATTGTAACGGAGAAAAGAAAGCAAGGGTAAATAAGAATAAATGGTATTTAAGCCAAAAAAAAGGAGGATTGGGTCTCCCAAATATAAAATTATACTATGTAGCAAATAGATTAAGACATATTGTAGAAGCAATTATAGGAGTAGGAGATTTAGATTGGATGGAGGATAAAACTACAAGTAATGTAGAGATGAGTTTGGAAAATGTCTTTTTTAAGGAAGGAGGGAGAAAGTGGGTTGAAAGTAGAGATAATCCACTCCTGAGGTCTCAATGGAAAATTTGGAGTAAATTTAAAGGGAAGTTGCTCCCGAGCAACTCTCCCTTATCACCGGTAATAATGTTTAAAAATTTCCCAGAGGAACTGAAGGGTAGATTAAGCAAAATATTAAAAGAGAAAAATAAATTGAAATTAAAGGATTGGTTAAGAGATATAAATACAAGAGAAGATATGGAAGATTTGTTAAAGGAGAAAAAATTATCTTGGTTAGAGTATGGGCAATTAGAACAATGGAATAAAAAGTGGATTAAAGATAATAGAGTTTGTAGAGAAATGACGGTTTGAAGAGTTAATAGTAAATAAGGAAAAAGGAAAAGGAGGAAGTATAGTCTTAAAAGGGTTAATGAGCGAAATATATAAAATACTGTTAGAAAAGGAGTTAAGGGATAGCTCAGGGAAAATGGTATGGGAGACAGATTTGAAGATACAAATAGGGCGACAGAGCTGGGAGGGACTGTGGAAACACAGAGTGTTGAGAAGTATGTCAGTGAGAATAAAAGAGAATTACTTCAAAATTTTGTGGAGGTGGCACCTAACCCCGATTAGATTGAATAAGATAAATGAGCAGCATTCAGCAAATTGTTGGAGAGGTTGTGGGGAAAAAGGAACGTATTTACATATGTGATGGGAATGCAAATATGTACAAAGATTATGGAAGATGGTGTTTTTGGAAATTGAAGAAATAGTGGGAATGAAAATAGAACAAACACCAAAGATTGCATTACTGTCACTATTTGAAGATTTAAAATGTGGAAAAGAAATTAAAGAATTGATATCGAGTTTGCTGACTGCAGCACGATTGATGATAGCTAGGAACTGGAAGATTCAGGGGGAATATTCTATTGAAGAGTGGTATAGAGAAGTTTGGGATATAGCTATTAATGATAAATTGACTTGTAATATTAAGTGGAGGAAAGGCATAACTAAAATAAATGAGTTTGAAGGAATCTGGAAACAGTTCCTAATATTTGTGTTTACTAAGGGAAGTGGGAAACCGCCAGCGGAAGAAAGTATGAGATTTTGGAAGCAGGAATAGATCCCGAGGTGGAGGGTGCACTTATATTATTATTATTATTATTATTATTATTATTATTATTATTATTATTATTATTATTAATTTATATAGCACCATCAATATACATGGTGCTGTACAGATTACACAGTAAATAGCAAGACCCTGCCGCATAGGCTTACAATCTAATAAAGTTGTAGTAAACAATAAGGAGGGAAAGAGAATGCAAACAGGCACAGGGAAGTGTAAACAGGCACTGGTGAAGCTAAACAGTATAGAGTCAGAACAAACTCAATATTTAAAAGCTATAGGGAACAGAAAAGTTTTTAGCTGAGTTTTAAAAGCTGTGATTGAGTTTGTAGTTCTCAAGTGTTTTGGAAGAGCATTCCAGGCGTAAGGGGCAGCAGAAGAAAAAGGACGAAGCCGAGTAAGGCAAGTAGAGGTTCTTGGGCAGGCGAGAAGCATGGCATCAGAGGAGCGGAGAGCACGAGCGGGGCAATAGTGTGAGATGAGAGAGGAGAGATAGGCAGGAGCTAGACCGTGAAAAGCTTTGAAGGTCAACAGGAGAAGTTCATATTGGATTCTGGAGTGAATTGGAAGCCAATGAAGAGATTTCAGAAGTGGAGTGACATGGTCAGAGCGGCGGGCCAAGAAGATGATCTTAGCGGCAGAGTGGTGGACAGAGACCAGCGGACTGATGTGAGGCGAAGGAAGGCCAGAGAGAAGAAGGTTGCGGTAGTCCAACCGAGAGATAACCAGTGTGTGAACGAGAGTCTTGGCAGAAGAGACAGACAAAAATGGTCGAATCCTGGCAATATTATACAGGAAGAAACGACAGGATTTCGCTACTGCCTCGATATGAGGAATAAAGGAGAGCGAGGAATCAAATATAAAGCCAAGACTACGAGCTTCCTTGACCGGAGTAAGCGTGACATCGTTGACAGTAAGAGAGAATGAGAGGTGAGGAGAAGGTTTAGGAGGAAAAACAAGCAGTTCAGTTTTTCCCATATTAAGTTGCAAACGACGGTGAAGCAGCCAGGCTGAGATATCTGAAAGACATGCCGAGATACGATCGTGAACATCAGGAGAAAGTTCCGGAGATGAGAGATATAATTGTGTATCATCGGCATACAGGTGATATTGGAGGCCATGAGATTGAATAACCTTACCCAAGGGCAGCATGTATAAAGAAAACAACAACGGGCCAAGCACCGAGCCTTGCGGAACCCCTACTGAAAGGGGAAAAGAGGAGGACGAGGTGCCGTTAGCCGACACGCTGAAAGAGCGACCCTCTAGATAGGAGGCGAACCAGTTATAGACAGAGCCACAGAGTCCAAGGTCATGGAGGGAATCTAAGAGAAGATCGTGATCAACCGTGTCAAAGGCTGCAGTTAAATCAAGGAGAATAAGAACGGAATAATGGCCTTTAGACTTGGCAGTAAGAAGATCATTGGTGAGTATGTTTAGTATGATTATATATGTAATGATAGGATAGGTTATGGTTAATATTTATCTTTTATATGTATTCAACATTTATTCAAAATGTATGTAGTATGTTGTGTTGTTTCTTTTCTGTAAGATGTTTATTTTGTGTGTTTTAAAATAAAAAAATTAAAAAATAAATAAAAAATAAAAGTGAATGTACTGCCAAGAAGGTTATTTTTATTTCAGACAGTACCTATTGTAATAGGGATGTACCGTTCAAGCAATGGCAGAGAGAGATATCTAGATTCATACAGCAAGGGGAAAAGCCTAGGGTTAAACTTAAAATACTGCAGGATGCCAAAGAAAGAGGAGATCTGAGATTACCGGATCTGAAATTGTATTTCTTTGCTTGTTGCTTGGTTTGGATGAAAGAGTGGGTTCTGTTGGAGAATAGACGGCTATTGGAGTTTGAAGGCCATGAATAAAGGTTTGGGTGGCATGGGTACCTGTGGTATGAGAAAGATAAGGTCAACGTTGATTTCAATAATCACTTTGTCAGGCGTTCAATTTTAAGAGTATGGAATAAACGTTGAGAATTTGTCAGAACACACCAATGTGGGTATCAGCTCAGGAGGCCGTTCATAGAAGAGAACTATCTAGTGGGCACAAATGGCTAAAGTATAGCAACATATTGGAGATGTCTAAAGGGGAATTAAAAATAAAAGCAAGAGAACAGCTGTTAAAGGAGGGCCAGATAGGTCAGTGGTTTTCTTACCCACAGATTATGGAGCAGTTTGAGAAAGACATAAAAACGTGGATTTGAGGATACAAAATCAATGTTTGAGGAAGCACTAAGTACTAATGATGAATGTGTTACCTCCATGGTATATAAGCTATTGTTGAAGCTTCAGACAGCGAATGAACAAACAAGGGAATGTATGATAAAGTGGGATCAAAACTTTGGAAAAATATGTGGCTAAAAGGTTTAAAATATATGTTAAGTACTAGACTTAAGGAGAATTTTTATAAGATGATGTATAGACGGTATATGTCTCGCTCAAAAATAGCAAAAATGTACAGGGGCTGTCTGGGAGACTGTCGGAAATGTGAAGAAGAAGAATGAACCTTTTACCAGAAGTGGTCATGTAAAAAGGCAAAATCCTTCTGGACTCTGATGCACTTATAAATGCAATTTAAAAAAAAGATAAATACACAAATGAAACCAGAAGCATTTCTGCTGGGACTTATGGATGATCAATTTTTTGAAAAAGGAGGACTTTTGTTTCTGTATATAACAGCTGCCAGACTACTATACGCGCAATACTGGAAAAATACACAAATATCAACAGAGGAATGGCTGCTCAAGGTTTTGGAGTTGGCGAAACTTACGGCGTTAGTAAGAAAAAATCAACAACCTCATTTGTACTGGACTGGAAACCTGATAGAGTATATATAAGAGTTGCAAAAGAATGACGTATCTCTTTGTGGTGTTTATAACCGGTGGGCTGGGTAAAGGGAAGTAATTGACAGCCGGTACGTCCGACATGAAGATTGCCTCAAATGGAAAATGGCCACATATATTTTGTATATGTGTTTTTATTAGATGTAGTGTATACTACTATTAAGTATGTGATGTTTTGTAATATTCCCTTTTCTTTGGTTTTCCTCTCTTTTTCTGTGCTTTGTTCTTTGTAGAAAACGATAAAATAGTTGAAAAAGTAGAAATTTTTAACGTTAGCTCTCTGACTTCTCAAAGTTTATAGCGTTTGCTCTTTGAACGTTTAGCCCCTTGACTTCAGGTTATTTTCAGCGTTTAGCACTTTGAAATCTTTTAGACTTTAGCGTTTGCTCTTTGAACGTTTAGCCCCTTGACTTCAGGTTATTTTCAGCGTTTAGCACTTTGAAATCTTTCAGTCTTTAGCGTTTGCTCTTTGAACGTTTAGCACTTTGAAATCTTTTAGACTTTAGCGTTTGCTCTTTGAACGTTTAGCCCCTTGACTTCAGGTTATTTTCAGCGTTTAGCACTTTGAAATCTTTTAGACTTTAGCGTTTGCTCTTTGAACGTTTAGCCCCTTGACTTCAGGTTATTTTCAGCGTTTAGCACTTTGAAATCTTTCAGTCTTTAGCGTTTGCTCTTTGAACGTTTAGCACTTTGAAATCTTTTAGACTTTAGCGTTTGCTCTTTGAACGTTTAGCCCCATGACTTCAGGTTATTTTCAGCGTTTAGCACTTTGAAATCTTTTAGACTTTAGCGTTTGCTCTTTGAACGTTTAGCACTTTGAAATCTTTTAGACTTTAGCGTTTGCTCTTTGAACGTTTAGCACTTTGAAATCTTTCAGTCTTTAGCGTTTGCTCTTTGAACGTTTAGCACTTTGAAATCTTTTAGACTTTAGCGTTTGCTCTTTGAACGTTTAGCCCCTAGACTTCAGGTTATTTTCAGCGTTTAGCACTTTGAAATCTTTCAGTCTTTAGCGTTTGCTCTTTGAACGTTTAGCACTTTGAAATCTTTCAGTCTTTAGCGTTTGCTCTTTGAACGTTTAGCCCCATGACTTCAGGTTATTTTCAGCGTTTAGCACTTTGAAATCTTTTAGACTTTAGCGTTTGCTCTTTGAACGTTTAGCACTTTGAAATCTTTTAGACTTTAGCGTTTGCTCTTTGAATGTTTAGCACTTTGAAATCTTTCAGTCTTTAGCGTTTGCTCTTTGAATGTTTAGCACTTTGAAATCTTTTAGACTTTAGCGTTTGCTCTTTGAACGTTTAGCCCCATGACCAGGTTATTTTCAGCATTTAGCACTTTGAAATATTTTAGACTTTAGCGTTTGCTCTTTGAACGTTTAGCACTTTGAAATCTTTCAGTCTTTAGCGTTTGCTCTTTGAACGTTTAGCCCCATGACTTCAGGTTATTTTCAGCGTTTAGCACTTTGAAATCTTTCAGTCTTTAGCGTTTGCTCTTTGAACGTTTAGCACTTTGAAATCTTTTAGACTTTAGCGTTTGCTCTTTGAACGTTTAGCACTTTGAAATCTTTCAGTCTTTAGCGTTTGCTCTTTGAACGTTTAGCACTTTGAAATCTTTTAGACTTTAGCGTTTGCTCTTTGAACGTTTAGCACTTTGAAATCTTTCAGTCTTTAGCGTTTGCTCTTTGAACGTTTAGCACTTTGAAATCTTTCAGTCTTTAGCGTTTGCTCTTTGAACGTTTAGCCCCATGACTTCAGGTTATTTTCAGCGTTTAGCACTTTGAAATCTTTCAGTCTTTAGCGTTTGCTCTTTGAACGTTTAGCACTTTGAAATCTTTCAGTCTTTAGCGTTTGCTCTTTGAACGTTTAGCACTTTGAAATCTTTCAGTCTTTAGCGTTTGCTCTTTGAACGTTTAGCACTTTGAAATCTTTCAGTCTTTAGCGTTTGCTCTTTGAACGTTTAGCACTTTGAAATCTTTTAGACTTTAGCGTTTGCTCTTTGAACGTTTAGCACTTTGAAATCTTTTAGACTTTAGCGTTTGCTCTTTGAATGTTTAGCACTTTGAAATCTTTCAGTCTTTAGCGTTTGCTCTTTGAACGTTTAGCCCCATGACTTCAGGTTATTTTCAGCGTTTAGCACTTTGAAATCTTTCAGTCTTTAGCGTTTGCTCTTTGAACGTTTAGCCCCATGACTTCAGGTTATTTTCAGCGTTTAGCACTTTGAAATCTTTCAGTCTTTAGCGTTTGCTCTTTGAACGTTTAGCCCCATGACTTCAGGTTATTTTCAGCGTTTAGCACTTTGAAATCTTTTAGACTTTAGCGTTTGCTCTTTGAACGTTTAGCACTTCGAAATCTTTCAGTCTTTAGCGTTTGCTCTTTGAACGTTTAGCACTTTGAAATCTTTCAGTCTTTAGCGTTTGCTCTTTGAAGGTTTAGCACTTTGAAATCTTTTAGACTTTAGCGTTTGCTCTTTGAACGTTTAGCACTTTGAAATCTTTCAGTCTTTAGCGTTTGCTCTTTGAACGTTTAGCCCCATGACTTCAGGTTATTTTCAGCGTTTAGCACTTTGAAATCTTTTAGACTTTAGCGTTTGCTCTTTGAACGTTTAGCACTTTGAAATCTTTTAGACTTTAGCGTTTGCTCTTTGAATGTTTAGCACTTTGAAATCTTTCAGTCTTTAGCGTTTGCTCTTTGAATGTTTAGCACTTTGAAATCTTTTAGACTTCAGCGTTTGCTCTTTGAACGTTTAGCCCCATGACTTCAGGTTATTTTCAGCGTTTAGCACTTTGAAATCTTTTAGACTTTAGCGTTTGCTCTTTGAACGTTTAGCACTTTGAAATCTTTCAGTCTTTAGCGTTTGCTCTTTGAACGTTTAGCCCCATGACTTCAGGTTATTTTCAGCGTTTAGCACTTTGAAATCTTTCAGTCTTTAGCGTTTGCTCTTTGAACGTTTAGCACTTTGAAATCTTTTAGACTTTAGCGTTTGCTCTTTGAACGTTTAGCACTTTGAAATCTTTCAGTCTTTAGCGTTTGCTCTTTGAACGTTTAGCACTTTGAAATCTTTTAGACTTTAGAATTTGCTCTTTGAACGTTTAGCACTTTGAAATCTTTCAGTCTTTAGCGTTTGCTCTTTGAACGTTTAGCACTTTGAAATCTTTCAGTCTTTAGCGTTTGCTCTTTGAATGTTTAGCACTTTGAAATCTTTCAGTCTTTAGCGTTTGCTCTTTGAACGTTTAGCCCCATGACTTCAGGTTATTTTCAGCGTTTAGCACTTTGAAATCTTTTAGACTTTAGCGTTTGCTCTTTGAACGTTTAGCCACATGACTTAAGGTTATTTTCAGCGTTTAGCACTTTGAAATCTTTTAGACTTTAGCGTTTCCTCTTTGAACGTTTAGCACTTTGAAATCTTTCAGTCTTTAGCGTTTGCTCTTTGAACGTTTAGCACTTTGAAATCTTTCAGTCTTTAGCGTTTGCTCTTTGAACGTTTAGCACTTTGAAATCTTTCAGTCTTTAGCGTTTGCTCTTTGAACGTTTAGCCCCATGACTTCAGGTTATTTTCAGCGTTTAGCACTTTGAAATCTTTCAGTCTTTAGCGTTTGCTCTTTGAACGTTTAGCACTTTGAAATCTTTCAGTCTTTAGCGTTTGCTCTTTGAACAATTAGCACTTTGAAATCTTTCAGTCTTTAGCGTTTGCTCTTTGAACGTTTAGCACTTTGAAATCTTTCAGTCTTTAGCGTTTGCTCTTTGAACGTTTAGCCCCATGACTTCAGGTTATTTTCAGCGTTTAGCACTTTGAAATCTTTCAGTCTTTAGCGTTTGCTCTTTGAACGTTTAGCACTTTGAAATCTTTCAGTCTTTAGCGTTTGCTCTTTGAACATTTAGCACTTTGAAATCTTTCAGTCTTTAGCGTTTGCTCTTTGAACGTTTAGCCCCTTGACTTCAGGTTATTTTCAGCGTTTAGCACTTTGAAATCTTTCAGACTTTAGCGTTTGCTCTTTGAACGTTTAGTCCCTTGACTTCAGGTTATTTTCAGCATTTAGCACTTTGAAATCTTTTAGACTTTAGCGTTTACTCTTTGAACGTTTAGCACTTTGAAATCTTTTAGACTTTAGCGTTCGCTCTTTGAATGTTTAGCACTTTGAAATCTTTCAGTCTTTAGCGTTTGCTCTTTGAACGTTTAGCCCCATGACTTCAGGTTATTTTCAGCGTTTAGCACTTTGAAATCTTTCAGTCTTTAGCGTTTGCTCTTTGAACGTTTAGCCCCATGACTTCAGGTTATTTTCAGCGTTTAGCACTTTGAAATCTTTTAGACTTTAGCGTTTGCTCTTTGAACGTTTAGCACTTTGAAATCTTTCAGTCTTTAGCGTTTGCTCTTTGAACGTTTAGCACTTTGAAATCTTTCAGTCTTTAGCGTTTGTTCTTTGAACGTTTAGCCCCATGACTTCAGGTTATTTTCAGCGTTTAGCACTTTGAAATCTTTCAGTCTTTAGCGTTTGCTCTTTGAACGTTTAGCCCCATGACTTCAGGTTATTTTCAGCGTTTAGCACTTTGAAATCTTTTAGACTTTAGCGTTTGCTCTTTGAACGTTTATCACTTTGAAATCTTTCAGTCTTTAGCGTTTGCTCTTTGAACGTTTAGCACTTTGAAATCTTTCAGTCTTTAGCGTTTGCTCTTTGAACGTTTAGCCCCATGACTTCAGGTTATTTTCAGCGTTTAGCACTTTGAAATCTTTCAGTCTTTAGCGTTTGCTCTTTGAACGTTTATCACTTTGAAATCTTTCAGTCTTTAGCGTTTGCTCTTTGAACGTTTAGCACTTTGAAATCTTTCAGTCTTTAGCGTTTGCTCTTTGAACGTTTAGCCCCATGACTTCAGGTTATTTTCAGCGTTTAGCACTTTGAAATCTTTTAGACTTTAGCGTTTGCTCTTTGAACGTTTAGCACTTTGAAATCTTTCAGTCTTTAGCGTTTGCTCTTTGAACGTTTAGCACTTTGAAATCTTTTAGACTTTAGCGTTTGCTCTTTGAACGTTTAGCCCTTTGACTTCAGGTTATTTTCAGCGTTTAGCACTTTGAAATCTTTCAGTCTTTAGCGTTTGCTCTTTGAACGTTTAGCACTTTGAAATCTTTCAGTCTTTAGCGTTTGCTCTTTGAACGTTTAGCACTTTGAAATCTTTCAGTCTTTAGCGTTTGCTCTTTGAACGTTTAGCCCCTTGACTTCAGGTTATTTTCAGCGTTTAGCACTTTGAAATCTTTCAGTCTTTATCGTTTGCTCTTTGAACGTTTAGCACTTTGAAATCTTTCAGTCTTCAGCGTTTGCTCTTTGAACGTTTAGCCCCATGACTTCAGGTTATTTTCAGCGTTTAGCACTTTGAAATCTTTCAGTCTTTAGCGTTTGCTCTTTGAACGTTTAGCACTTTGAAATCTTTCAGTCTTTAGCGTTTGCTCTTTGAACATTTAGCACTTTGAAATCTTTCAGTCTTTAGCGTTTGATCTTTGAACGTTTAGCCCCTTGACTTCAGGTTATTTTCAGCGTTTAGCACTTTGAAATCTTTCAGACTTTAGCGTTTGCTCTTTGAACGTTTAGCCCCTTGACTTCAGGTTATTTTCAGCGTTTAGCACTTTGAAATCTTTTAGACTTTAGCGTTTACTCTTTGAATGTTTAGCACTTTGAAATCTTTCAGTCTTTAGCGTTTGCTCTTTGAACGTTTAGCCCCATGACTTCAGGTTATTTTCAGCGTTTAGCACTTTGAAATCTTTTAGACTTTAGCGTTTGCTCTTTGAACGTTTAGCACTTTGAAATCTTTTAGACTTTAGCGTTTGCTCTTTGAACATTTAGCCCCTTGACTTCAGGTTATTTTCAGCGTTTAGCACTTTGAAATCTTTTAGACTTTAGCGTTTGCTCTTTGAACGTTTAGCACTTTGAAATCTTTCAGTCTTTAGCGTTTGCTCTTTGAACGTTTAGCACTTTGAAATCTTTCAGTCTTTAGCGTTTGCTCTTTGAACGTTTAGCCCCTTGACTTCAGGTTATTTTCAGCGTTTAGCACTTTGAAATCTTTTAGACTTTAGCGTTTGCTCTTTGAACGTTTAGCACTTTGAAATCTTTCAGTCTTTAGCGTTTGCTCTTTGAACGTTTAGCCCCATGACTTCAGGTTATTTTCAGCATTTAGCACTTTGAAATCTTTTAGACTTTAGCGTTTGCTCTTTGAACGTTTAGCACTTTGAAATCTTTTAGACTTTAGCGTTTGCTCTTTGAATGTTTAGCACTTTGAAATCTTTTAGACTTTAGCGTTTGCTCTTTGAATGTTTAGCACTTTGAAATCTTTCAGTCTTTAGCGTTTGCTCTTTGAACGTTTAGCACTTTGAAATCTTTTAGACTTTAGCGTTTGCTCTTTGAATGTTTAGCACTTTGAAATCTTTCAGTCTTTAGCGTTTGCTCTTTGAACGTTTAGCCCCATGACTTCAGGTTATTTTCAGCGTTTAGCACTTTGAAATCTTTCAGTCTTTAGCGTTTGCTCTTTGAACGTTTAGCACTTTGAAATCTTTCAGTCTTTAGCGTTTGCTCTTTGAACGTTTAGCACTTTGAAATCTTTCAGTCTTTAGCGTTTGCTCTTTGAACGTTTAGCACTTTGAAATCTTTTAGACTTTAGCGTTTGCTCTTTGAATGTTTAGCACTTTGAAATCTTTCAGTCTTTAGCGTTTGCTCTTTGAACGTTTAGCCCCTTGACTTCAGGTTATTTTCAGCGTTTAGCACTTTGAAATCTTTTAGACTTTAGCGTTTGCTCTTTGAACGTTTAGCCCCTTGACTTCAGGTTATTTTCAGCGTTTAGCACTTTGAAATCTTTTAGACTTTAGCGTTTGCTCTTTGAACGTTTAGCACTTTGAAATCTTTCAGTCTTTAGCGTTTGCTCTTTGAACGTTTAGCCCCATGACTTCAGGTTATTTTCAGCGTTTAGCACTTTGAAATCTTTTAGACTTTAGCGTTTGCTCTTTGAACGTTTAGCACTTTGAAATCTTTCAGTCTTTAGCGTTTGCTCTTTGAATGTTTAGCACTTTGAAATCTTTCAGTCTTTAGCGTTTGCTCTTTGAACGTTTAGCCCCATGACTTCAGGTTATTTTCAGCGTTTAGCACTTTGAAATCTTTCAGTCTTTAGCGTTTGCTCTTTGAACGTTTAGCACTTTGAAATCTTTCAGTCTTTAGCGTTTGCTCTTTGAACGTTTAGCACTTTGAAATCTTTCAGTCTTTAGCGTTTGCTCTTTGAACGTTTAGCACTTTGAAATCTTTTAGACTTTAGCGTTTGCTCTTTGAATGTTTAGCACTTTGAAATCTTTCAGTCTTTAGCGTTTGCTCTTAGAACGTTTAGCCCCTTGACTTCAGGTTATTTTCAGCGTTTAGCACTTTGAAATCTTTTAGACTTTAGCGTTTGCTCTTTGAACGTTTAGCACTTTGAAATCTTTCAGTCTTTAGCGTTTGCTCTTTGAACGTTTAGCACTTTGAAATCTTTTAGACTTTAGCGTTTGCTCTTTGAACGTTTAGCCCTTTGACTTCAGGTTATTTTCAGCGTTTAGCACTTTGAAATCTTTTAGACTTTAGCGTTTGCTCTTTGAACGTTTAGCACTTTGAAATCTTTCAGTCTTTAGCGTTTGCTCTTTGAACGTTTAGCACTTTGAAATCTTTTAGACTTTAGCGTTTGCTCTTTGAACGTTTAGCCCTTTGACTTCAGGTTATTTTCAGCGTTTAGCACTTTGAAATCTTTCAGTCTTTAGCGTTTGCTCTTTGAACGTTTAGCACTTTGAAATCTTTCAGTCTTTAGCGTTTGCTCTTTGAACGTTTAGCACTTTGAAATCTTTCAGTCTTTAGCGTTTGCTCTTTGAACGTTTAGCCCCTTGACTTCAGGTTATTTTCAGCGTTTAGCACTTTGAAATCTTTCAGTCTTTATCGTTTGCTCTTTGAACGTTTAGCACTTTGAAATCTTTCAGTCTTCAGCGTTTGCTCTTTGAACGTTTAGCCCCATGACTTCAGGTTATTTTCAGCGTTTAGCACTTTGAAATCTTTCAGTCTTTAGCGTTTGCTCTTTGAACGTTTAGCACTTTGAAATCTTTCAGTCTTTAGCGTTTGCTCTTTGAACATTTAGCACTTTGAAATCTTTCAGTCTTTAGCGTTTGATCTTTGAACGTTTAGCCCCTTGACTTCAGGTTATTTTCAGCGTTTAGCACTTTGAAATCTTTCAGACTTTAGCGTTTGCTCTTTGAACGTTTAGCCCCTTGACTTCAGGTTATTTTCAGCGTTTAGCACTTTGAAATCTTTTAGACTTTAGCGTTTACTCTTTGAATGTTTAGCACTTTGAAATCTTTCAGTCTTTAGCGTTTGCTCTTTGAACGTTTAGCCCCATGACTTCAGGTTATTTTCAGCGTTTAGCACTTTGAAATCTTTTAGACTTTAGCGTTTGCTCTTTGAACGTTTAGCACTTTGAAATCTTTTAGACTTTAGCGTTTGCTCTTTGAACGTTTAGCCCCTTGACTTCAGGTTATTTTCAGCGTTTAGCACTTTGAAATCTTTTAGACTTTAGCGTTTGCTCTTTGAACGTTTAGCACTTTGAAATCTTTCAGTCTTTAGCGTTTGCTCTTTGAACGTTTAGCCCCATGACTTCAGGTTATTTTCAGCGTTTAGCACTTTGAAATCTTTTAGACTTTAGCGTTTGCTCTTTGAACGTTTAGCACTTTGAAATCTTTCAGTCTTTAGCGTTTGCTCTTTGAACGTTTAGCACTTTGAAATCTTTCAGTCTTTAGCGTTTGCTCTTTGAACGTTTAGCCCCTTGACTTCAGGTTATTTTCAGCGTTTAGCACTTTGAAATCTTTTAGACTTTAGCGTTTGCTCTTTGAACGTTTAGCACTTTGAAATCTTTCAGTCTTTAGCGTTTGCTCTTTGAACGTTTAGCACTTTGAAATCTTTCAGTCTTTAGCGTTTGCTCTTTGAACGTTTAGCACTTTGAAATCTTTTAGACTTTAGCGTTTGCTCTTTGAATGTTTAGCACTTTGAAATCTTTCAGTCTTTAGCGTTTGCTCTTTGAACGTTTAGCCCCATGACTTCAGGTTATTTTCAGCGTTTAGCACTTTGAAATCTTTTAGACTTTAGCGTTTGCTCTTTGAACGTTTAGCACTTTGAAATCTTTCAGTCTTTAGCGTTTGCTCTTTGAATGTTTAGCACTTTGAAATCTTTCAGTCTTTAGCGTTTGCTCTTTGAACGTTTAGCCCCATGACTTCAGGTTATTTTCAGCGTTTAGCACTTTGAAATCTTTCAGTCTTTAGCGTTTGCTCTTTGAACGTTTAGCACTTTGAAATCTTTCAGTCTTTAGCGTTTGCTCTTTGAACGTTTAGCACTTTGAAATCTTTCAGTCTTTAGCGTTTGCTCTTTGAACGTTTAGCACTTTGAAATCTTTCAGTCTTTAGCGTTTGCTCTTAGAACGTTTAGCCCCTTGACTTCAGGTTATTTTCAGCGTTTAGCACTTTGAAATCTTTTAGACTTTAGCGTTTGCTCTTTGACCGTTTAGCCCCTTGACTTCAGGTTATTTTCAGCGTTTAGCACTTTGAAATCTTTTAGACTTTAGCGTTTGCTCTTTGAACGTTTAGCACTTTGAAATCTTTTAGACTTTAGCGTTTGCTCTTTGAACGTTTAGCACTTTGAAATCTTTTAGACTTTAGCGTTTGCTCTTTGAATGTTTAGCACTTTGAAATCTTTCAGTCTTTAGCGTTTGCTCTTTGAACGTTTAGCCCCATGACTTCAGGTTATTTTCAGCGTTTAGCACTTTGAAATCTTTCAGTCTTTAGCGTTTGCTCTTTGAACGTTTAGCACTTTGAAATCTTTTAGACTTTAGCGTTTGCTCTTTGAATGTTTAGCACTTTGAAATCTTTCAGTCTTTAGCGTTTGCTCTTTGAACGTTTAGCCCCATGACTTCAGGTTATTTTCAGCGTTTAGCACTTTGAAATCTTTCAGTCTTTAGCGTTTGCTCTTTGAACGTTTAGCACTTTGAAATCTTTTAGACTTTAGCGTTTGCTCTTTGAATGTTTAGCACTTTGAAATCTTTCAGTCTTTAGCGTTTGCTCTTTGAACGTTTAGCCCCATGACTTCAGGTTATTTTCAGCGTTTAGCACTTTGAAATCTTTCAGTCTTTAGCGTTTGCTCTTTGAACGTTTAGCACTTTGAAATCTTTCAGTCTTTAGCGTTTGCTCTTTGAACGTTTAGCACTTTGAAATCTTTCAGTCTTTAGCGTTTGCTCTTTGAATGTTTAGCACTTTGAAATCTTTCAGTCTTTAGCGTTTGCTCTTTGAACGTTTAGCCCCTTGACTTCAGGTTATTTTCAGCGTTTAGCACTTTGAAATCTTTTAGACTTTAGCGTTTGCTCTTTGAACGTTTAGCCCCTTGACTTCAGGTTATTTTCAGCGTTTAGCACTTTGAAATCTTTTAGACTTTAGCGTTTGCTCTTTGAACGTTTAGCACTTTGAAATCTTTCAGTCTTTAGCGTTTGCTCTTTGAACGTTTAGCCCCATGACTTCAGGTTATTTTCAGCGTTTAGCACTTTGAAATCTTTTAGACTTTAGCGTTTGCTCTTTGAACGTTTAGCCCCTTGACTTCAGGTTATTTTCAGCGTTTAGCACTTTGAAATCTTTTAGACTTTAGCGTTTGCTCTTTGAACGTTTAGCACTTTGAAATCTTTCAGTCTTTAGCGTTTGCTCTTTGAACGTTTAGCCCCATGACTTCAGGTTATTTTCAGCGTTTAGCACTTTGAAATCTTTTAGACTTTAGCGTTTGCTCTTTGAACGTTTAGCACTTTGAAATCTTTTAGACTTTAGCGTTTGCTCTTTGAATGTTTAGCACTTTGAAATCTTTCAGTCTTTAGCGTTTGCTCTTTGAACGTTTAGCACTTTGAAATCTTTCAGTCTTTAGCGTTTGCTCTTTGAACATTTAGCACTTTGAAATCTTTCAGTCTTTAGCGTTTGATCTTTGAACGTTTAGCCCCTTGACTTCAGGTTATTTTCAGCGTTTAGCACTTTGAAATCTTTCAGACTTTAGCGTTTGCTCTTTGAACGTTTAGCCCCTTGATTTCAGGTTATTTTCAGCGTTTAGCACTTTGAAATCTTTCAGTCTTTAGCGTTTGCTCTTTGAACGTTTAGCACTTTGAAATCTTTTAGACTTTAGCGTTTGCTCTTTGAATGTTTAGCACTTTGAAATCTTTCAGTCTTTAGCGTTTGCTCTTTGAACGTTTAGCACTTTGAAATCTTTCAGTCTTTAGCGTTTGCTCTTTGAACGTTTAGCCCCATGACTTCAGGTTATTTTCAGCGTTTAGCACTTTGAAATCTTTCAGTCTTTAGCGTTTGCTCTTTGAACGTTTAGCACTTTGAAATCTTTCAGTCTTTAGCGTTTGCTCTTTGAACGTTTAGCACTTTGAAATCTTTCAGTCTTTAGCGTTTGCTCTTTGAACGTTTAGCCCCTTGACTTCAGGTTATTTTCAGCGTTTAGCACTTTGAAATCTTTTAGACTTTAGCGTTTGCTCTTTGAATGTTTAGCACTTTGAAATCTTTCAGTCTTTAGCGTTTGCTCTTTGAACGTTTAGCACTTTGAAATCTTTTAGACTTTAGCGTTTGCTCTTTGAATGTTTAGCACTTTGAAATCTTTCAGTCTTTAGCGTTTGCTCTTTGAACGTTTAGCACTTTGAAATCTTTCAGTCTTTAGCGTTTGCTCTTTGAACGTTTAGCCCCATGACTTCAGGTTATTTTCAGCGTTTAGCACTTTGAAATCTTTCAGTCTTTAGCGTTTGCTCTTTGAACGTTTAGCACTTTGAAATCTTTCAGTCTTTAGCGTTTGCTCTTTGAACGTTTAGCACTTTGAAATCTTTCAGTCTTTAGCGTTTGCTCTTTGAACGTTTAGCCCCTTGACTTCAGGTTATTTTCAGCGTTTAGCACTTTGAAATCTTTTAGACTTTAGCGTTTGCTCTTTGAACGTTTAGCCCCATGACTTCAGGTTATTTTCAGCGTTTAGCACTTTGAAATCTTTCAGTCTTTAGCGTTTGCTCTTTGAACGTTTAGCACTTTGAAATCTTTCAGTCTTTAGCGTTTGCTCTTTGAACGTTTAGCACTTTGAAATCTTTCAGTCTTTAGCGTTTGCTCTTTGAACATTTAGCACTTTGAAATCTTTCAGTCTTTAGCGTTTGATCTTTGAACGTTTAGCCCCTTGACTTCAGGTTATTTTCAGCGTTTAGCACTTTGAAATCTTTCAGACTTTAGCGTTTGCTCTTTGAACGTTTAGCCCCTTGATTTCAGGTTATTTTCAGCGTTTAGCACTTTGAAATCTTTCAGTCTTTAGCGTTTGCTCTTTGAACGTTTAGCACTTTGAAATCTTTTAGACTTTAGCGTTTGCTCTTTGAATGTTTAGCACTTTGAAATCTTTCAGTCTTTAGCGTTTGCTCTTTGAACGTTTAGCACTTTGAAATCTTTCAGTCTTTAGCGTTTGCTCTTTGAACGTTTAGCCCCATGACTTCAGGTTATTTTCAGCGTTTAGCACTTTGAAATCTTTCAGTCTTTAGCGTTTGCTCTTTGAACGTTTAGCACTTTGAAATCTTTCAGTCTTTAGCGTTTGCTCTTTGAACGTTTAGCACTTTGAAATCTTTCAGTCTTTAGCGTTTGCTCTTTGAACGTTTAGCCCCTTGACTTCAGGTTATTTTCAGCGTTTAGCACTTTGAAATCTTTTAGACTTTAGCGTTTGCTCTTTGAACGTTTAGCCCCATGACTTCAGGTTATTTTCAGCGTTTAGCACTTTGAAATCTTTTAGACTTTAGCGTTTGCTCTTTGAACGTTTAGCACTTTGAAATCTTTCAGTCTTTAGCGTTTGCTCTTTGAATGTTTAGCACTTTGAAATCTTTCAGTCTTTAGCGTTTGCTCTTTGAACGTTTAGCCCCATGACTTCAGGTTATTTTCAGCGTTTAGCACTTTGAAATCTTTCAGTCTTTAGCGTTTGCTCTTTGAACGTTTAGCACTTTGAAATCTTTCAGTCTTTAGCGTTTGCTCTTTGAACGTTTAGCACTTTGAAATCTTTTAGACTTTAGCGTTTGCTCTTTGAATGTTTAGCACTTTGAAATCTTTCAGTCTTTAGCGTTTGCTCTTAGAACGTTTAGCCCCTTGACTTCAGGTTATTTTCAGCGTTTAGCACTTTGAAATCTTTTAGACTTTAGCGTTTGCTCTTTGAACGTTTAGCACTTTGAAATCTTTCAGTCTTTAGCGTTTGCTCTTTGAACGTTTAGCACTTTGAAATCTTTTAGACTTTAGCGTTTGCTCTTTGAACGTTTAGCCCTTTGACTTCAGGTTATTTTCAGCGTTTAGCACTTTGAAATCTTTCAGTCTTTAGCGTTTGCTCTTTGAACGTTTAGCACTTTGAAATCTTTCAGTCTTTAGCGTTTGCTCTTTGAACGTTTAGCACTTTGAAATCTTTTAGACTTTAGCGTTTGCTCTTTGAACGTTTAGCCCTTTGACTTCAGGTTATTTTCAGCGTTTAGCACTTTGAAATCTTTCAGTCTTTAGCGTTTGCTCTTTGAACGTTTAGCACTTTGAAATCTTTCAGTCTTTAGCGTTTGCTCTTTGAACGTTTAGCACTTTGAAATCTTTCAGTCTTTAGCGTTTGCTCTTTGAACGTTTAGCCCCTTGACTTCAGGTTATTTTCAGCGTTTAGCACTTTGAAATCTTTCAGTCTTTATCGTTTGCTCTTTGAACGTTTAGCACTTTGAAATCTTTCAGTCTTCAGCGTTTGCTCTTTGAACGTTTAGCCCCATGACTTCAGGTTATTTTCAGCGTTTAGCACTTTGAAATCTTTCAGTCTTTAGCGTTTGCTCTTTGAACGTTTAGCACTTTGAAATCTTTCAGTCTTTAGCGTTTGCTCTTTGAACATTTAGCACTTTGAAATCTTTCAGTCTTTAGCGTTTGATCTTTGAACGTTTAGCCCCTTGACTTCAGGTTATTTTCAGCGTTTAGCACTTTGAAATCTTTCAGACTTTAGCGTTTGCTCTTTGAACGTTTAGCCCCTTGACTTCAGGTTATTTTCAGCGTTTAGCACTTTGAAATCTTTTAGACTTTAGCGTTTACTCTTTGAATGTTTAGCACTTTGAAATCTTTCAGTCTTTAGCGTTTGCTCTTTGAACGTTTAGCCCCATGACTTCAGGTTATTTTCAGCGTTTAGCACTTTGAAATCTTTTAGACTTTAGCGTTTGCTCTTTGAACGTTTAGCACTTTGAAATCTTTTAGACTTTAGCGTTTGCTCTTTGAACGTTTAGCACTTTGAAATCTTTTAGACTTTAGCGTTTGCTCTTTGAACGTTTAGCCCCTTGACTTCAGGTTATTTTCAGCGTTTAGCACTTTGAAATCTTTTAGACTTTAGCGTTTGCTCTTTGAATGTTTAGCACTTTGAAATCTTTCAGTCTTTAGCGTTTGCTCTTTGAACGTTTAGCCCCATGACTTCAGGTTATTTTCAGCGTTTAGCACTTTGAAATCTTTCAGTCTTTAGCGTTTGCTCTTTGAACGTTTAGCACTTTGAAATCTTTTAGACTTTAGCGTTTGCTCTTTGAATGTTTAGCACTTTGAAATCTTTCAGTCTTTAGCGTTTGCTCTTTGAACGTTTAGCCCCATGACTTCAGGTTATTTTCAGCGTTTAGCACTTTGAAATCTTTCAGTCTTTAGCGTTTGCTCTTTGAACGTTTAGCACTTTGAAATCTTTCAGTCTTTAGCGTTTGCTCTTTGAACGTTTAGCACTTTGAAATCTTTCAGTCTTTAGCGTTTGCTCTTTGAATGTTTAGCACTTTGAAATCTTTCAGTCTTTAGCGTTTGCTCTTTGAACGTTTAGCCCCTTGACTTCAGGTTATTTTCAGCGTTTAGCACTTTGAAATCTTTTAGACTTTAGCGTTTGCTCTTTGAACGTTTAGCCCCTTGACTTCAGGTTATTTTCAGCGTTTAGCACTTTGAAATCTTTTAGACTTTAGCGTTTGCTCTTTGAACGTTTAGCACTTTGAAATCTTTCAGTCTTTAGCGTTTGCTCTTTGAACATTTAGCCCCATGACTTCAGGTTATTTTCAGCGTTTAGCACTTTGAAATCTTTTAGACTTTAGCGTTTGCTCTTTGAACGTTTAGCACTTTGAAATCTTTTAGACTTTAGCGTTTGCTCTTTGAATGTTTAGCACTTTGAAATCTTTCAGTCTTTAGCGTTTGCTCTTTGAACGTTTAGCCCCATGACTTCAGGTTATTTTCAGCGTTTAGCACTTTGAAATCTTTCAGTCTTTAGCGTTTGCTCTTTGAACGTTTAGCACTTTGAAATCTTTCAGTCTTTAGCGTTTGCTCTTTGAACATTTAGCACTTTGAAATCTTTCAGTCTTTAGCGTTTGATCTTTGAACGTTTAGCCCCTTGACTTCAGGTTATTTTCAGCGTTTAGCACTTTGAAATCTTTCAGACTTTAGCGTTTGCTCTTTGAACGTTTAGCCCCTTGATTTCAGGTTATTTTCAGCGTTTAGCACTTTGAAATCTTTTAGACTTTAGCGTTTACTCTTTGAACGTTTAGCACTTTGAAATCTTTTAGACTTTAGCGTTTGCTCTTTGAATGTTTAGCACTTTGAAATCTTTCAGTCTTTAGCGTTTGCTCTTTGAACGTTTAGCCCCATGACTTCAGGTTATTTTCAGCGTTTAGCACTTTGAAATCTTTTAGACTTTAGCGTTTGCTCTTTGAACGTTTAGCACTTTGAAATCTTTCAGTCTTTAGCGTTTGCTCTTTGAACGTTTAGCCCCATGACTTCAGGTTATTTTCAGCGTTTAGCACTTTGAAATCTTTCAGTCTTTAGCGTTTGCTCTTTGAACGTTTAGCACTTTGAAATCTTTCAGTCTTTAGCGTTTGCTCTTTGAACGTTTAGCACTTTGAAATCTTTCAGTCTTTAGCGTTTGCTCTTTGAACGTTTAGCCCCTTGACTTCAGGTTATTTTCAGCGTTTAGCACTTTGAAATCTTTTAGACTTTAGCGTTTGCTCTTTGAACGTTTAGCCCCATGACTTCAGGTTATTTTCAGCGTTTAGCACTTTGAAATCTTTTAGACTTTAGCGTTTGCTCTTTGAACGTTTAGCACTTTGAAATCTTTCAGTCTTTAGCGTTTGCTCTTTGAATGTTTAGCACTTTGAAATCTTTCAGTCTTTAGCGTTTGCTCTTTGAACGTTTAGCCCCATGACTTCAGGTTATTTTCAGCGTTTAGCACTTTGAAATCTTTCTGTCTTTAGCGTTTGCTCTTTGAACGTTTAGCACTTTGAAATCTTTCAGTCTTTAGCGTTTGCTCTTTGAACGTTTAGCACTTTGAAATCTTTTAGACTTTAGCGTTTGCTCTTTGAATGTTTAGCACTTTGAAATCTTTCAGTCTTTAGCGTTTGCTCTTTGAACGTTTAGCCCCTTGACTTCAGGTTATTTTCAGCGTTTAGCACTTTGAAATCTTTCTGTCTTTAGCGTTTGCTCTTTGAACGTTTAGCACTTTGAAATCTTTCAGTCTTTAGCGTTTGCTCTTTGAACGTTTAGCACTTTGAAATCTTTTAGACTTTAGCGTTTGCTCTTTGAATGTTTAGCACTTTGAAATCTTTCAGTCTTTAGCGTTTGCTCTTAGAACGTTTAGCCCCTTGACTTCAGGTTATTTTCAGCGTTTAGCACTTTGAAATCTTTTAGACTTTAGCGTTTGCTCTTTGAACGTTTAGCACTTTGAAATCTTTCAGTCTTTAGCGTTTGCTCTTTGAACGTTTAGCACTTTGAAATCTTTTAGACTTTAGCGTTTGCTCTTTGAACGTTTAGCCCTTTGACTTCAGGTTATTTTCAGCGTTTAGCACTTTGAAATCTTTCAGTCTTTAGCGTTTGCTCTTTGAACGTTTAGCACTTTGAAATCTTTCAGTCTTTAGCGTTTGCTCTTTGAACGTTTAGCACTTTGAAATCTTTCAGTCTTTAGCGTTTGCTCTTTGAACGTTTAGCCCCTTGACTTCAGGTTATTTTCAGCGTTTAGCACTTTGAAATCTTTTAGACTTTAGCGTTTGCTCTTTGAACGTTTAGCACTTTGAAATCTTTTAGACTTTAGCGTTTGCTCTTTGAACGTTTAGCCCCATGACTTCAGGTTATTTTCAGCGTTTAGCACTTTGAAATCTTTTAGACTTTAGCGTTTGCTCTTTGAACGTTTAGCACTTTGAAATCTTTCAGTCTTTAGCGTTTGCTCTTTGAATGTTTAGCACTTTGAAATCTTTCAGTCTTTAGCGTTTGCTCTTTGAACGTTTAGCCCCATGACTTCAGGTTATTTTCAGCGTTTAGCACTTTGAAATCTTTCAGTCTTTAGCGTTTGCTCTTTGAACGTTTAGCACTTTGAAATCTTTCAGTCTTTAGCGTTTGCTCTTTGAACATTTAGCACTTTGAAATCTTTCAGTCTTTAGCGTTTGATCTTTGAACGTTTAGCCCCATGACTTCAGGTTATTTTCAGCGTTTAGCACTTTGAAATCTTTTAGACTTTAGCGTTTGCTCTTTGAACGTTTAGCACTTTGAAATCTTTTAGACTTTAGCGTTTGCTCTTTGAATGTTTAGCACTTTGAAATCTTTCAGTCTTTAGCGTTTGCTCTTAGAACGTTTAGCCCCTTGACTTCAGGTTATTTTCAGCGTTTAGCACTTTGAAATCTTTTAGACTTTAGCGTTTGCTCTTTGAACGTTTAGCACTTTGAAATCTTTCAGTCTTTAGCGTTTGCTCTTTGAACGTTTAGCCCCATGACTTCAGGTTATTTTCAGCGTTTAGCACTTTGAAATCTTTTAGACTTTAGCGTTTGCTCTTTGAACGTTTAGCACTTTGAAATCTTTTAGACTTTAGCGTTTGCTCTTTGAACGTTTAGCCCCATGACTTCAGGTTATTTTCAGCGTTTAGCACTTTGAAATCTTTTAGACTTTAGCGTTTGCTCTTTGAACGTTTAGCACTTTGAAATCTTTCAGTCTTTAGCGTTTGCTCTTTGAATGTTTAGCACTTTGAAATCTTTCAGTCTTTAGCGTTTGCTCTTTGAACGTTTAGCCCCATGACTTCAGGTTATTTTCAGCGTTTAGCACTTTGAAATCTTTCAGTCTTTAGCGTTTGCTCTTTGAACGTTTAGCACTTTGAAATCTTTCAGTCTTTAGCGTTTGCTCTTTGAACGTTTAGCACTTTGAAATCTTTTAGACTTTAGCGTTTGCTCTTTGAATGTTTAGCACTTTGAAATCTTTCAGTCTTTAGCGTTTGCTCTTAGAACGTTTAGCCCCTTGACTTCAGGTTATTTTCAGCGTTTAGCACTTTGAAATCTTTTAGACTTTAGCGTTTGCTCTTTGAACGTTTAGCACTTTGAAATCTTTCAGTCTTTAGCGTTTGCTCTTTGAACGTTTAGCACTTTGAAATCTTTTAGACTTTAGCGTTTGCTCTTTGAACGTTTAGCCCTTTGACTTCAGGTTATTTTCAGCGTTTAGCACTTTGAAATCTTTCAGTCTTTAGCGTTTGCTCTTTGAACGTTTAGCACTTTGAAATCTTTCAGTCTTTAGCGTTTGCTCTTTGAACGTTTAGCACTTTGAAATCTTTCAGTCTTTAGCGTTTGCTCTTTGAACGTTTAGCCCCTTGACTTCAGGTTATTTTCAGCGTTTAGCACTTTGAAATCTTTCAGTCTTTATCGTTTGCTCTTTGAACGTTTAGCACTTTGAAATCTTTCAGTCTTCAGCGTTTGCTCTTTGAACGTTTAGCCCCATGACTTCAGGTTATTTTCAGCGTTTAGCACTTTGAAATCTTTCAGTCTTTAGCGTTTGCTCTTTGAACGTTTAGCACTTTGAAATCTTTCAGTCTTTAGCGTTTGCTCTTTGAACATTTAGCACTTTGAAATCTTTCAGTCTTTAGCGTTTGATCTTTGAACGTTTAGCCCCTTGACTTCAGGTTATTTTCAGCGTTTAGCACTTTGAAATCTTTCAGACTTTAGCGTTTGCTCTTTGAACGTTTAGCCCCTTGACTTCAGGTTATTTTCAGCGTTTAGCACTTTGAAATCTTTTAGACTTTAGCGTTTACTCTTTGAATGTTTAGCACTTTGAAATCTTTCAGTCTTTAGCGTTTGCTCTTTGAACGTTTAGCCCCATGACTTCAGGTTATTTTCAGCGTTTAGCACTTTGAAATCTTTTAGACTTTAGCGTTTGCTCTTTGAACGTTTAGCACTTTGAAATCTTTTAGACTTTAGCGTTTGCTCTTTGAACGTTTAGCCCCTTGACTTCAGGTTATTTTCAGCGTTTAGCACTTTGAAATCTTTCAGACTTTAGCGTTTGCTCTTTGAACGTTTAGCCCCTTGACTTCAGGTTATTTTCAGCGTTTAGCACTTTGAAATCTTTTAGACTTTAGCGTTTACTCTTTGAATGTTTAGCACTTTGAAATCTTTCAGTCTTTAGCGTTTGCTCTTTGAACGTTTAGCCCCATGACTTCAGGTTATTTTCAGCGTTTAGCACTTTGAAATCTTTTAGACTTTAGCGTTTGCTCTTTGAACGTTTAGCACTTTGAAATCTTTTAGACTTTAGCGTTTGCTCTTTGAACGTTTAGCCCCTTGACTTCAGGTTATTTTCAGCGTTTAGCACTTTGAAATCTTTTAGACTTTAGCGTTTGCTCTTTGAATGTTTAGCACTTTGAAATCTTTCAGTCTTTAGCGTTTGCTCTTTGAACGTTTAGCCCCATGACTTCAGGTTATTTTCAGCGTTTAGCACTTTGAAATCTTTCAGTCTTTAGCGTTTGCTCTTTGAACGTTTAGCACTTTGAAATCTTTCAGTCTTTAGCGTTTGCTCTTTGAACGTTTAGCACTTTGAAATCTTTCAGTCTTTAGCGTTTGCTCTTTGAACGTTTAGCACTTTGAAATCTTTTAGACTTTAGCGTTTGCTCTTTGAACGTTTAGCCCCATGACTTCAGGTTATTTTCACCGTTTAGCACTTTGAAATCTTTTAGACTTTAGCGTTTGCTCTTTGAACGTTTAGCACTTTGAAATCTTTCAGTCTTTAGCGTTTGCTCTTTGAATGTTTAGCACTTTGAAATCTTTCAGTCTTTAGCGTTTGCTCTTTGAACGTTTAGCCCCATGACTTCAGGTTATTTTCAGCGTTTAGCACTTTGAAATCTTTCAGTCTTTAGCGTTTGCTCTTTGAACGTTTAGCACTTTGAAATCTTTCAGTCTTTAGCGTTTGCTCTTTGAACGTTTAGCACTTTGAAATCTTTCAGTCTTTAGCGTTTGCTCTTTGAACGTTTAGCACTTTGAAATCTTTTAGACTTTAGCGTTTGCTCTTTGAACGTTTAGCACTTTGAAATCTTTCAGTCTTTAGCGTTTGCTCTTTGAACGTTTAGCACTTTGAAATCTTTTAGACTTTAGCGTTTGCTCTTTGAACGTTTAGCCCTTTGACTTCAGGTTATTTTCAGCGTTTAGCACTTTGAAATCTTTCAGTCTTTAGCGTTTGCTCTTTGAACGTTTAGCACTTTGAAATCTTTCAGTCTTTAGCGTTTGCTCTTTGAACGTTTAGCACTTTGAAATCTTTCAGTCTTTAGCGTTTGCTCTTTGAACGTTTAGCCCCTTGACTTCAGGTTATTTTCAGCGTTTAGCACTTTGAAATCTTTCAGTCTTTATCGTTTGCTCTTTGAACGTTTAGCACTTTGAAATCTTTCAGTCTTCAGCGTTTGCTCTTTGAACGTTTAGCCCCATGACTTCAGGTTATTTTCAGCGTTTAGCACTTTGAAATCTTTCAGTCTTTAGCGTTTGCTCTTTGAACGTTTAGCACTTTGAAATCTTTCAGTCTTTAGCGTTTGCTCTTTGAACATTTAGCACTTTGAAATCTTTCAGTCTTTAGCGTTTGCTCTTTGAACGTTTAGCCCCTTGACTTCAGGTTATTTTCAGCGTTTAGCACTTTGAAATCTTTCAGACTTTAGCGTTTGCTCTTTGAACGTTTAGCCCCTTGACTTCAGGTTATTTTCAGCGTTTAGCACTTTGAAATCTTTTAGACTTTAGCGTTTACTCTTTGAATGTTTAGCACTTTGAAATCTTTCAGTCTTTAGCGTTTGCTATTTGAACGTTTAGCCCCATGACTTCAGGTTATTTTCAGCGTTTAGCACTTTGAAATCTTTTAGACTTTAGCGTTTGCTCTTTGAACGTTTAGCACTTTGAAATCTTTCAGTCTTTAGCGTTTGCTCTTTGAACATTTAGCACTTTGAAATCTTTCAGTCTTTAGCGTTTGATCTTTGAACGTTTAGCCCCTTGACTTCAGGTTATTTTCAGCGTTTAGCACTTTGAAATCTTTCAGACTTTAGCGTTTGCTCTTTGAACGTTTAGCCCCTTGATTTCAGGTTATTTTCAGCGTTTAGCACTTTGAAATCTTTTAGACTTTAGCGTTTACTCTTTGAACGTTTAGCACTTTGAAATCTTTTAGACTTTAGCGTTTGCTCTTTGAATGTTTAGCACTTTGAAATCTTTCAGTCTTTAGCGTTTGCTCTTTGAACGTTTAGCCCCATGACTTCAGGTTATTTTCAGCGTTTAGCACTTTGAAATCTTTTAGACTTTAGCGTTTGCTCTTTGAACGTTTAGCACTTTGAAATCTTTCAGTCTTTAGCGTTTGCTCTTTGAACGTTTAGCCCCATGACTTCAGGTTATTTTCAGCGTTTAGCACTTTGAAATCTTTCAGTCTTTAGCGTTTGCTCTTTGAACGTTTAGCACTTTGAAATCTTTCAGTCTTTAGCGTTTGCTCTTTGAACGTTTAGCACTTTGAAATCTTTCAGTCTTTAGCGTTTGCTCTTTGAACGTTTAGCCCCTTGACTTCAGGTTATTTTCAGCGTTTAGCACTTTGAAATCTTTTAGACTTTAGCGTTTGCTCTTTTAACGTTTAGCCCCATGACTTCAGGTTATTTTCAGCGTTTAGCACTTTGAAATCTTTTAGACTTTAGCGTTTGCTCTTTGAACGTTTAGCACTTTGAAATCTTTCAGTCTTTAGCGTTTGCTCTTTGAATGTTTAGCACTTTGAAATCTTTCAGTCTTTAGCGTTTGCTCTTTGAACGTTTAGCCCCATGACTTCAGGTTATTTTCAGCGTTTAGCACTTTGAAATCTTTCAGTCTTTAGCGTTTGCTCTTTGAACGTTTAGCACTTTGAAATCTTTCAGTCTTTAGCGTTTGCTCTTTGAACGTTTAGCACTTTGAAATCTTTTAGACTTTAGCGTTTGCTCTTTGAATGTTTAGCACTTTGAAATCTTTCAGTCTTTAGCGTTTGCTCTTAGAACGTTTAGCCCCTTGACTTCAGGTTATTTTCAGCGTTTAGCACTTTGAAATCTTTTAGACTTTAGCGTTTGCTCTTTGAACGTTTAGCACTTTGAAATCTTTCAGTCTTTAGCGTTTGCTCTTTGAACGTTTAGCACTTTGAAATCTTTCAGTCTTTAGCGTTTGCTCTTTGAACGTTTAGCACTTTGAAATCTTTCAGTCTTTAGCGTTTGCTCTTTGAACGTTTAGCCCCTTGACTTCAGGTTATTTTCAGCGTTTAGCACTTTGAAATCTTTCAGTCTTTATCGTTTGCTCTTTGAACGTTTAGCACTTTGAAATCTTTCAGTCTTCAGCGTTTGCTCTTTGAACGTTTAGCCCCATGACTTCAGGTTATTTTCAGCGTTTAGCACTTTGAAATCTTTTAGACTTTAGCGTTTGCTCTTTGAACGTTTAGCACTTTGAAATCTTTTAGACTTTAGCGTTTGCTCTTTGAACGTTTAGCCCCTTGACTTCAGGTTATTTTCAGCGTTTAGCACTTTGAAATCTTTTAGACTTTAGCGTTTGCTCTTTGAACGTTTAGCACTTTGAAATCTTTCAGTCTTTAGCGTTTGCTCTTTGAACGTTTAGCCCCATGACTTCAGGTTATTTTCAGCGTTTAGCACTTTGAAATCTTTTAGACTTTAGCGTTTGCTCTTTGAACGTTTAGCACTTTGAAATCTTTCAGTCTTTAGCGTTTGCTCTTTGAACGTTTAGCACTTTGAAATCTTTCAGTCTTTAGCGTTTGCTCTTTGAATGTTTAGCCCCTTGACTTCAGGTTATTTTCAGCGTTTAGCACTTTGAAATCTTTCAGTCTTTAGCGTTTGCTCTTTGAACATTTAGCACTTTGAAATCTTTCAGTCTTTAGCGTTTGATCTTTGAACGTTTAGCCCCTTGACTTCAGGTTATTTTCAGCGTTTAGCACTTTGAAATCTTTCAGACTTTAGCGTTTGCTCTTTGAACGTTTAGCCCCTTGATTTCAGGTTATTTTCAGCGTTTAGCACTTTGAAATCTTTTAGACTTTAGCGTTTACTCTTTGAACGTTTAGCACTTTGAAATCTTTTAGACTTTAGCGTTTGCTCTTTGAATGTTTAGCACTTTGAAATCTTTCAGTCTTTAGCGTTTGCTCTTTGAACGTTTAGCCCCATGACTTCAGGTTATTTTCAGCGTTTAGCACTTTGAAATCTTTTAGACTTTAGCGTTTGCTCTTTGAACGTTTAGCACTTTGAAATCTTTCAGTCTTTAGCGTTTGCTCTTTGAACGTTTAGCCCCATGACTTCAGGTTATTTTCAGCGTTTAGCACTTTGAAATCTTTCAGTCTTTAGCGTTTGCTCTTTGAACGTTTAGCACTTTGAAATCTTTCAGTCTTTAGCGTTTGCTCTTTGAACGTTTAGCACTTTGAAATCTTTCAGTCTTTAGCGTTTGCTCTTTGAACGTTTAGCCCCTTGACTTCAGGTTATTTTCAGCGTTTAGCACTTTGAAATCTTTTAGACTTTAGCGTTTGCTCTTTGAACGTTTAGCCCCATGACTTCAGGTTATTTTCAGCGTTTAGCACTTTGAAATCTTTTAGACTTTAGCGTTTGCTCTTTGAACGTTTAGCACTTTGAAATCTTTCAGTCTTTAGCGTTTGCTCTTTGAATGTTTAGCACTTTGAAATCTTTCAGTCTTTAGCGTTTGCTCTTTGAACGTTTAGCCCCATGACTTCAGGTTATTTTCAGCGTTTAGCACTTTGAAATCTTTCAGTCTTTAGCGTTTGCTCTTTGAACGTTTAGCACTTTGAAATCTTTCAGTCTTTAGCGTTTGCTCTTTGAACGTTTAGCACTTTGAAATCTTTTAGACTTTAGCGTTTGCTCTTTGAATGTTTAGCACTTTGAAATCTTTCAGTCTTTAGCGTTTGCTCTTAGAACGTTTAGCCCCTTGACTTCAGGTTATTTTCAGCGTTTAGCACTTTGAAATCTTTTAGACTTTAGCGTTTGCTCTTTGAACGTTTAGCACTTTGAAATCTTTCAGTCTTTAGCGTTTGCTCTTTGAACGTTTAGCACTTTGAAATCTTTCAGTCTTTAGCGTTTGCTCTTTGAACGTTTAGCACTTTGAAATCTTTCAGTCTTTAGCGTTTGCTCTTTGAACGTTTAGCCCCTTGACTTCAGGTTATTTTCAGCGTTTAGCACTTTGAAATCTTTCAGTCTTTATCGTTTGCTCTTTGAACGTTTAGCACTTTGAAATCTTTCAGTCTTCAGCGTTTGCTCTTTGAACGTTTAGCCCCATGACTTCAGGTTATTTTCAGCGTTTAGCACTTTGAAATCTTTTAGACTTTAGCGTTTGCTCTTTGAACGTTTAGCACTTTGAAATCTTTTAGACTTTAGCGTTTGCTCTTTGAACGTTTAGCCCCTTGACTTCAGGTTATTTTCAGCGTTTAGCACTTTGAAATCTTTTAGACTTTAGCGTTTGCTCTTTGAACGTTTAGCACTTTGAAATCTTTCAGTCTTTAGCGTTTGCTCTTTGAACGTTTAGCCCCATGACTTCAGGTTATTTTCAGCGTTTAGCACTTTGAAATCTTTTAGACTTTAGCGTTTGCTCTTTGAACGTTTAGCACTTTGAAATCTTTCAGTCTTTAGCGTTTGCTCTTTGAACGTTTAGCACTTTGAAATCTTTCAGTCTTTAGCGTTTGCTCTTTGAATGTTTAGCCCCTTGACTTCAGGTTATTTTCAGCGTTTAGCACTTTGAAATCTTTTAGACTTTAGCGTTTGCTCTTTGAACGTTTAGCCCCTTGACTTCAGGTTATTTTCAGCGTTTAGCACTTTGAAATCTTTTAGACTTTAGCGTTTGCTCTTTGAACGTTTAGCACTTTGAAATCTTTTAGACTTTAGCGTTTGCTCTTTGAATGTTTAGCACTTTGAAATCTTTCAGTCTTTAGCGTTTGCTCTTTGAACGTTTAGCCCCATGACTTCAGGTTATTTTCAGCGTTTAGCACTTTGAAATCTTTCAGTCTTTAGCGTTTGCTCTTTGAACGTTTAGCACTTTGAAATCTTTCAGTCTTTAGCGTTTGCTCTTTGAACATTTAGCACTTTGAAATCTTTCAGTCTTTAGCGTTTGCTCTTTGAACGTTTAGCACTTTGAAATCTTTTAGACTTTAGCGTTTGCTCTTTGAATGTTTAGCACTTTGAAATCTTTCAGTCTTTAGCGTTTGCTCTTTGAACGTTTAGCCCCTTGACTTCAGGTTATTTTCAGCGTTTAGCACTTTGAAATCTTTTAGACTTTAGCGTTTGCTCTTTGAACGTTTAGCACTTTGAAATCTTTCAGTCTTTAGCGTTTGCTCTTTGAACGTTTAGCCCCATGACTTCAGGTTATTTTCAGCGTTTAGCACTTTGAAATCTTTTAGACTTTAGCGTTTGCTCTTTGAACGTTTAGCACTTTGAAATCTTTCAGTCTTTAGCGTTTGCTCTTTGAATGTTTAGCACTTTGAAATCTTTCAGTCTTTAGCGTTTGCTCTTTGAACGTTTAGCCCCATGACTTCAGGTTATTTTCAGCGTTTAGCACTTTGAAATCTTTCAGTCTTTAGCGTTTGCTCTTTGAACGTTTAGCACTTTGAAATCTTTCAGTCTTTAGCGTTTGCTCTTTGAACGTTTAGCACTTTGAAATCTTTCAGTCTTTAGCGTTTGCTCTTTGAACGTTTAGCACTTTGAAATCTTTTAGACTTTATCGTTTGCTCTTTGAATGTTTAGCACTTTGAAATCTTTCAGTCTTTAGCGTTTGCTCTTAGAACGTTTAGCCCCTTGACTTCAGGTTATTTTCAGCGTTTAGCACTTTGAAATCTTTTAGACTTTAGCGTTTGCTCTTTGAACGTTTAGCCCCTTGACTTCAGGTTATTTTCAGCGTTTAGCACTTTGAAATCTTTTAGACTTTAGCGTTTGCTCTTTGAACGTTTAGCACTTTGAAATCTTTTAGACTTTAGCGTTTGCTCTTTGAATGTTTAGCACTTTGAAATCTTTCAGTCTTTAGCGTTTGCTCTTTGAACGTTTAGCCCCATGACTTCAGGTTATTTTCAGCGTTTAGCACTTTGAAATCTTTCAGTCTTTAGCGTTTGCTCTTTGAACGTTTAGCACTTTGAAATCTTTCAGTCTTTAGCGTTTGCTCTTTGAACATTTAGCACTTTGAAATCTTTCAGTCTTTAGCGTTTGATCTTTGAACGTTTAGCCCCTTGACTTCAGGTTATTTTCAGCGTTTAGCACTTTGAAATCTTTCAGACTTTAGCGTTTGCTCTTTGAACGTTTAGCCCCTTGATTTCAGGTTATTTTCAGCGTTTAGCACTTTGAAATCTTTTAGACTTTAGCGTTTACTCTTTGAACGTTTAGCACTTTGAAATCTTTTAGGCTTTAGCGTTTGCTCTTTGAATGTTTAGCACTTTGAAATCTTTCAGTCTTTAGCGTTTGCTCTTTGAACGTTTAGCCCCATGACTTCAGGTTATTTTCAGCGTTTAGCACTTTGAAATCTTTCAGTCTTTAGCGTTTGCTCTTTGAACGTTTAGCACTTTGAAATCTTTCAGTCTTTAGCGTTTGCTCTTTGAACGTTTAGCACTTTGAAATCTTTCAGTCTTTAGCGTTTGCTCTTTGAACGTTTAGCCCCTTGACTTCAGGTTATTTTCAGCCTTTAGCACTTTGAAATCTTTTAGACTTTAGCGTTTGCTCTTTGAACGTTTAGCCCCTTGACTTCAGGTTATTTTCAGCGTTTAGCACTTTGAAATCTTTTAGACTTTAGCGTTTGCTCTTTGATCGTTTAGCACTTTGAAATCTTTCAGTCTTTAGCGTTTGCTCTTTGAACGTTTAGCCCCATGACTTCAGGTTATTTTCAGCGTTTAGCACTTTGAAATCTTTTAGACTTTAGCGTTTGCTCTTTGAACGTTTAGCACTTTGAAATCTTTTAGACTTTAGCGTTTGCTCTTTGAATGTTTAGCACTTTGAAATCTTTCAGTCTTTAGCGTTTGCTCTTTGAACGTTTAGCCCCATGACTTCAGGTTATTTTCAGCGTTTAGCACTTTGAAATCTTTCAGTCTTTAGCGTTTGCTCTTTGAACGTTTAGCACTTTGAAATCTTTCAGTCTTTAGCGTTTGCTCTTTGAACATTTAGCACTTTGAAATCTTTCAGTCTTTAGCGTTTGCTCTTTGAACGTTTAGCCCCTTGACTTCAGGTTATTTTCAGCGTTTAGCACTTTGAAATCTTTCAGTCTTTAGCGTTTGCTCTTTGATCGTTTAGCCCCATGACTTCAGGTTATTTTCAGCGTTTAGCACTTTGAAATCTTTTAGACTTTAGCGTTTGCTCTTTGAATGTTTAGCACTTTGAAATCTTTCAGTCTTTAGCGTTTGCTCTTTGAACGTTTAGCCCCATGACTTCAGGTTATTTTCAGCATTTAGCACTTTGAAATCTTTCAGTCTTTAGCGTTTGCTCTTTGAACGTTTAGCACTTTGAAAACTTTCAGTCTTTAGCGTTTGCTCTTTGAACATTTAGCACTTTGAAATCTTTCAGTCTTTAGCGTTTGATCTTTGAACGTTTAGCCCCTTGACTTCAGGTTATTTTCAGCGTTTAGCACTTTGAAATCTTTTAGACTTTAGCGTTTGCTCTTTGAACGTTTAGCACTTTGAAATCTTTCAGTCTTTAGCGTTTGCTCTTTGAACGTTTAGCCCCATGACTTCAGGTTATTTTCAGCGTTTAGCACTTTGAAATCTTTTAGACTTTAGCGTTTGCTCTTTGAACGTTTAGCACTTTGAAATCTTTTAGACTTTAGCGTTTGCTCTTTGAATGTTTAGCACTTTGAAATCTTTCAGTCTTTAGCGTTTGCTCTTTGAACGTTTAGCACTTTGAAATCTTTTAGACTTTAGCGTTTGCTCTTTGAATGTTTAGCACTTTGAAATCTTTCAGTCTTTAGCGTTTGCTCTTTGAACGTTTAGCCCCATGACTTCAGGTTATTTTCAGCGTTTAGCACTTTGAAATCTTTCAGTCTTTAGCGTTTGCTCTTTGAACGTTTAGCACTTTGAAATCTTTCAGTCTTTAGCGTTTGCTGTTTGAACGTTTAGCCCCTTGACTTCAGGTTATTTTCAGCGTTTAGCACTTTGAAATCTTTTAGACTTTAGCGTTTGCTCTTTGAACGTTTAGCCCCTTGACTTCAGGTTATTTTCAGCGTTTAGCACTTTGAAATCTTTTAGACTTTAGCGTTTGCTCTTTGAACGTTTAGCCCCTTGACTTCAGGTTATTTTCAGCGTTTAGCACTTTGAAATCTTTTAGACTTTAGCGTTTGCTCTTTGAACGTTTAGCACTTTGAAATCTTTTAGACTTTAGCGTTTGCTCTTTGAATGTTTAGCACTTTGAAATCTTTCAGTCTTTAGCGTTTGCTCTTTGAACGTTTAGCCCCATGACTTCAGGTTATTTTCAGCGTTTAGCACTTTGAAATCTTTCAGTCTTTAGCGTTTGCTCTTTGAACGTTTAGCACTTTGAAATCTTTCAGTCTTTAGCGTTTGCTCTTTGAACGTTTAGCACTTTGAAATCTTTCAGTCTTTAGCGTTTGCTGTTTGAACGTTTAGCCCCTTGACTTCAGGTTATTTTCAGCGTTTAGCACTTTGAAATCTTTTAGACTTTAGCGTTTGCTCTTTGAACGTTTAGCACTTTGAAATCTTTCAGTCTTTAGCGTTTGCTCTTTGAAAGTTTAGCACTTTGAAATCTTTTAGACTTTAGCGTTTGCTCTTTGAACGTTTAGCACTTTGAAATCTTTCAGTCTTTAGCGTTTGCTCTTTGAACGTTTAGCCCCTTGACTTCAGGTTATTTTCAGCGTTTAGCACTTTGAAATCTTTTAGACTTTAGCGTTTGCTCTTTGAACGTTTAGCACTTTGAAATCTTTCAGTCTTTAGCGTTTGCTCTTTGAACGTTTAGCCCCTTGACTTCAGGTTATTTTCAGCGTTTAGCACTTTGAAATCTTTTAGACTTTAGCGTTTGCTCTTTGAACGTTTAGCACTTTGAAATCTTTCAGTCTTTAGCGTTTGCTCTTTGAACGTTTAGCCCCTTGACTTCAGGTTATTTTCAGCGTTTAGCACTTTGAAATCTTTTAGACTTTAGCGTTTGCTCTTTGAACGTTTAGCACTTTGAAATCTTTCAGTCTTTAGCGTTTGCTCTTTGAACGTTTAGCCCCTTGACTTCAGGTTATTTTCAGCGTTTAGCACTTTGAAATCTTTTAGACTTTAGCGTTTGCTCTTTGAACGTTTAGCACTTTGAAATCTTTCAGTCTTTAGCGTTTGCTCTTTGAACGTTTAGCACTTTGAAATCTTTTAGACTTTAGCGTTTGCTCGTTGAACGTTTAGCCCCTTGACTTCAGGTTATTTTCAGCGTTTAGCACTTTGAAATCTTTCAGTCTTTAGCGTTTGCTCTTTGAACGTTTAGCACTTTGAAATCTTTCAGTCTTTAGCGTTTGCTCTTTGAACGTTTAGCACTTTGAAATCTTTCAGTCTTTAGCGTTTGCTCTTTGAACGTTTAGCACTTTGAAATCTTTTAGACTTTAGCGTTTGCTCTTTGAATGTTTAGCACTTTGAAATCTTTCAGTCTTTAGCGTTTGCTCTTTGAACGTTTAGCCCCATGACTTCAGGTTATTTTCAGCGTTTAGCACTTTGAAATCTTTCAGTCTTTAGCGTTTGCTCTTTGAACGTTTAGCACTTTGAAATCTTTCAGTCTTTAGCGTTTGCTCTTTGAACGTTTAGCACTTTGAAATCTTTCAGTCTTTAGCGTTTGCTGTTTGAACGTTTAGCCCCTTGACTTCAGGTTATTTTCAGCGTTTAGCACTTTGAAATCTTTTAGACTTTAGCGTTTGCTCTTTGAACGTTTAGCACTTTGAAATCTTTCAGTCTTTAGCGTTTGCTCTTTGAACGTTTAGCACTTTGAAATCTTTCAGTCTTTAGCGTTTGCTCTTTGAACGTTTAGCACTTTGAAATCTTTTAGACTTTAGCGTTTGCTCTTTGAACGTTTAGCACTTTGAAATCTTTCAGTCTTTAGCGTTTGCTCTTTGAACATTTAGCACTTTGAAATCTTTCAGTCTTTAGCGTTTGATCTTTGAACGTTTAGCCCCTTGACTTCAGGTTATTTTCAGCGTTTAGCACTTTGAAATCTTTCAGACTTTAGCGTTTGCTCTTTGAACGTTTAGCCCCTTGATTTCAGGTTATTTTCAGCGTTTAGCACTTTGAAATCTTTTAGACTTTAGCGTTTACTCTTTGAACGTTTAGCACTTTGAAATCTTTTAGGCTTTAGCGTTTGCTCTTTGAATGTTTAGCACTTTGAAATCTTTCAGTCTTTAGCGTTTGCTCTTTGAACGTTTAGCCCCATGACTTCAGGTTATTTTCAGCGTTTAGCACTTTGAAATCTTTCAGTCTTTAGCGTTTGCTCTTTGAACGTTTAGCACTTTGAAATCTTTCAGTCTTTAGCGTTTGCTCTTTGAACGTTTAGCACTTTGAAATCTTTCAGTCTTTAGCGTTTGCTCTTTGAACGTTTAGCCCCTTGACTTCAGGTTATTTTCAGCCTTTAGCACTTTGAAATCTTTTAGACTTTAGCGTTTGCTCTTTGAACGTTTAGCCCCTTGACTTCAGGTTATTTTCAGCGTTTAGCACTTTGAAATCTTTTAGACTTTAGCGTTTGCTCTTTGATCGTTTAGCACTTTGAAATCTTTCAGTCTTTAGCGTTTGCTCTTTGAACGTTTAGCCCCATGACTTCAGGTTATTTTCAGCGTTTAGCACTTTGAAATCTTTTAGACTTTAGCGTTTGCTCTTTGAACGTTTAGCACTTTGAAATCTTTTAGACTTTAGCGTTTGCTCTTTGAATGTTTAGCACTTTGAAATCTTTCAGTCTTTAGCGTTTGCTCTTTGAACGTTTAGCCCCATGACTTCAGGTTATTTTCAGCGTTTAGCACTTTGAAATCTTTCAGTCTTTAGCGTTTGCTCTTTGAACGTTTAGCACTTTGAAATCTTTCAGTCTTTAGCGTTTGCTCTTTGAACATTTAGCACTTTGAAATCTTTCAGTCTTTAGCGTTTGCTCTTTGAACGTTTAGCCCCTTGACTTCAGGTTATTTTCAGCGTTTAGCACTTTGAAATCTTTCAGTCTTTAGCGTTTGCTCTTTGAACATTTAGCACTTTGAAATCTTTCAGTCTTTAGCGTTTGCTCTTTGAACGTTTAGCCCCTTGACTTCAGGTTATTTTCAGCGTTTAGCACTTTGAAATCTTTCAGTCTTTAGCGTTTGCTCTTTGATCGTTTAGCCCCATGACTTCAGGTTATTTTCAGCGTTTAGCACTTTGAAATCTTTTAGACTTTAGCGTTTGCTCTTTGAATGTTTAGCACTTTGAAATCTTTCAGTCTTTAGCGTTTGCTCTTTGAACGTTTAGCCCCATGACTTCAGGTTATTTTCAGCATTTAGCACTTTGAAATCTTTCAGTCTTTAGCGTTTGCTCTTTGAACGTTTAGCACTTTGAAAACTTTCAGTCTTTAGCGTTTGCTCTTTGAACATTTAGCACTTTGAAATCTTTCAGTCTTTAGCGTTTGATCTTTGAACGTTTAGCCCCTTGACTTCAGGTTATTTTCAGCGTTTAGCACTTTGAAATCTTTTAGACTTTAGCGTTTGCTCTTTGAACGTTTAGCACTTTGAAATCTTTCAGTCTTTAGCGTTTGCTCTTTGAACGTTTAGCCCCATGACTTCAGGTTATTTTCAGCGTTTAGCACTTTGAAATCTTTTAGACTTTAGCGTTTGCTCTTTGAACGTTTAGCACTTTGAAATCTTTTAGACTTTAGCGTTTGCTCTTTGAATGTTTAGCACTTTGAAATCTTTCAGTCTTTAGCGTTTGCTCTTTGAACGTTTAGCACTTTGAAATCTTTTAGACTTTAGCGTTTGCTCTTTGAATGTTTAGCACTTTGAAATCTTTCAGTCTTTAGCGTTTGCTCTTTGAACGTTTAGCCCCATGACTTCAGGTTATTTTCAGCGTTTAGCACTTTGAAATCTTTCAGTCTTTAGCGTTTGCTCTTTGAACGTTTAGCACTTTGAAATCTTTCAGTCTTTAGCGTTTGCTGTTTGAACGTTTAGCCCCTTGACTTCAGGTTATTTTCAGCGTTTAGCACTTTGAAATCTTTTAGACTTTAGCGTTTGCTCTTTGAACGTTTAGCCCCTTGACTTCAGGTTATTTTCAGCGTTTAGCACTTTGAAATCTTTTAGACTTTAGCGTTTGCTCTTTGAACGTTTAGCCCCTTGACTTCAGGTTATTTTCAGCGTTTAGCACTTTGAAATCTTTTAGACTTTAGCGTTTGCTCTTTGAACGTTTAGCACTTTGAAATCTTTCAGTCTTTAGCGTTTGCTCTTTGAACGTTTAGCCCCATGACTTCAGGTTATTTTCAGCGTTTAGCACTTTGAAATCTTTCAGTCTTTAGCGTTTGCTCTTTGAACGTTTAGCACTTTGAAATCTTTCAGTCTTTAGCGTTTGCTCTTTGAACGTTTAGCACTTTGAAATCTTTCAGTCTTTAGCGTTTGCTGTTTGAACGTTTAGCCCCTTGACTTCAGGTTATTTTCAGCGTTTAGCACTTTGAAATCTTTTAGACTTTAGCGTTTGCTCTTTGAACGTTTAGCACTTTGAAATCTTTCAGTCTTTAGCGTTTGCTCTTTGAAAGTTTAGCACTTTGAAATCTTTTAGACTTTAGCGTTTGCTCTTTGAACGTTTAGCACTTTGAAATCTTTCAGTCTTTAGCGTTTGCTCTTTGAACGTTTAGCCCCTTGACTTCAGGTTATTTTCAGCGTTTAGCACTTTGAAATCTTTTAGACTTTAGCGTTTGCTCTTTGAACGTTTAGCACTTTGAAATCTTTCAGTCTTTAGCGTTTGCTCTTTGAACGTTTAGCCCCTTGACTTCAGGTTATTTTCAGCGTTTAGCACTTTGAAATCTTTTAGACTTTAGCGTTTGCTCTTTGAACGTTTAGCACTTTGAAATCTTTCAGTCTTTAGCGTTTGCTCTTTGAACGTTTAGCCCCTTGACTTCAGGTTATTTTCAGCGTTTAGCACTTTGAAATCTTTTAGACTTTAGCGTTTGCTCTTTGAACGTTTAGCACTTTGAAATCTTTCAGTCTTTAGCGTTTGCTCTTTGAACGTTTAGCACTTTGAAATCTTTTAGACTTTAGCGTTTGCTCGTTGAACGTTTAGCCCCTTGACTTCAGGTTATTTTCAGCGTTTAGCACTTTGAAATCTTTCAGTCTTTAGCGTTTGCTCTTTGAACGTTTAGCACTTTGAAATCTTTCAGTCTTTAGCGTTTGCTCTTTGAACGTTTAGCACTTTGAAATCTTTCAGTCTTTAGCGTTTGCTCTTTGAACGTTTAGCACTTTGAAATCTTTTAGACTTTAGCGTTTGCTCTTTGAATGTTTAGCACTTTGAAATCTTTCAGTCTTTAGCGTTTGCTCTTTGAACGTTTAGCCCCATGACTTCAGGTTATTTTCAGCGTTTAGCACTTTGAAATCTTTCAGTCTTTAGCGTTTGCTCTTTGAACGTTTAGCACTTTGAAATCTTTCAGTCTTTAGCGTTTGCTCTTTGAACGTTTAGCACTTTGAAATCTTTCAGTCTTTAGCGTTTGCTGTTTGAACGTTTAGCCCCTTGACTTCAGGTTATTTTCAGCGTTTAGCACTTTGAAATCTTTTAGACTTTAGCGTTTGCTCTTTGAACGTTTAGCACTTTGAAATCTTTTAGACTTTAGCGTTTGCTCTTTGAACGTTTAGCCCCTTGACTTCAGGTTATTTTCAGCGTTTAGCACTTTGAAATCTTTTAGACTTTAGCGTTTGCTCTTTGAACGTTTAGCACTTTGAAATCTTTTAGACTTTAGCGTTTGCTCTTTGAACGTTTAGCACTTTGAAATCTTTCAGTCTTTAGCGTTTGCTCTTTGAACGTTTAGCCCCTTGACTTCAGGTTATTTTCAGCGTTTAGCACTTTGAAATCTTTTAGACTTTAGCGTTTGCTCTTTGAACGTTTAGCCCCTTGACTTCAGGTTATTTTCAGCGTTTAGCACTTTGAAATCTTTTAGACTTTAGCGTTTGCTCTTTGAACGTTTAGCACTTTGAAATCTTTTAGACTTTAGCGTTTGCTCTTTGAACGTTTAGCACTTTGAAATCTTTTAGACTTTAGCGTTTGCTCTTTGAATGTTTAGCACTTTGAAATCTTTTAGACTTTAGCGTTTGCTCTTTGAACGTTTAGCACTTTGAAATCTTTTAGACTTTAGCGTTTGCTCTTTGAATGTTTAGCACTTTGAAATCTTTCAGTCTATAGCGTTTGCTCTTTGAACGTTTAGCCCCATGACTTCAGGTTATTTTCAGCGTTAAGCACTTTGAAATCTTTCAGTCTTTAGCGTTTGATCTTTGAACGTTTAGCACTTTGAAATCTTTCAGTCTTTAGCGTTTGCTCTTTGAACGTTTAGCACTTTGAAATCTTTCAGTCTTTAGCGTTTGCTCTTTGAACGTTTAGCACTTTGAAATCTTTTAGACTTTAGCGTTTGCTCTTTGAATGTTTAGCACTTTGAAATCTTTCAGTCTTTAGCGTTTGCTCTTTGAACGTTTAGCCCCTTGACTTCAGGTTATTTTCAGCGTTTAGCACTTTGAAATCTTTTAGACTTTAGCGTTTGCTCTTTGAACGTTTAGCCCCTTGACTTCAGGTTATTTTCAGCGTTTAGCACTTTGAAATCTTTTAGACTTTAGCGTTTGCTCTTTGAACGTTTAGCACTTTGAAATCTTTCAGTCTTTAGCGTTTGCTCTTTGAACGTTTAGCCCCATGACTTCAGGTTATTTTCAGCGTTTAGCACTTTGAAATCTTTTAGACTTTAGCGTTTGCTCTTTGAACGTTTAGCACTTTGAAATCTTTTAGACTTTAGCGTTTGCTCTTTGAATGTTTAGCACTTTGAAATCTTTCAGTCTTTAGCGTTTGCTCTTTGAACATTTAGCACTTTGAAATCTTTCAGTCTTTAGCGTTTGCTCTTTGAACGTTTAGCCCCTTGACTTCAGGTTATTTTCAGCGTTTAGCACTTTGAAATCTTTCAGACTTTAGCGTTTGCTCTTTGAACGTTTAGCCCCTTGATTTCAGGTTATTTTCAGCGTTTAGCACTTTGAAATCTTTTAGACTTTAGCGTTTACTCTTTGAACGTTTAGCACTTTGAAATCTTTCAGTCTTTAGCGTTTGCTCTTTGAACGTTTAGCCCCATGACTTCAGGTTATTTTCAGCGTTTAGCACTTTGAAATCTTTTAGACTTTAGCGTTTGCTCTTTGAACATTTAGCACTTTGAAATCTTTCAGTCTTTAGCGTTTGCTCTTTGAACGTTTAGCCCCATGACTTCAGGTTATTTTCAGCGTTTAGCACTTTGAAATCTTTTAGACTTTAGCGTTTGCTCTTTGAACGTTTAGCACTTTGAAATCTTTTAGACTTTAGCGTTTGCTCTTTGAATGTTTAGCACTTTGAAATCTTTCAGTCTTTAGCGTTTGCTCTTTGAACGTTTAGCACTTTGAAATCTTTCAGTCTTTAGCGTTTGCTCTTTGAACGTTTAGCCCCATGACTTCAGGTTATTTTCAGCGTTTAGCACTTTGAAATCTTTTAGACTTTAGCGTTTGCTCTTTGAACGTTTAGCACTTTGAAATCTTTTAGACTTTAGCGTTTGCTCTTTGAATGTTTAGCACTTTGAAATCTTTCAGTCTTTAGCGTTTGCTCTTTGAACATTTAGCACTTTGAAATCTTTCAGTCTTTAGCGTTTGCTCTTTGAACGTTTAGCCCCTTGACTTCAGGTTATTTTCAGCGTTTAGCACTTTGAAATCTTTCAGACTTTAGCGTTTGCTCTTTGAACGTTTAGCCCCTTGATTTCAGGTTATTTTCAGCGTTTAGCACTTTGAAATCTTTTAGACTTTAGCGTTTGCTCTTTGAACGTTTAGCACTTTGAAATCTTTCAGTCTTTAGCGTTTGCTCTTTGAAAGTTTAGCACTTTGAAATCTTTTAGACTTTAGCGTTTGCTCTTTGAACGTTTAGCACTTTGAAATCTTTCAGTCTTTAGCGTTTGCTCTTTGAACGTTTAGCCCCTTGACTTCAGGTTATTTTCAGCGTTTAGCACTTTGAAATCTTTTAGACTTTAGCGTTTGCTCTTTGAACGTTTAGCACTTTGAAATCTTTCAGTCTTTAGCGTTTGCTCTTTGAACGTTTAGCCCCTTGACTTCAGGTTATTTTCAGCGTTTAGCACTTTGAAATCTTTTAGACTTTAGCGTTTGCTCTTTGAACGTTTAGCACTTTGAAATCTTTCAGTCTTTAGCGTTTGCTCTTTGAACGTTTAGCCCCTTGACTTCAGGTTATTTTCAGCGTTTAGCACTTTGAAATCTTTTAGACTTTAGCGTTTGCTCTTTGAACGTTTAGCACTTTGAAATCTTTCAGTCTTTAGCGTTTGCTCTTTGAACGTTTAGCACTTTGAAATCTTTTAGACTTTAGCGTTTGCTCGTTGAACGTTTAGCCCCTTGACTTCAGGTTATTTTCAGCGTTTAGCACTTTGAAATCTTTCAGTCTTTAGCGTTTGCTCTTTGAACGTTTAGCACTTTGAAATCTTTCAGTCTTTAGCGTTTGCTCTTTGAACGTTTAGCACTTTGAAATCTTTTAGACTTTAGCGTTTGCTCTTTGAACGTTTAGCCCCTTGACTTCAGGTTATTTTCAGCGTTTAGCACTTTGAAATCTTTTAGACTTTAGCGTTTGCTCTTTGAACGTTTAGCACTTTGAAATCTTTTAGACTTTAGCGTTTGCTCTTTGAATGTTTAGCACTTTGAAATCTTTCAGTCTTTAGCGTTTGCTCTTTGAACGTTTAGCCCCTTGACTTCAGGTTATTTTCAGCGTTTAGCACTTTGAAATCTTTTAGACTTTAGCGTTTGCTCTTTGAACGTTTAGCCCCTTGACTTCAGGTTATTTTCAGCGTTTAGCACTTTGAAATCTTTTAGACTTTAGCGTTTGCTCTTTGAACGTTTAGCACTTTGAAATCTTTTAGACTTTAGCGTTTGCTCTTTGAACGTTTAGCACTTTGAAATCTTTTAGACTTTAGCGTTTGCTCTTTGAATGTTTAGCACTTTGAAATCTTTTAGACTTTAGCGTTTGCTCTTTGAACGTTTAGCACTTTGAAATCTTTTAGACTTTAGCGTTTGCTCTTTGAATGTTTAGCACTTTGAAATCTTTCAGTCTATAGCGTTTGCTCTTTGAACGTTTAGCCCCATGACTTCAGGTTATTTTCAGCGTTAAGCACTTTGAAATCTTTCAGTCTTTAGCGTTTGATCTTTGAACGTTTAGCACTTTGAAATCTTTCAGTCTTTAGCGTTTGCTCTTTGAACGTTTAGCACTTTGAAATCTTTCAGTCTTTAGCGTTTGCTCTTTGAACGTTTAGCACTTTGAAATCTTTTAGACTTTAGCGTTTGCTCTTTGAATGTTTAGCACTTTGAAATCTTTCAGTCTTTAGCGTTTGCTCTTTGAACGTTTAGCCCCTTGACTTCAGGTTATTTTCAGCGTTTAGCACTTTGAAATCTTTTAGACTTTAGCGTTTGCTCTTTGAACGTTTAGCCCCTTGACTTCAGGTTATTTTCAGCGTTTAGCACTTTGAAATCTTTTAGACTTTAGCGTTTGCTCTTTGAACGTTTAGCACTTTGAAATCTTTCAGTCTTTAGCGTTTGCTCTTTGAACGTTTAGCCCCATGACTTCAGGTTATTTTCAGCGTTTAGCACTTTGAAATCTTTTAGACTTTAGCGTTTGCTCTTTGAACGTTTAGCACTTTGAAATCTTTTAGACTTTAGCGTTTGCTCTTTGAATGTTTAGCACTTTGAAATCTTTCAGTCTTTAGCGTTTGCTCTTTGAACATTTAGCACTTTGAAATCTTTCAGTCTTTAGCGTTTGCTCTTTGAACGTTTAGCCCCTTGACTTCAGGTTATTTTCAGCGTTTAGCACTTTGAAATCTTTCAGACTTTAGCGTTTGCTCTTTGAACGTTTAGCCCCTTGATTTCAGGTTATTTTCAGCGTTTAGCACTTTGAAATCTTTTAGACTTTAGCGTTTGCTCTTTGAACGTTTAGCCCCTTGACTTCAGGTTATTTTCAGCGTTTAGCACTTTGAAATCTTTTAGACTTTAGCGTTTGCTCTTTGAATGTTTAGCACTTTGAAATCTTTCAGTCTTTAGCGTTTGCTCTTTGAACGTTTAGCCCCTTGACTTCAGGTTATTTTCAGCGTTTAGCACTTTGAAATCTTTTAGACTTTAGCGTTTGCTCTTTGAACGTTTAGCCCCTTGACTTCAGGTTATTTTCAGCGTTTAGCACTTTGAAATCTTTTAGACTTTAGCGTTTGCTCTTTGAACGTTTAGCACTTTGAAATCTTTCAGTCTTTAGCGTTTGCTCTTTGAACGTTTAGCCCCATGACTTCAGGTTATTTTCAGCGTTTAGCACTTTGAAATCTTTTAGACTTTAGCGTTTGCTCTTTGAACGTTTAGCACTTTGAAATCTTTTAGACTTTAGCGTTTGCTCTTTGAATGTTTAGCACTTTGAAATCTTTCAGTCTTTAGCGTTTGCTCTTTGAACGTTTAGCCCCTTGACTTCAGGTTATTTTCAGCGTTTAGCACTTTGAAATCTTTTAGACTTTAGCGTTTGCTCTTTGAACGTTTAGCCCCTTGACTTCAGGTTATTTTCAGCGTTTAGCACTTTGAAATCTTTTAGACTTTAGCGTTTGCTCTTTGAACGTTTAGCACTTTGAAATCTTTTAGACTTTAGCGTTTGCTCTTTGAACGTTTAGCACTTTGAAATCTTTTAGACTTTAGCGTTTGCTCTTTGAATGTTTAGCACTTTGAAATCTTTTAGACTTTAGCGTTTGCTCTTTGAACGTTTAGCACTTTGAAATCTTTTAGACTTTAGCGTTTGCTCTTTGAATGTTTAGCACTTTGAAATCTTTCAGTCTATAGCGTTTGCTCTTTGAACGTTTAGCCCCATGACTTCAGGTTATTTTCAGCGTTAAGCACTTTGAAATCTTTCAGTCTTTAGCGTTTGATCTTTGAACGTTTAGCACTTTGAAATCTTTCAGTCTTTAGCGTTTGCTCTTTGAACGTTTAGCACTTTGAAATCTTTCAGTCTTTAGCGTTTGCTCTTTGAACGTTTAGCACTTTGAAATCTTTTAGACTTTAGCGTTTGCTCTTTGAATGTTTAGCACTTTGAAATCTTTCAGTCTTTAGCGTTTGCTCTTTGAACGTTTAGCCCCTTGACTTCAGGTTATTTTCAGCGTTTAGCACTTTGAAATCTTTTAGACTTTAGCGTTTGCTCTTTGAACGTTTAGCCCCTTGACTTCAGGTTATTTTCAGCGTTTAGCACTTTGAAATCTTTTAGACTTTAGCGTTTGCTCTTTGAACGTTTAGCACTTTGAAATCTTTCAGTCTTTAGCGTTTGCTCTTTGAACGTTTAGCCCCATGACTTCAGGTTATTTTCAGCGTTTAGCACTTTGAAATCTTTTAGACTTTAGCGTTTGCTCTTTGAACGTTTAGCACTTTGAAATCTTTTAGACTTTAGCGTTTGCTCTTTGAATGTTTAGCACTTTGAAATCTTTCAGTCTTTAGCGTTTGCTCTTTGAACATTTAGCACTTTGAAATCTTTCAGTCTTTAGCGTTTGCTCTTTGAACGTTTAGCCCCTTGACTTCAGGTTATTTTCAGCGTTTAGCACTTTGAAATCTTTCAGACTTTAGCGTTTGCTCTTTGAACGTTTAGCCCCTTGATTTCAGGTTATTTTCAGCGTTTAGCACTTTGAAATCTTTTAGACTTTAGCGTTTACTCTTTGAACGTTTAGCACTTTGAAATCTTTCAGTCTTTAGCGTTTGCTCTTTGAACGTTTAGCCCCATGACTTCAGGTTATTTTCAGCGTTTAGCACTTTGAAATCTTTTAGACTTTAGCGTTTGCTCTTTGAACATTTAGCACTTTGAAATCTTTCAGTCTTTAGCGTTTGCTCTTTGAACGTTTAGCCCCATGACTTCAGGTTATTTTCAGCGTTTAGCACTTTGAAATCTTTTAGACTTTAGCGTTTGCTCTTTGAACGTTTAGCACTTTGAAATCTTTTAGACTTTAGCGTTTGCTCTTTGAATGTTTAGCACTTTGAAATCTTTCAGTCTTTAGCGTTTGCTCTTTGAACGTTTAGCACTTTGAAATCTTTCAGTCTTTAGCGTTTGCTCTTTGAACGTTTAGCCCCATGACTTCAGGTTATTTTCAGCGTTTAGCACTTTGAAATCTTTTAGACTTTAGCGTTTGCTCTTTGAACGTTTAGCACTTTGAAATCTTTTAGACTTTAGCGTTTGCTCTTTGAATGTTTAGCACTTTGAAATCTTTCAGTCTTTAGCGTTTGCTCTTTGAACATTTAGCACTTTGAAATCTTTCAGTCTTTAGCGTTTGCTCTTTGAACGTTTAGCCCCTTGACTTCAGGTTATTTTCAGCGTTTAGCACTTTGAAATCTTTCAGACTTTAGCGTTTGCTCTTTGAACGTTTAGCCCCTTGATTTCAGGTTATTTTCAGCGTTTAGCACTTTGAAATCTTTTAGACTTTAGCGTTTGCTCTTTGAACGTTTAGCACTTTGAAATCTTTCAGTCTTTAGCGTTTGCTCTTTGAAAGTTTAGCACTTTGAAATCTTTTAGACTTTAGCGTTTGCTCTTTGAACGTTTAGCACTTTGAAATCTTTCAGTCTTTAGCGTTTGCTCTTTGAACGTTTAGCCCCTTGACTTCAGGTTATTTTCAGCGTTTAGCACTTTGAAATCTTTTAGACTTTAGCGTTTGCTCTTTGAACGTTTAGCACTTTGAAATCTTTCAGTCTTTAGCGTTTGCTCTTTGAACGTTTAGCCCCTTGACTTCAGGTTATTTTCAGCGTTTAGCACTTTGAAATCTTTTAGACTTTAGCGTTTGCTCTTTGAACGTTTAGCACTTTGAAATCTTTCAGTCTTTAGCGTTTGCTCTTTGAACGTTTAGCCCCTTGACTTCAGGTTATTTTCAGCGTTTAGCACTTTGAAATCTTTTAGACTTTAGCGTTTGCTCTTTGAACGTTTAGCACTTTGAAATCTTTCAGTCTTTAGCGTTTGCTCTTTGAACGTTTAGCACTTTGAAATCTTTTAGACTTTAGCGTTTGCTCGTTGAACGTTTAGCCCCTTGACTTCAGGTTATTTTCAGCGTTTAGCACTTTGAAATCTTTCAGTCTTTAGCGTTTGCTCTTTGAACGTTTAGCACTTTGAAATCTTTCAGTCTTTAGCGTTTGCTCTTTGAACGTTTAGCACTTTGAAATCTTTTAGACTTTAGCGTTTGCTCTTTGAACGTTTAGCACTTTGAAATCTTTTAGACTTTAGCGTTTGCTCGTTGAACGTTTAGCCCCTTGACTTCAGGTTATTTTCAGCGTTTAGCACTTTGAAATCTTTCAGTCTTTAGCGTTTGCTCTTTGAACGTTTAGCACTTTGAAATCTTTCAGTCTTTAGCGTTTGCTCTTTGAACGTTTAGCACTTTGAAATCTTTTAGACTTTAGCGTTTGCTCTTTGAACGTTTAGCCCCTTGACTTCAGGTTATTTTCAGCGTTTAGCACTTTGAAATCTTTTAGACTTTAGCGTTTGCTCTTTGAACGTTTAGCACTTTGAAATCTTTTAGACTTTAGCGTTTGCTCTTTGAATGTTTAGCACTTTGAAATCTTTCAGTCTTTAGCGTTTGCTCTTTGAACATTTAGCACTTTGAAATCTTTCAGTCTTTAGCGTTTGCTCTTTGAACGTTTAGCCCCTTGACTTCAGGTTATTTTCAGCGTTTAGCACTTTGAAATCTTTCAGACTTTAGCGTTTGCTCTTTGAACGTTTAGCCCCTTGATTTCAGGTTATTTTCAGCGTTTAGCACTTTGAAATCTTTTAGACTTTAGCGTTTGCTCTTTGAACGTTTAGCACTTTGAAATCTTTCAGTCTTTAGCGTTTGCTCTTTGAAAGTTTAGCACTTTGAAATCTTTTAGACTTTAGCGTTTGCTCTTTGAACGTTTAGCACTTTGAAATCTTTCAGTCTTTAGCGTTTGCTCTTTGAACGTTTAGCCCCTTGACTTCAGGTTATTTTCAGCGTTTAGCACTTTGAAATCTTTTAGACTTTAGCGTTTGCTCTTTGAACGTTTAGCACTTTGAAATCTTTCAGTCTTTAGCGTTTGCTCTTTGAACGTTTAGCCCCTTGACTTCAGGTTATTTTCAGCGTTTAGCACTTTGAAATCTTTTAGACTTTAGCGTTTGCTCTTTGAACGTTTAGCACTTTGAAATCTTTCAGTCTTTAGCGTTTGCTCTTTGAACGTTTAGCCCCTTGACTTCAGGTTATTTTCAGCGTTTAGCACTTTGAAATCTTTTAGACTTTAGCGTTTGCTCTTTGAACGTTTAGCACTTTGAAATCTTTCAGTCTTTAGCGTTTGCTCTTTGAACGTTTAGCACTTTGAAATCTTTTAGACTTTAGCGTTTGCTCGTTGAACGTTTAGCCCCTTGACTTCAGGTTATTTTCAGCGTTTAGCACTTTGAAATCTTTCAGTCTTTAGCGTTTGCTCTTTGAACGTTTAGCACTTTGAAATCTTTCAGTCTTTAGCGTTTGCTCTTTGAACGTTTAGCACTTTGAAATCTTTTAGACTTTAGCGTTTGCTCTTTGAACGTTTAGCCCCTTGACTTCAGGTTATTTTCAGCGTTTAGCACTTTGAAATCTTTTAGACTTTAGCGTTTGCTCTTTGAACGTTTAGCACTTTGAAATCTTTTAGACTTTAGCGTTTGCTCTTTGAATGTTTAGCACTTTGAAATCTTTCAGTCTTTAGCGTTTGCTCTTTGAACGTTTAGCCCCTTGACTTCAGGTTATTTTCAGCGTTTAGCACTTTGAAATCTTTTAGACTTTAGCGTTTGCTCTTTGAACGTTTAGCCCCTTGACTTCAGGTTATTTTCAGCGTTTAGCACTTTGAAATCTTTTAGACTTTAGCGTTTGCTCTTTGAACGTTTAGCACTTTGAAATCTTTTAGACTTTAGCGTTTGCTCTTTGAACGTTTAGCACTTTGAAATCTTTTAGACTTTAGCGTTTGCTCTTTGAATGTTTAGCACTTTGAAATCTTTTAGACTTTAGCGTTTGCTCTTTGAACGTTTAGCACTTTGAAATCTTTTAGACTTTAGCGTTTGCTCTTTGAATGTTTAGCACTTTGAAATCTTTCAGTCTATAGCGTTTGCTCTTTGAACGTTTAGCCCCATGACTTCAGGTTATTTTCAGCGTTAAGCACTTTGAAATCTTTCAGTCTTTAGCGTTTGATCTTTGAACGTTTAGCACTTTGAAATCTTTCAGTCTTTAGCGTTTGCTCTTTGAACGTTTAGCACTTTGAAATCTTTCAGTCTTTAGCGTTTGCTCTTTGAACGTTTAGCACTTTGAAATCTTTTAGACTTTAGCGTTTGCTCTTTGAATGTTTAGCACTTTGAAATCTTTCAGTCTTTAGCGTTTGCTCTTTGAACGTTTAGCCCCTTGACTTCAGGTTATTTTCAGCGTTTAGCACTTTGAAATCTTTTAGACTTTAGCGTTTGCTCTTTGAACGTTTAGCCCCTTGACTTCAGGTTATTTTCAGCGTTTAGCACTTTGAAATCTTTTAGACTTTAGCGTTTGCTCTTTGAACGTTTAGCACTTTGAAATCTTTCAGTCTTTAGCGTTTGCTCTTTGAACGTTTAGCCCCATGACTTCAGGTTATTTTCAGCGTTTAGCACTTTGAAATCTTTTAGACTTTAGCGTTTGCTCTTTGAACGTTTAGCACTTTGAAATCTTTTAGACTTTAGCGTTTGCTCTTTGAATGTTTAGCACTTTGAAATCTTTCAGTCTTTAGCGTTTGCTCTTTGAACATTTAGCACTTTGAAATCTTTCAGTCTTTAGCGTTTGCTCTTTGAACGTTTAGCCCCTTGACTTCAGGTTATTTTCAGCGTTTAGCACTTTGAAATCTTTCAGACTTTAGCGTTTGCTCTTTGAACGTTTAGCCCCTTGATTTCAGGTTATTTTCAGCGTTTAGCACTTTGAAATCTTTTAGACTTTAGCGTTTACTCTTTGAACGTTTAGCACTTTGAAATCTTTCAGTCTTTAGCGTTTGCTCTTTGAACGTTTAGCCCCATGACTTCAGGTTATTTTCAGCGTTTAGCACTTTGAAATCTTTTAGACTTTAGCGTTTGCTCTTTGAACGTTTAGCACTTTGAAATCTTTCAGTCTTTAGCGTTTGCTCTTTGAACGTTTAGCCCCATGACTTCAGGTTATTTTCAGCGTTTAGCACTTTGAAATCTTTTAGACTTTAGCGTTTGCTCTTTGAACGTTTAGCACTTTGAAATCTTTTAGACTTTAGCGTTTGCTCTTTGAATGTTTAGCACTTTGAAATCTTTCAGTCTTTAGCGTTTGCTCTTTGAACGTTTAGCACTTTGAAATCTTTCAGTCTTTAGCGTTTGCTCTTTGAACGTTTAGCCCCATGACTTCAGGTTATTTTCAGCGTTTAGCACTTTGAAATCTTTTAGACTTTAGCGTTTGCTCTTTGAATGTTTAGCACTTTGAAATCTTTCAGTCTTTAGCGTTTGCTCTTTGAACGTTTAGCACTTTGAAATCTTTCAGTCTTTAGCGTTTGCTCTTTGAACGTTTAGCACTTTGAAATCTTTTAGACTTTAGCGTTTGCTCTTTGAATGTTTAGCACTTTGAAATCTTTCAGTCTTTAGCGTTTGCTCTTTGAACGTTTAGCCCCATGACTTCAGGTTATTTTCAGCGTTTAGCACTTTGAAATCTTTTAGACTTTAGCGTTTGCTCTTTGAACGTTTAGCACTTTGAAATCTTTCAGACTTTAGCGTTTGCTCTTTGAACGTTTAGCCCCATGACTTCAGGTTATTTTCAGCGTTTAGCACTTTGAAATCTTTTAGACTTTAGCGTTTGCTCTTTGAATGTTTAGCACTTTGAAATCTTTCAATCTTTAGCGTTTGCTCTTTGAACGTTTAGCCCCATGACTTCAGGTTATTTTCAGCGTTTAGCACTTTGAAATCTTTTAGACTTTAGCGTTTGCTCTTTGAACGTTTAGCACTTTGAAATCTTTTAGACTTTAGCGTTTGCTCTTTGAATGTTTAGCACTTTGAAATCTTTCAGTCTTTAGCGTTTGCTCTTTGAACGTTTAGCACTTTGAAATCTTTCAGTCTTTAGCGTTTGCTCTTTGAACGTTTAGCACTTTGAAATCTTTCAGTCTTTAGCGTTTGCTCTTTGAACGTTTAGCCCCTTGACTTCAGGTTATTTTCAGCGTTTAGCACTTTGAAATCTTTTAGACTTTAGCGTTTGCTCTTTGAACGTTTAGCCCCTTGACTTCAGGTTATTTTCATCGTTTAGCACTTTGAAATCTTTTAGACTTTAGCGTTTGCTCTTTGAACGTTTAGCACTTTGAAATCTTTCAGTCTTTAGCGTTTGCTCTTTGAACGTTTAGCCCCATGACTTCAGGTTATTTTCAGCGTTTAGCACTTTGAAATCTTTTAGACTTTAGCGTTTGCTCTTTGAATGTTTAGCACTTTGAAATCTTTCAGTCTTTAGCGTTTGCTCTTTGAACGTTTAGCACTTTGAAATCTTTCAGTCTTTAGCGTTTGCTCTTTGAACGTTTAGCACTTTGAAATCTTTCAGTCTTTAGCGTTTGCTCTTTGAACGTTTAGCACTTTGAAATCTTTTAGACTTTAGCGTTTGCTCTTTGAATGTTTAGCACTTTGAAATCTTTCAGTCTTTAGCGTTTGCTCTTTGAACGTTTAGCCCCTTGACTTCAGGTTATTTTCAGCGTTTAGCACTTTGAAATCTTTTAGACTTTAGCGTTTGCTCTTTGAACGTTTAGCCCCTTGACTTCAGGTTATTTTCAGCGTTTAGCACTTTGAAATCTTTTAGACTTTAGCGTTTGCTCTTTGAACGTTTAGCACTTTGAAATCTTTCAGTCTTTAGCGTTTGCTCTTTGAACGTTTAGCCCCATGACTTCAGGTTATTTTCAGCGTTTAGCACTTTGAAATCTTTTAGACTTTAGCGTTTGCTCTTTGAACGTTTAGCACTTTGAAATCTTTTAGACTTTAGCGTTTGCTCTTTGAATGTTTAGCACTTTGAAATCTTTCAGTCTTTAGCGTTTGCTCTTTGAACATTTAGCACTTTGAAATCTTTCAGTCTTTAGCGTTTGCTCTTTGAACGTTTAGCACTTTGAAATCTTTCAGTCTTTAGCGTTTGCTCTTTGAACGTTTAGCACTTTGAAATCTTTCAGTCTTTAGCGTTTGCTCTTTGAACGTTTAGCACTTTGAAATCTTTCAGTCTTTAGCGTTTGCTCTTTGAACGTTTAGCACTTTGAAATCTTTTAGACTTTAGCGTTTGCTCTTTGAATGTTTAGCACTTTGAAATCTTTCAGTCTTTAGCGTTTGCTCTTTGAACGTTTAGCCCCTTGACTTCAGGTTATTTTCAGCGTTTAGCACTTTGAAATCTTTTAGACTTTAGCGTTTGCTCTTTGAACGTTTAGCCCCTTGACTTCAGGTTATTTTCAGCGTTTAGCACTTTGAAATCTTTTAGACTTTAGCGTTTGCTCTTTGAACGTTTAGCACTTTGAAATCTTTCAGTCTTTAGCGTTTGCTCTTTGAACGTTTAGCCCCATGACTTCAGGTTATTTTCAGCGTTTAGCACTTTGAAATCTTTTAGACTTTAGCGTTTGCTCTTTGAACGTTTAGCACTTTGAAATCTTTTAGACTTTAGCGTTTGCTCTTTGAATGTTTAGCACTTTGAAATCTTTCAGTCTTTAGCGTTTGCTCTTTGAACATTTAGCACTTTGAAATCTTTCAGTCTTTAGCGTTTGCTCTTTGAACGTTTAGCCCCTTGACTTCAGGTTATTTTCAGCGTTTAGCACTTTGAAATCTTTTAGACTTTAGCGTTTGCTCTTTGAACGTTTAGCACTTTGAAATCTTTCAGTCTTTAGCGTTTGCTCTTTGAACATTTAGCACTTTGAAATCTTTCAGTCTTTAGCGTTTGCTCTTTGAACGTTTAGCCCCTTGACTTCAGGTTATTTTCAGCGTTTAGCACTTTGAAATCTTTTAGACTTTAGCGTTTGCTCTTTGAACGTTTAGCACTTTGAAATCTTTCAGTCTTTAGCGTTTGCTCTTTGAACGTTTAGCCCCATGACTTCAGGTTATTTTCAGCGTTTAGCACTTTGAAATCTTTTAGACTTTAGCGTTTGCTCTTTGAACGTTTAGCACTTTGAAATCTTTCAGTCTTTAGCGTTTGCTCTTTGAACGTTTAGCCCCTTGACTTCAGGTTATTTTCAGCGTTTAGCACTTTGAAATCTTTCAGTCTTTAGCGTTTGTTCTTTGAACGTTTAGCCCCATGACTTCAGGTTATTTTCAGCGTTTAGCACTTTGAAATCTTTTAGACTTTAGCGTTTACTCTTTGAACGTTTAGCACTTTGAAATCTTTTAGACTTTAGCGTTTGCTCTTTGAATGTTTAGCACTTTGAAATCTTTCAGTCTTTAGCGTTTGCTCTTTGAACGTTTAGCCCTATGACTTCAGGTTATTTTCAGCGTTTAGCACTTTGAAATCTTTTAGACTTTAGCGTTTGCTCTTTGAACGTTTAGCACTTTGAAATCTTTCAGACTTTAGCGTTTGCTCTTTGAACGTTTAGCCCCTTGATTTCAGGTTATTTTCAGCGTTTAGCACTTTGAAATCTTTTAGACTTTAGCGTTTGCTCTTTGAACGTTTAGCACTTTGAAATCTTTTAGACTTTAGCGTTTGCTCTTTGAATGTTTAGCACTTTGAAATCTTTCAGTCTTTAGCGTTTGCTCTTTGAACATTTAGCACTTTGAAATCTTTCAGTCTTTAGCGTTTGCTCTTTGAACGTTTAGCCCCTTGACTTCAGGTTATTTTCAGCGTTTAGCACTTTGAAATCTTTTAGACTTTAGCGTTTGCTCTTTGAACGTTTAGCACTTTGAAATCTTTCAGTCTTTAGCGTTTGCTCTTTGAACGTTTAGCCCCATGACTTCAGGTTATTTTCAGCGTTTAGCACTTT